>NC_081845.1:50052216-50652216 GCF_963259705.1 Myotis daubentonii | reverse complement strand
GTTGTAGTGACCCCCAACCATAAAATTATTTTCGTTGCTACTTCATAACTGTAATTTTGCTACTGTTATGAATCGTAATGTAAATATCTGATATGCAGGATGTATCTGCATTGTTACAAATAGAACATAATTAAAGCATAGTGATTAATCACAAAAACAATATGTAATTATATATTCAATATGTGTTTTCCGATGGTCTTAGGCGACCCTTGTGAAAGGGTCGTTCGACCCCCAAAGGGGTCGCGACCCACAGGTTAAGAACCACTGTCTTAGACACACTCACAGAAATAGCTTAGTAAGCCAAAGAAGACAGCAGGTAAAAATCAATAAAATTTTTGCTGGCATCATCATCATCCATCCACTTCAAAAAATCAGTAACTCAAATATTTTGTTTAGTATTTTAAATTATCCCTACTTGTTCCCTTCAACAATTGAGCTCTTGTTACAAGACTCTCCAAATACTGAAAACCTTTAATCCAAAGAATATTTGCCACTGCGTTACTTTGTGCCCTTTATTCCTCTCTGTTTATGCTCTAAATTAGTGATTTTCTATGTTTTTCATCTCATGGCACACAAAAACCAATTACTAAAATTCTGCAGCACACCTAAAAATATATATTTGTTACTGTTCTGACAAAAAAAAGGTATAATTTTAATTCATTTACAACGGACAACTATTATTGTGTTGGCTGTTGTCATTTTTTTATTTGACAATCTAAGTGAAAAGAGGTCAGTGTTCCTAACTAAATACTCAGATATTGCATGTTTTAAAAATTCTTGTGTCACAGCAGTGTGCTTTACAGCACACCAATTGAAGATTGCTGCTCTAAATGTATGCACCATACAGCCTTTGGAACTAGGTCATGGGCTTGAATCCTCAAAGGTCAAGTTCATAGCTGATAGTAGTTCCTTGCAAGTGTACTAGCTATATTGGTATGGGAGTATGCCATTCTTTTGACAATATTATATTGCACATTCATTCTGAGCATGTTAATGATAATAAACTAGTTATTTTAAAATAGTTTTAAATTTACAGACAAATTACAAAGGTACTACAGAGAGTTTCTATGTATCTATATACCTTATACCCTATTTCCTCTATTTTTATCATCTTACATTAATACAGTCTATTTATATTTATTAATGAACCCTTATTGATACATTATTAAAGTCAATACTCAGTTAAATTTTTCTTAGTTTTTAACTTTTTCCTATTCCAGGATTTCATTCAGGATAGCAAATTATATTGTGTAGCCATGTCTCCTTGGCTCCTCTTAATTGAGAAAATTTCTTTGACTTTGTTTATTTTGTGTGTTCTCCACGATTTTGAGAAGTAATGGTTCAGTATTCTGTAGAATGTCTAGATTGGGATTTGTATTTTGGTTTTCTCATGATTAGACTGGGATTATGTCTTTTGGGGAGGAAGATTACAGGGGTAAATGCTATTTTCATTATATCAAGGATACATACAATCAAAATGACTTATCACTGTTTATGGTGACCTTGATCGTCTGTTTAAGATAGTGTTTGTCAGAATTCCCCGTTGTCAAGTTAACTATTTTTTCCATTTTTTCATACTGTACTCTTTGGAAGGAGGTCACTTTGCACAGCCTGGACTTAAGGAAAGATGTATACCCGTCCTCCTTAAGATCCAGAGGATGTTTATAAATTATCTGGAAATCTTTTGTATAGGAGATCTGTGTCTTCTCCACCATTATTCAATCATTTACATTAGTATCGAAACGTAGCTATCTAATTTAAATTTTGGCTTATATCTAATACTGCTTTATTTTATTGTTCAAATTATTCTAGATGTAGCATCAGGGAACTCTTTAGGTTGGATCCTGTGTTGCTCTCACATACTTCTGTCAATATGTTAATTTTTGTTTGTTTGTTTGAGCACTTTCTCACTTTCTGATACTACCGTTTGCTCCAGGTCTATCTTAAATATATTCTGCCCCACCTTAGTGTCAACTGTGTCTTCCTGGATCCCTGGTTCCTTTTATTGGATAACTAGAGGCTCAGGGAACGAAATTCATGCATGGGTAGGGTCCCTAGCGGCTGCTGGCTGCTGGCCGCGACCTCCCTTCTTTCCATCCCACCTGCTGGTGGTCAGCACATGTCATAGCGAGCAATCGAACTTCCAGTTGGTCAAACTCCCGAGGGGACACTTTATATATATATATATATATATATATATATATATATATATATATATATATATATATACTAGAGGCCTGGTGCACAACATTTGTGCACAGGGAGGGTGGGTCCCTCAGTCCGGCCTGCACCATCTTGTAGTCTGGGACCCCTGAGGGGTCCTTAGCACTGCCACAGAGGCAGGAGAGGCTCCTGCCACCACCACTGCGCTCACCAGCCTTGAGCCCAGCTTCTGGCTGAGCAGCACTTCCCCTGCAGGAGTGCATTGACCACCAGGGGGCAGTTCCTGCATTGACCATCTGCCCCCTGGTGGTCAGTGTATGTCATAGCGACAGTCGTTCCTCTGGTCAATTTGCATATTAGCCTTTTATTATATAGGATAGTATTGTAAAACAAAAAACTCAGAACTAGGTGTGCTCATTGCTACTAGGGTATATATTATTGCCTCTAGTCCCTCAGAGCAAGGAATAATATTTGTGTGTACTAAGCCATGTGTACACACATATCTATAAATATTTGTTTATAGACATGTACCATTCCTATGTCTATTAAATTAAACCTGAGTTTAGAATGATGTCTGCAACTCGAATCCATTATCATATGGATCATTATAGCCTAATTCTCTTGCTTATCTGTAAACTCTCATTACAACAGTGGGAGAAACCTGGGTCCCACCATCTGCCACGAATTTACTTGATTATTGAATTCCAGTATATATGATTAGTAGTACCACAATTTCTAACCTATATCCCTTTGTAGAAAACAACCTTACTATTTCCCAAAACTAGAATACAGTGTTATTATGCAGTTCCTTTTGCCTTTTGCCCTATAACCTCAGTTCTGTGATCTGTCCAAGAAAAGTCATTGATTTTTAGTTTGTTTAGTTTTTTCTTCTTTTAAGGAAAAGACTGATAACTTCCTGGATATTGACATATTGAAGCTAAAAAGGACAGTTATGTTTTTTCATTTATTTAATTTCTTGCCATAACACATATTAAAAAAAACCAAAAGATAGAAGTGAAAGTCCCATTCTTCGAGCATGTGCTTTTAACAAACATTTATTTCAAGATAAAGAGAATGATGTGCTGCAGAATGTAATTTTAGGGTTATATAAGTTGTCAGCAAAACTTTTTGAGTAGCCTACAACAAACCTGGAAATCATTCCTTATAACTTCTGTTTAGATAGTAGATCGATTTTTTTTAATATATTGATTAAATTGTTCATCAAACAATTATTCCTTATATAGTAAATGCTTTAGTTACTGCTCCAAACTATTAAACTAAGATATACAGTTTTATTGTGAAAATGTTACTTCTTTAATTCTCCTATGTTGACTGAGGTTGCTTGGAAAGATGCTTCTGTTTGCTGATCAGTGGCCATAGTTTTCACAGAGGTAGTCCCCTTCAAAAAATATATGTATTTGTATATATTTTATGTCATGATCATCCAGGGCAAAAGGTAAAATACTTAAGGCTTCCAGGACTTCAAAGAAGGAAGTTTAAACCTTATTTCAATCAATTCATATTTAAATCATTCAAAATATTTAGCCATAGAAAATATAAAAGATAAAATACAAAGGATAAAATACAGAGTGGGCATAATCTATATATATAAAAGCCTAAGCAATCGTCTGACCATTCAACCGGTAGCTGTGACGCACAATGACCACCAGAGGGCAAACACTCCAACCAGTAACTATGGCACGCACTGACCACCAAGGGGCAAATGCTCAACGCCCAAGCTGCAAGGCTGCGGTGATTTGGCAGCTGCAGTTCTCAGGTGACGCACCTGGAACCAGAAAAGAGGAAGCTCAATTCTGGGGTGCTTCACCAGAGAACCACCTTCTCACAATCCGGGATCCCTTAGGGCAGCCGTGGGCAAACTACGGCCCGCAGGCCAGATCCGGCCCATTTGAAATGAATAAAACTAAAAAAAAAAGACCGTAACCTTTTATGTAATGATGTTTACTTTGAATTTATATTAGTTCACACAAACACTCCATCCATGCTTTTGTTCCGGCCCTCCGGTCCAGTTTAAGAACCCACTGTGGCCCTCGAGTCAAAAAGTTTGCCCACCCCTGCCTTAGGGGATATCGGCCGGTTTCAGCCTGATCCCCACAGGCCAGGTGGAGGTAACCCACCAGTGACGAATCTGTGCACTGGGCCTCTAGTAGGTATATAATTGTCACTAGGCAAAACAATTTATTCTTGAATTATTATTTATTAATTATTGTATTTTTTTGCATAAGAACAACTGTAAACCTACTTTTTCAATACTCTGTATGCTTTGGGTAAAACCACACTGTAAAATATGGGAATTATCTCTGAAGATAGGACTTTTAGAATATTTCTTATTGCCTCATAGGTGCTCTCTATATGCATACATGTATGTGTGTATTTGTGTTTAATTGAATTGAATCCTGTGCCTCAAACTGAAAGACAATTTAGAATAATTTAAAATACGGACCATGTTCTTACTATTTTAAATATGGACCATGTTCATATTATTTCTGGTTCATAAGCAGAAGCAGACATTTTTTCAGCACCATATTCTTGATAGATAGGTGTTTACTGAGATCTGACCAATAAAAGAAAATGCATAGGATCTAAAATATTCTATAGTACAATCTATCATGACCAGTTTCAAAATTTCACAAATATTAGCAAACTTCATACTCTGTTGCTTGTATTACAAGAGTTTTAAAGAATGAAAGCAGTCTGAATGTTAGGAATATTTCAGTCAAACTGATTCTACCAGTCAGGCACACAAACCAATGAATGTGAGACACTCCAAAAGGACTTGGTGAGGAGCGTGATGACCCATTTTCTCACACTGATGCGCTTTCAGTTTTTCATTCTCCTTCACTTTTACTCAATCTAAAACACTAGCTTTTCATGTCATTATGATGAGAACACCAGGCATTTTATTATTATTGCCAGCGTATTTGAGGTAAAGTGTAATAGAATTGAATGTTTAAAAATATCTAATGAAATTAAATGCATTTTAAAAGATTATGAAAGGTGTAGCTAAGTTCAGAGGTTACTCTTTGATGATAGAATACACTACTTCAAAGTCAAAGTATTATAGGCTTTCCATTTATGGAGATATTAGAGTTTTCATTCTTTTCGACATATTTTTATTTAATTTAGAAAAGTGGGAAACGGTAGAGTAGGAGATATAGGTGAAAGTTTCCTCATCATATAACAAGAATTTTGGTCTTTAGTGCAGTCTATGAAAAAGTTGAGAGATTTTGTCCTTTTATTTTTTCAACTTCAGGGAATTTAGCTTTAAGTTAAAAGCCTTTTTCACTGGTGAAATTGATTTTTTTCTTAATCTAGAGGAAACAGAATATGTGTAGCCCAGCAAAAGAGGGAAAGGAGGTCAAGGGGTAAACAATTTGATGTGGCACATCTTGAGCTCAGTCCTGGGCATGTGATCTCTCAGTACTGTGTCCTCCCAACAGGGAGAATCCAGCGGTGGTGGTTTAGCCTTAAAATGCTTGAGCAAAGCTTCAAACAAGTGTCTGAGAGAGACCCTAGAACAGTGGTAGGCAAACTGCGGCCCCTTGAGTGTAGCTTTTCCACAAAATACCACGTGCGGGCGCGCCCGTACAGTGCAATTGAAACTTCGTGGCCACACTCAAGGGGCCAAAGAGCCGCATGTGGCTCGCGAGCCGCAGTTTGCCGACCACTGCCCTAGAACATTCAGATTTTTCTGTCACAGTCTTTGCTATTCAATAATCATTATTATTTTTAATAGGGCAGAAGGATACTGGCATCACAGCAACAATTTCCTTCATGGTAGCTCTTTTCTATGGAGTGAGCATTCTTTAATTGAGCTCTGTATGTGATCAAGTCACACTTTTGCATTTAAGAGGACACCAAATACTTGTTGGGGAAAACTTCATTTTCCTTTGTTTTATTAGTGATCAAAGGTTATAATGAGCATGTTTTATAAGTCCTAACAGTCTGTAATAGCTAAAAGTTAATATTTGACAAAAAAGGGGAGTGGGAGGCATCTGTACTACTTTCAACAATAAAGATACATAATCAATTAAAAGTGAATATTTGAAACTGGTTGCTTTGAGATTCTGTATACATGGTTTAAGAATTGAGTGGTTCACTACAATTTCCATATTGAGAAATGAATTATGGGCACCATCTCTGGGAGTTAGAATTTTAAAATAAGCCGAAGACTTATCTTGTTTGTTATTCACCAACATATTTCTATCCTAGTGTTCTAATTCTGGAGGCAACATAAATTAGGGCTAATTCTGAAACTGAGGAAACATTAGTGGTGATTAGAAATATTACATTTTATTAAAATCTGTATGTTTATCAATTAGAAACTGTACTTTTTTACACTATTATTGTTTTCACTTTAGTTCATCAAATTTAGCATTTGCCAGAAAAGACAGAGTTCTACTATCATCTATATATATAAAAGCCAAGTGACTGGTAGCTTTGACATGCACTGCGGCCCTGATTGCCCCCTACCCTGATCGGGGGCAGGGCTGGCCAGCCAACCCCCCATTTCCCCTCCCCACCGCAGGCCCGGCCCCAATTGGCCCCAATCGGGGTGGGCTGGCTGGCCCCCCACCAGTGCATGAATTTGTGCACTAGGCCTCTAGTTTAACTATAAACAAATATACAAAGAAGTAAATCAAGCAATAACAACTCTTATAGGTGATATGCATCCTCTGGATTTTCTGAAATGCTAAATTGTCAGAAAAACAATTTCCAATTTTCATCCAGATGTTTTGCACTCTTTTGCCCATAGTTGGATTACTTAGAAGCAGGATCTACTAGCAGTGACTACCAAATACAGGTCATAGAAACTTAAAGCAAGAAAATGGCATAAACATTTTAATTGACAAGACCCTATAGTAATATGAAGCGAAGTATTTAGTTAAAATAGATTCACTGAGCAATAAGGATCTTAGGCTTATCTTTATAAATTACTATAAGGTTTTCTTAAACCTATGGATTAACGTATTAATGGCGAAAACTATGACTGAGGAGTATCTTGTTTTTTCCCCCCTCATACCTTTCTTTTTCCTAGTATATCCTTTCCCCCTCAAACCATTTTTTTCCCTAGTATATCCTTTTTGGCCCTTCTCATCTCCTTTCACATTGTTAATAATACATTTTTCTTCTTACACAATATTGATATATTCCCTCATCTATTCTCCTACAATTACATATACTCAAAGGTTATTTTATTGAGATCACGTAATGGAGAGGTGTTAAATAGAAATGCAGATAGCCAGTAATCTTCGGTTTACATTGCTTGTGCTTCCATGTAGCCTAGGTATCAGTTGGCTCACAGTTGCACTGATGTTTTCCTGTCACCAAACCACAATTCTTCCTATCCCTTTACTAATTTAGTTTTTTGGGGTCTAGAAGTGCAGATGGAAAATGAATGTTAAAGGATTCCATAAAGCATAAATATTCATTATTGTTCCCAATATGCTGCTTATTTTTCAGATCCTGCTGGGTCCTGCCAGAAAAACAGAGGGTGTTCAATGAGGGAGCACACTTAATGGAAAATTCGTTGCATTTTTCCTAATGCTTAAATTGGTAGTCTGTGTGTCATATGCTGAACACATAGAAATTCATGTACGTGCATGGGGAAGTTCAACACAATCTGGGAAATGTCCATAAATTTGATTTTCATATGTATTTAATATCTGATAGGAGAGAACAAAGGGAATACATCTTTTTCTAAATAATTAGATCCAGTATGATTAATGATGTGTGCATGGTACATATTTATATGTACACACACATGAATATGTATTTATATATTGCATGAATACATATATTCCATTTATTTAAGAAAACTTATTTACTTAGAATATAAAAATAAATTGAAACAAAACTTAATAACCAAACGCACTTTAAAGGTTTCTATTCAACACATAATTACATTTTAAATAGACTGAGTATGTTTGATCAACCTCCTATTCTCATAATACAACTTTGACTATTGTTCTCTCTTAATAATAACTATCAGAAACATTTTATTTCCCTTTTATAATTGGCCTCAATTATGCTAAGCCATAAATTCACACTACCTTACAAAACCAAAGAGATGAATAAGTCGTAAGAAAAGTAATAATTCTTTCTGAGAAAATTAGTGTTATTACTATAGAATTAAAGAACTAAAATAATGTCACCAAGACTATGCGTTGAGATTCATTAAATATCATTACTAACATGATGTTTCAGCTCTTTCATCATGTTTCAGAAATACATTCCACATCCTACATTATTCTACTCACTGAAAGGCAGACATGAGATAGATAAACTGCTCCTTCATTCTGAATACCTCATTTTTATAGTGTTGATTAGATAGTAATCAAGTATGTATAAATTTTTCAAGGCAGAGTTTCTTCTTAAATTTTATCTTGGATAAATATGTGTAAAATGTGTAAAAAATGCAGAAGCATAACAGAATAAATATTTTAAATACAAAAAATATAACACTTTAAAAAAGGAGTAGACAAATAAATATAAAAATAAAAGAAAACTAGTAGATTCTTTTAAAATATAAAATGTCTGGTAATAATTTATGGTTAAAGCAATGATTATCAACAGGGGGGATTTTCCACACAGGAAACATTTGGCAATGTCTGGAAATACATTTAGTTGTTGAAATTGAGCAGGGGAAGAGTGCGTTCAGTATTCAGTGAATAGAGGTCAATGAAGCAGCTAAATATTCTAGAATGCAGAGTATAGAAAGGTATTCTCCCTACCAAAATGATGATAGTACAGAGACCGGGAAAACCTAGTTCAAAATAGTGGATATGACTATGGAGATAAAATTTGACATTGAAGTGGGGTGGAGATATTAAATGGAAAGAGGATAATATAACTGAGTTAGACTATGGAGTTTGTGTTTGGTTTGATAGGTACATATATTGCAAATTCTTAAATACTAGAGGCCCAGTGCACAAAATTCGTGCACAGGTATGGTCCCTAGTGGCTGCCAGCTGCCAGCCGGGGCCTCCTTTCCCCCTGGCTGCCTGCTGCTGCTGCTGCCGCCACCGGTGGGGGCAGGGCTGTGGGCGGTTGGCCACCCAGCCCCACCCCTGGTTGAACTCCTGGTTTGAGGGGACAAATTGCATATTAGTCTTTTATTATATAGGATGGAAACAAATACATGAAAACAGCTATTCAGAAAAATCTCCTTTAGTTGTGTCAGTTGGATTATAGCAGGATATATCAGAGTTAGGAGAAACAAAAATGACATTGATGTACTAAATTAGTGCAGAGTGATGGATAAATTCTGGTTTGAAACATTTTTTAAAAATAAATATGACTTTCAAGGAATGGAAGCAATTAATGGTCTCAGTAGCTAAAAATAAAGAGCTACTAAATGAATACAACATTTTGTATTGTTTTCTTTAATGTTGGTAGGGTTGATCACCTCAAGCGTGTTGGTAATGACGATGAATTGTAATAAACAGTAATTTATTTTGAACACTCCAAACCTTTCAAATGGAGAACCAGAATGGACTAACTCCATAAATGATTCACAGGGAACTTCTAGAATAACAGAAGTTTCCGCAAAGAAGAGATGTACCAAATCCAGTGCAACAGAGAGATCACAATAGACAGCAAGTGAAAAAAAAAGCACCTGGGTGATTTTAGGGGTGGATTTAGGTAGAGCCTGGAGTTTATACAACTTGAGAGACAACTCCTTAAGGAGAAAATTAAAATTTTAAATACATCCTAGGTACAGGTTTGAAAGGAAACCTTGGGAGTAGGAGCTCTGAAGCTTATTTTTCATCGCAAGCTTATTGCTACATTACATATACTTGTACATATATCGTTACTTACTACTTCTCATATGTTTTGACAACTTCCACAAGTAGAAATGCTAAGAAACAGAAAGTAAAGACATATGCACAAGGATATTTAATGTAGCAATAAACTAGAAACAACCTGCATTTCTAACAATGGTGGGATGATTAAATAAATATTGGTATACTCAAACTGTGAAATAAAATGCAAATTACATATATATATGTAAAGCAATCCACACAATATTACAAAATAATATAAAATGATTACATATATAGACATATGAATGTATAATACCATCCCGCCTTTTTAAAAATAGCCTTTAAATATGCATGATTATTCTTAAATTAAAGGAAATAGAAGTATAAAAATGCTAATTCTTACTGATTATTACTTCAGGGGGTAGGATTGGGAGAAGGAGGAGAAAATTTTGTTTTTTTTATTAGGCTCTTTGTTAATACTTTAATTTTAACCCAGATTATATATTTCATTTATTAGTTCAAGCTAACTGAGAGGAAAATACTAAGTTTATGATATAACTGCTATTAAGGTAATATCAGAGGTGTTCTTGATGCAAATACAGAGGCTCTTCATCATTCTTGGGAGGTGTCCGTTCTCTTCCTAAACAAGTGAGCCAGAAGCTTAATCTGAAGAATGAGGAAGATGAAGAGAGAGGAAAGGGAGCCAAGGGTGCAGAGCGAGAAGGGAGACTTTGTTATGCAAAGGAAGCAACAGATTCCAACAAAAGGCTATCTCAAGAGGTTGATAGAGTTTAGAGTGGATGGCACATAGGTGGGAGGCATGCAAATGAGATCATGAAATGAGAGGACACAATAAACAACTTCTTGGCTTCAAAGTGAGAACTGAGTTAGTTGTTAAAGGAATGAGATCCATGTGGTTTTGAGTTTGATTCTTGGCTGCCATATTAGGCATTAAAAATAACCTCGTTAGGCCCCATTATTTCATCTAAAAGATGGGTATTAAACACTATCTTATTATTTGTATATAAATATAGTAGTATATGCCTTTTACATATTAGGTTTTTTGTAGGTAGTAGCTATCACTATAATTGACTTTGTTTCAGGCTGTTGTTCAGATTAGGTTTGGTTTTCTGCTGGTTATTTACTTTTTTATTTTCCTACTTCACAAAGCAATGTTTAATGCGATGGTTGCATTTAGCAATAAGCAATATCCATGAAACTGGGTGTTCTGTACCAATCTCAACTTAACAAGGCAGGAAAAAACAAACCAAAAAGCAATGCCCATGTTAGCTAAAATGTTCTAAAGAGCCATTTTCCCCATAATTCTTGTAATAGTTCAATAAAGCAGCCAAATGAACAATACAATAAATGTCACTAAATCTAAACATAAAATTTACTGCAAATCAGGATTTGCAGAATCTTTCTAATAATTTTGGTGTAATTGCTATACACATTTTTCTCCTTAATCGCAACCTATATAGAATGGCTACTTTTTTCTTAGATAGACTATTCATTTTAGCAACGAAGAAAAGCAAAACAGGAAAACCTATCATTTTGATGGAGGGGAAATTGCACAGGATAATATAACTATTTCTATGTTTGAGTTGTACATATAGTATCACATGAGTATCTTATAGACAAGACCTTGACAGTATAAACGGAGTTATCCCTGTGATGAGTTTGGACAGCCAAGGCAGAATTAATACAATGCCTGTGCTTGAAACAGTGGTCAAATTAATACCTAATTAATACCTTCCATCTCAACCTCCATACCAGTATCTGTCCTAGAGATCCCAATCTGACAAATGAGTTGAGGAATTGAGAAAAATGGAGATGTGCTTAGACCTATATTTCATTTAAAAGTTTATCTGTAATGGGAAAGAAAGAGGAGGTAGTAACAGCAGGAGGAAATGGGGTTAAGGGAGCGGTTTTTATTATTTTACTATTTTGGAGTAGTAGGGTGAGGGAAGAACTTGAGAGAGTATTAATGTTGATGGAGAGGATTTAGCACAGCGAAGCAGTTCTTGGAAATGTCCCAGTAGCTCAAACTACACTGTAATAATTAGACTCTAGCCCAGCTGGTGTGGCTCAGTGGTTGAGCTTCAACCTATGAACCAGGAGGTCACAATTCTATTCCTAGTCAAAGCATATGCCAGGGTCAAAGCATATGCCAGGGTCAAAGCATATGCCAGGGTTGCTGCAGGCTCGATCCCCAGTAGGCCGCATGCAGGAGACAGCCAATCAATGATTCTCTCTCATCATTGAGTGCTCTCTCTCTCTCTCTCTTCCTCTCCCATCCTCTCTGAAAACAATAAAAAATATATTTTAACAAAATAATTAGACTCTATAAGAAAAATGCTGTCTTCCATTACATTCTCCAAAACCAGAGATAAATGTGCTTATTTAAAATGAATTCTCTCCTTTTTTTGAGGGCAAACAGATTTTTGGAGAGAAAAAAACAACAATGGTGCTTATTTGATGAATTGAAATTACTAATGAGGTTAATATATTTTTATACCACTTAAACCAATTTTTATGTGTTCTATGATTTATTCAGAGATAGTTGTAAAGTTTGTACAAAATTCCATGAAGATGTTAAAAATTTGAGTAACAATTATAGAAACAAAAATATTCAGTTCACTGCTTGGCCATGTGGCTCAGCTGGTTGAAGCATTGTCCTGTGCACCCAAAAAAGGTTGGATTTGATTCCTGGTCAGGGCACGTACTTAGATTTTGTGTTTGATCCCCAGTTAGGGCGTGTGAGTGAGGCAACTAATGGATCTCTCTCAAAATAAATAAATAAATAAAATAAATATTCTTGGGTGAGGATTTTTTAAAAAGAAAGAAAAAAAATAGGCAATTCACTTTACTTTTCTGGAACTCTTTGGTAAAATTTTCTCCCCAGAAAGTAAAATTAAATTAAAAAAGCAAATTTTCAGAATTAATGTAATTATGACTTCTTGCTTAGTATTTTTTAGAAAAGAGAATTTAAATCCCAAAGTACTACTCATAAATGATGACATAGATAGAAATGATCCTACCATGATGTGTGTCATTATTAATTGCTGTTACTCCCTTGATAAACAGCATGCTGATAAGAATATTGATATCTTTAGGAATCTAAAATGATTCTTTTTGACTAAGAAATTAAAAGGAGACTCCTTTTGACAAGAGATGAAATAAATAATAAAGTGCTTTTCTCCAGTCATAGGAAAATAAGCCACACAATGACAAACACATGTGAAGCTAATGAAGTGAGAACTGACATAATCCTATATAATAAAAGCGTAATATGCAAATCTGCCGAATGGCTGAACAATGGAATGACTATCTGGACGACCATCCAGACAGCCATCTGGGACCACGCTATGACACCCACTGGCGCTAGGCCAGCCAAGGTGGGTGCAATGCAATTGATCGGGGGCCTGCCATTGCCCCATGATCGCCCCACAGAGGGAGGCCCAGGCCACTGACCCGCCAGCTACGGCGGCTGGGCGGGGCCTTCCTCTGCAAGGGAAGCCCGGGTCCAGGTGCTGGCGGAAGCTGGTGCAGGCAGCATGGGGAAGGAAAGCCTACTCTTGCACAAATTTTGTACATTGGGCCTCTAGTATATAACATAAGCAATAAGAACTTAGCACTTTATAAATAAATTTATTCACAGTACTATTGTGAAAGTTAATAGATGCTTTGCTTTGATAGAAACCTTTTTGGTGTAAACAGGTAAGCTATCATGTTTCCTTCCGTTTTATTTTAATTTTAATGATGCCTAGGAAATTGCCTATGAAGTAGAAAGACTGGAGATTTTCTACTTATTTCTTGAAACTGAAGGCATAATCCACACTAAAATCATTAATGAATGTAATTTACTAACAGTACCTCTGTTCTAATGATCTAATTGATTATTTTTAATTGAGGCTTAACTTAAAACCACTGCTCCTTCTTCAGCCTGAAAAGCACATACACTCGTTCACACTTGCACAGGGCACATAACCAGCTGTTCCACTCCAGTGACCTCAGGTCCGTATCTTTGCTCTTGCACCAGGCCACATCATCTTGTCATTACTTACAAAGCACGTGATTGCTAACAGAAGCAGACTATAATTCAGAATTCTGCCAAAAACAAAACAAAACAAAAAAACTACCTTGAGACTGTATGCATGCGATGCTTCCCTGTTGCATACAAACTTAAAACTCATTAATAAGCTGAACATATTTTACAAATTCACAAATCTGGAAATATTGAAGGCAGATTGACCTTGTTAGACACCTTATTGCAATAGAAAATTATCTAGAATAGAATATAAAAGTGGTAAAAAAAAATTTGCAAGTCTCAATTACTTTATATAGCCCTTGTAATCTACCAAGTTTTTATTTATATGGCATGATGACAGTAAAATAATCTACATCATAGCTATATTAAAGTGCTTGGTGTTATAGTTACTGTTAGTAACAAACCCAAATTCCTTACTTACTAATGTCTAGACCAGGATGTTTTCATAGTGCACATATTAATAGTAGCAGATAGAATATCAAATACTCTGGAACTACTAAGATTATAAACAGCTAACTAAGCAAAAATAAATCAATATATTGCTTGTGCATACACATAATACACACACATAACACACACACACGTGTACTTACTTTCATGGCTATATGCATATGTAGAAACTACATCCTTTTCTTATTAAGTGTGGCCATGCTGCTGTATCTCCACTGAGTATTTCAGAAAGATTTCCCCCAGGTTTATGAAAGCAGATGCTATTTACCTATTCTGCCTGTGTTTACAACTCAGTCTCAGAGGGCCCATCAGCGACGAAATTTACCATGGTCATGATATTTTCATTCTATTTAAATGTCCACTTTCTTCACAGTTCATTAGATTGGTTGTGGAATCAATCTAAAGATTTCCCTTAAGGTGTCAGCAACACTTTTATTTTTTAAGTTGGTGTTTAGATTTAGTGTTTTTTTTGAACATATAAAACCAAAGGCTACATATTTGCTTCAGTTTCCTTTAAGGAGTTACATGTTTATGAATATTAATAGGGTGAAATTTTGGCTTTTATTTCAGATTACCAAAATTTAAAACATAGTTAAAATTTTGCATTTGTGTGATTTAAACATATTCACATTTCTTAGATTAGATTATGGATATTCCTAGAATTTTATTTTCTTGGTCTTCCCCCATGCCTCTCTTTATGTGCCTACTTTGAAATATGGATACAATAATTCCACCCCCCCCATTTTATTTTATATTTTTTTAAACAGTGGTAAACAAAACTACTGTAGCCCTGTGATCCTAACATATTGGTTTGGCATAATATGTCTTCAATAAATATTTGTTGATTAAATAGTGGTATTATCAATCTATAATCTTAAGTATCTTACCTACTCATTATCAACATCCTAGGTAAATTTCATGATTGATATCAATATATTTAATTTGGCTTATTTTCTGTTCATACTTCTCCACTCATTGAGAAGAACACAGATTTCTATATGTTGTGCTTTCCTTTTCAGTGTTTACCAGTATTGGTTCTGGAAAATGAAAGAAAGGTCAGGCAAAGGACAAGTGTTCGCAGGCAGAAAAGCCAGCCAGAAGGCTTTGTGGACATCTGTGGGAGAAGTGAGGTAAAAATGGCGTTCAGGACTCTCTAGAGAGCATGGAGATAAGAGCCAAATCATATGTGGAATTCCTCATGAAAAATTTTCTGCTTTTTAAAATACAAATGGTAGTAGTAGTTTAATTTTCTATAGGCTTGCCATGTTGGGGATACAAAAATTGGAGTTCAAGACCTGCAGAAGAAGTAAACCAGATCCTAGTAATCTGATATCCTCTTTTGGAACCTTAGACAGCTACATTTTAGGAATAAGGTAATTTGATGGTAACTCAAATTTACATAGACTGTCATCCAGCCTTCCTTCAGTCATTTAAGTCCCAAATTGAATTGAGATTAACTGCCCCCTGGGAACTGCCAGAGTTTAGATTGTGTGTTCCTTTTCTGTAGGGAGATAATACTATCCACAACCTCAACTTTTTCTAGCAATATATTGTTTGTCCAATGAAAAATATACCAAATGCAGCAAAAAAGAATGAAGAAAAGTGCAGAAAACTGAAACATACCTATAAGTGATTGAGCTATTGGAATCATCACAAGGAAATTAGCATAACTATAATTTATAAAATTGGGAAAAAAATGATAACAAAAAGAGATTTTAACAGAAAACTTGCATTTCTAAAAAAAAAAAATAAAACGGAAAATCTAGGAATAAGACTACAATAATGGAAAATA
This sequence comes from Myotis daubentonii, assembly GCF_963259705.1. Taxonomy (NCBI): domain Eukaryota; kingdom Metazoa; phylum Chordata; class Mammalia; order Chiroptera; family Vespertilionidae; genus Myotis; species Myotis daubentonii. The sequence goes on along the minus strand of NC_081845.1, from coordinate 50,635,973 downwards.
GAAGTATGTGAGTTTAAAAGCAAATTGAACACAGAAGACAGGAGATTCTTATAATGAATGAAAATATCCTGAAAAAAAAGCATAGAAAGAGGATACAAACTGAAACAGTGAGGGAGAATACTTAATGGCCTAACTTGTGCAATTGTAGACTCTCAATGTAAGGAGAGGAAGAAGGGAACAGAATTAAAATGTGAAGATAATGGCTGAGAAATTTCCAGTACTACTGAAATATATCACTCCACAGATTTTATATGCCCAAATGAAAACTAACATAAAAACACAACTAGAAATACTGAAAATTAAAGTGAGAGACCTGAGATACTTTAAGAAGAAGAAGAAAACACACACACACACATTATTCCCAAAGAACAATATAAAATCTCAGGTTGATTTTTCAGTAAAAAACAATGGAAGCTAGAAAAGAATGGAATGGCATCTTTAAAATATTAAAGAGAAAAATATCTCAATGCTGAATTCAAACTCAGTGAAAACACTTTTTTTTGTATTGATGGTGAAATGGAAACATTTCCAAATCACCAAACTGATAAAATTTACCATCAGCAGACCTAAATGAAAGTAAATATTAAAGAGAGCTTGGCATGTAGAAGGAATATGATATAGGACAATGAAAATGAAAAAAAAACAGGCAAATGGAAGAAGACAATAAGAGCAACAGAATTTGAAATTATGTGGGTAAATACATGTCAATATTGATTATACAAAATAATGCAATAATTTCTTATGCAGGATTAAAATGTCTGAAAATAATAATACAAAAGGCAAGAGGTAATAAATAATGCTGGCTTGTTCGCAAAGGTCCTTGCACTGCCTGGGTAGTGGCAGGCAGTAATTTATAATACAAATTCCTTATTTAGTTTATATTCTATTTAATCAAAGATTCATGTTTTAATATCTAAGGTGAGTGCTAAAGCGTAATAAAAACATTTATAACTAACCTTAAATGGAGAAGATAAAAATATAATAATAAAATTAAAGTGATAATGAGGTATCACCTCACACCTGTCAGAATGGCTGTCATCAACAAATCAACAAATGACATGTACTGTCCATGATGTGGAGAAAGGGAACCCTCGTGCACTGCTGGTGGGAATGCAGACTGCTGCAGCCACTGTGGAGAACAGTATGGAGTTTCCTCAAAAAATTAAATGTAGAACTGCCATTTGATCCCACTTCTAGGAATATATCCTAAGAAACCAGAAACACCAATCAGAATGTATGCACTCCTATGTTCATAGCAGCGCAGTTCACAATATCTAAGATCTGTAAACAGTCCAAGTGCTGCCTGTTAGTCGATGAGTGGGGAAAAAAGCTTTGGTGCATTTACACCATGGGATACTATGCAGCAGTAAAAACGAAGGATCGCTCACCCTTTGAGACAGCATGGAGAGACCTGGAGAGCATTATGCTAAACAAAACAAGCCTTTCAGAGAAAGATAAATATCACATGACTTCACTCATATGTGGAGGCTAATGAACAAAATAATATGATGAACAAAATAAATCCAGAGACATAGAAGCATGGAATAGACTATCAAATCTTAGAGGGAAGGCTTGAGTGGGTGGGTGGGTGAGAAGAGATCAACCAAAGACTCATATGCATATATGCATAACCCATGGACACAGACAATAGAGTGGTGAAGACCTGGGGTTATTGAGAGCTAGAAAGGTCAATGGCAGGGAGAGGACATATGTTATACTTTAACAATAAAGACTTTTTTAAAAAGGGAAAAAGTATTAAAAAAATTGATTAATACCGAGGAAACCAAGGAAAGAGAATTAAAGAAACATAAAAAAGGTAAGATAAATGGAAGCAAATACTTAAATAGCAGATAGAAATCCATATATATTGCTTATCCTATCTAATAATAAACAAACATGGTAATTGACCATACCTTCGCTATGCCTCCCATTGGCTAATCAGCACGATATGCAAATTAACCCCCAACAAAGATGGCGGCTAATTTGCATACTGCAAGCAGGGCAGGTCAGCACCATCCCGCCTGCCCTGCCACCATCCTGGCCGGCTATCTGCGACCCGGGGCGGCGGGCGTCTGGTGTGCGACCCGACCTGGGGCAGCTGAGCAGGGCAGCAGTGATCCCCCGGCCCGCCCGGGCGTCCTGTGTGCGACTCAACCCCGGGAGGCCAGGCGGGGAAGCAGCGATCCACCTGCCCACCTGGGCGTTCCATATGCAACCCAACCTGGGGCGGCCAGGCGGGGCAGTGTGGCTCCTCTGTCACCCCAGCTTGCTCATCACAGCTCCCTTGGGGGCCTAAGCCTTTAGTTGGACATCCCCCGAGGGCTCCCTGGCTGCCAGAAGGATGTCTGACTGCAAGCTTAGGTCTGATCCCCGGGGGAGTGGGCCTAAGTCAACAGGTGGACATCCCCCAAGGGGTCCTGGACTGCAAATGGGAGCAGGCCGGGCTGAGGGACCCTACTCTGAGTGCACAAATTTTTGTGCACCAGGCCTCTAGTTCTACTAACTAAAGAGGAACCAAATGTTCAAAGACAAATCTCAGACTGTCATACAGGGGAAACAAAGAAATCAGAAGTCTATATGTTGCTTAAAGGAGACACACTTTTAATATAAGGCCACAGGAATATTGAAAATAAAAGAAGGAAATCACTTTCCATGCAAATAATTACCACACAAAAAAACTAGCATACATGTCCTTAATCTGAAAAAGTACACTTAGTAAGTATTGCTAGAGACAACTATAAAAAGATTAACCCATTATAAAGATACAATTATCATAGGAATACAACACAGAAATTAGATGAATGAACTCTCTCACACACACCTACAAAATTATAAATTTACTTAAAATCAAAATATATAATTTTCAGATTTAAACAAGAAAACTTCTCTGTATTTATAAAGCCTATATATGAAAGATATATTTTATCCAGAATTAGTCATGGTTTATTAATACAAGGTATATTTAAAATGACTAGCAGAAATGAAGATTCTAAAAAATTAATGTTAGGAGTCCAATGAAAATATTAAACGTCTCGATGATTGTGAAGGAAGACTCAATAATTAATAGCAACATAACTGGATAAATAATTTTCATAAAGTTTTTTACATTTAAGTTTCTGAATATTTATATAAGGAAAATAGGTAAGCATATTTTCAGCAAAAGAATAAAAAGATTAATTTTTTAAAAAACTGCCGTGACCGGTTTGGCTCAGTAGATAGAGCGTCGGCCTGTGGACTGAAAGGTCCCAGGTTCGATTCCAGTCAAGGGCATGTACCTTGGTTGCAGGCACATACCCAGTAGGGGGTGTGCAGGAGGCAGCTGATTGATGTTTCTCTCTCATCGATATTTCTAAATCTCTATCCCTCTCCCTTCCTCTCTGTAAAAAATCAATAAAATATATATTTTTAAAAACTATTACATTTTCTTCTAGTGTCACATTATAATTTTTATTAACAGAACTTACACAATACACAAAAATAAACTCAAAATGGATAAAGGACTTAAATGTACGACAGGAAACCATAAAATTTCTCGAAAAATCCAAAGGCAACAAAATCTCAGACATATGCTGAAGCAATTTCTTCACTGATACAGCTCCTATGGCACTTGAAACTAAAGAGAACATGAACAAATGGGACTACATCAAAATAAAAAGCTCCTGCACAGCAAAAGAAACCATCAACAAAACAACAAGAAAACCCACTGTGTGGGAAAACATATTTGCCAATGTCATATCTGATAAGGGCTTAATCTCCAAAATTTATAGGGAACTCATACAACTTAACAAAAGGAAGATAAACAATCCAATCAAAAAATGGGCAAAGGACCTAAATAGACACCTTTCAAAAGAGGACATTCAGAAAGCCAAGAGACATATGAAAACATGCTCAAAGTCACTAATCATCCAAGAGATGCAAATCAAAACAACAATGAGGTACCATCTCACACCTGTCAGAATGGCTATCATCAACAAATCAACAAACGACAAGTGCTGGAGAGGATGTGGAGAAAAAGGAACACTCGTGCACTGCTGGTGGGAATGCAGACTGGTGCAGCCACTATTGAAGACAGTATGGAGTTTCCTTAAAAAACTGAAAATGGAACTCCCATTTGACCCTGTGATCCCACTTCTAGGAATATATCCCAAGAAACCAGAAACACCAATCAGAAAGAATATATGCACCCCTATGTTCATAGCAGCACAATTCACCATAGCTAAAATCTGGAAACAGCCTAAGTGCCCATCAGTAGATGAATGGATTAGAAAACTGTGGTACATCTACATGATGGAATACTATGCTGCTCTAAAAAGGAAGGAACTCTTACCATTTGCAACGTCATGGATGGAACTGGAGAGCATTATGCTAAGTGAAATAAGCCAGTCAATGAAGGAAAAATACCACATGATCTCACTCATTCATGGATAATAGAGACCATTATAAACTTTTGAATAATAATAGATACAGAGGCAGAGCTGCCTCAAACAGATTGTCAAACTACAACGGGAAGGCCAGGGAGGGTTGGGGGGCAGGAGAGGGGGGGGTAAGAGATCAACCAAAGGACTTGTATGCATGCATATAAGCATAACCAATGGACATAAGACACTGGGGGGTAGGGGAGGCTAGGGGACTGTCAAGGGTGGGGGGAAAAAAGGACACATGTGTAATACCCTTTGTAATACTTTAAGCAATAAACAAACAAACAAACAAATAAAACAATAGCAACAACAAAAAAAACAGCAGATGTAGTAGAGCTTGGGAAGTATGTCTCAGCGCTGCGGCTGATGCAATGGTGTGAGCACACTCCACCATGACATGCTTCCTCGGCACACCAGGAAGTAGCAATGCCTGCCTGAACTAACTCCTAGAGCCGGGTGCATAGTACCCCAGCCTTTCAGCCATTGGTCGCCTATAGCAATGTGTCTCCCTCTGATTGGTCACCTATAGCAATGTATCTCCCTCTGATTGGTCCCCTCATGCTATATATACCCTTGTAGTTCCACAATAAAACATATCTGCGTCAATGAACCTGGTCCCCAGAGTCGTGCATGCAGACGCCCTAGCACGTTGGGGCTCCGTAGTCCTCACCCCCGAGGGACTCCCTGCTTCAAGCACAGATGCATTTTCTTTTAAATATAAAATCCACAGGTTTCTTGCCACATATTGAAAATACACATTGTCAATTATTTACTTTTCTTTATTAAGTAAACCATTTCTTTGCAAATGCAGCCCTAAATAGCTAATTAGATTTCCTAATAGCACTGCAAACCATCATGGGGATAATGTTCAAGAATTGTTTCATCAGCAAAATTAAAAGGGAAAACCACCTAATACTTTTTTTGTTTGTTTTGCCTTGCGGTTTAAGCTTCAATAGCTTTTTTTTTTCTCCATATTTTTAATATGGCCAAACATTGCTCTCTCCTGAGCTTACATTAATGGGCCAAGGACCAAATTACAAGAGTAGGCTAATTTGCACCCTTAGCACTTCATATTAATGAAATAGATTTTTCAGATACCAAGGAATGAATACCCTTCCCAAGTTATTCTTTCTCAGTACCTAATATAATGGGAAGTTCTGTTGACTGAACTGTTTCTTCAAAACTTCTCACAGATATAAGGAAAACATGAACATTCTCTTGGGAGAAATGGTGCTAGCGGCTGCTATGAATATTGGTGGAGAGGTTCTGGACAAAAGAGAGTAAAAAAAAGAATGTACTGTAAATACGAGATAGGAAGAGAAGTTACCTGAAGAATGTCTTTGCAACATTTCCATATGAAAATGAAGAAAACTTTGTCATGTGCAAATTGTTTAATTTTATTTAAAAGCAGAAATATGTTTTCATGTAATGGTTGACAAATCATATAAACCATGTTGTACATCTCTGTTTTCTTCATTATCAGCCACCAGAATGGCTTTGTTCATATATACAAGCTGCTTAATGAGAAGCAGGCAAAGAGGTGGGGTGCTGTGGAAAAAATAAAGACGGATGAGCCTGCTAGTGAATTCCCTGCCACTGTACACAGAATATCCTCCCTATAGCATATTAAGACAAAAATGTTTCGCTTAGAGTATGGATACTCACTAATTTTCCTAAATGATTTTAGAGTGTGTAGATCAGAAAGATCCTATCAATGCTTGGCCCCGTGCTTAATTGAACTACGAAATGAGCCTATTTCTCCCTAGTGTTGATGAATGTTTTAGTTCAAGAGCAGTATAAAATTACATATTATAATTTTGCTTATAAATACTTTATAGCTCCTCATAATTGTAAGCTTATTGAATGGAGCAATGGACTGAACATCAGGAAACATGGTTTTGAGTGTCTCTTATGGCACTCTTCTTCCCATAGAAAGAGATGATGATTAATGCAAGAGTAGTCAGATAATGTGTAAAATTGTGCAAAATGTGCAATATTAATATAAATTGCAAATTTATCAACAGACTCAGAGATTTAGTGTAAGGTACCTATAACATAAATTGCAATTTATTTTGTTTATAACGAAAATCAGCTGACTTTGACAATTCTTTTAATTTACTTCTGAGCTATTTAAAATTCTAAATCTCATCAATTGTCTCACACACACACACACACACACACACACACACCTACATCTTCTGTTTAAGTTCAAGAATGGTATTGCATATAGTTGGTATACCTGCTTCTTGTCTTTTGTGATAGATTTTTGCACCCTTTTTTTTTTTTTTTTTTTTGCAGGGACCAAATGGAATTTCTACTTTGTAAATTTCTCTTTCCTTATCTTTTTTCTCTCTTTCTGTGTCTCTCTGCCTCCCTTTTCCTTCCACTTTATTAATCATTTAGCTATCAATGATATCTATCCATATGAGCAATTATGCTGAAAGAGGACATATATTAAGTGATATTCCCCAAATCGATACTAACCCTAAATAAGATTTTATTGCTTCAATAAGATTTTTACCACCATCAACCAGGAGTGTGGGGAGAAGGTTGAAACAATGACCCTAAGAATATAACCTCTGAATTCTTCCTTATCCTATTCATTAACCATTTTACTTTTGACCAAGAAATGCTAGTTCCATACATGATGCAGGTGGGCCACTCACTGTGATTCCAGAAAAAATTGATTGAGTGCTGAGAAGCACAAACTATGTAAGGATGAAGTACTTTACTAAGTGGCTTAGATTTGAAGCAGGTAGTGAACCTGTTTTTATGTACTTTTCTAGCACACAAATCCTGCTCTGATGACCTAATTTTGCTTGACTTTGTGTCATATAAGCCAATTCAGACAAAGTTTTATGGCCTTTATATTGTGTCTTTGACTGAGTCCATATCTTTTTTTTTATTAATTTTTTTAAATATATTTTATTGATTTTTTACAGAGAGGAAGGGAGAGAGATAGAGAGTTAGAAACATCGATGAGAGAGAAACATCAATCAGCCGCCTCCTGCACATCTCCCACTGGGGATGTGCCCGCAACCCAGGTACATGCCCTTGACCGGAATCGAACCTGGGACCTTTCAGTCCGCAGGCCGATGCTCCATCCACTGAGCCAAACCGGTTTTGGCGACTGAGTCCATATCTTAATCAGACATTCTGAAGTCTATTCTCCTTTGACCCCTATTTTTATCCATTTATTCGTTCTTGATCTTATTTCTTAAAATGTTTACTACTAGTGTGAGACCTCTCCAAGCTGAATGATGTCACCCTACAATCTCTTCAACTGCTTTTAGTTGGACTAATCCAAAAAACCTTCATATGTTGTCCGGCTGCTGTGACTCAGTGGTTGAGCATCAACCTATGAACCAGGGGGTCATGGTTGAATTCCCCATCAGGGCACATGCCTAGGTTGTGGGCTCAATCCCCAGAAAGGGGCATGTAGGAGGCAGCTGATTAATGATTTGCTCTCATCATTGATGTTTCTATCTCTCCCTCTCCCTTCCTCTGAAATAATTAAAAACATAAAAATCTAATCTTCCCATGTTGAGCTGTGTGACATAGTCATCATAATCTCCAGAAAGTGGTGCTATCTCTATCTGCGAACAGAAGCCTATCATATTACTTATTTGAAGCAGAAATACAGCTAAGTAAAGAAAGACAGCTTCAGTTTCCTGGAAAGAATAGGAAAGGATTTGATCCCCTTTCCCAAATGGATTGATATTCATGTCATAACTTTTATTTAACTGTAGGAAGAAGAAAGTGCATCACAGTAAGGAAACAAAGGTAGGGCAGGGCCAAAGTTACGGTGCTATGTAAACAAGGATGATGCAAAGTCTGTATATATCATAAACTATAGTTCCATGGTCCTGTCAATACATTGGAAACCAAGAAGCTCAATGATGTCATGTTCTAAGAAAGGAAGCTGAGTGGAAAAATAATTGATAAGCAGCAATAATTACTGACTAACTCAGCTCTTCTGGTTACAAAATATCCCATTATCTTCATTATCTTCATTATCACATAAATTACTCAGCCATCCCTAAGGGAGATATCCAAAGTTCCCAGGTTCACAGGGTCAAGATAAAAATTCAGAATCTTTGGATAAAAATGCAATGTATAATGAGCAGGGTCAGGATAACCGTACTTTTTGTTGTTGAAAAGGAAAAGAGTCATTGCACCATAACGATTCTGAAATCCAGCCCTGCAGATGAATGAGGGTACACTCTCTGGCAGGTACGGAGTTAGGCTTCTTTTTGTTCTCTGGAAAGGCCTTCCATTCATTGTTCTCCTTTGCCTTCAGTTCTTACCTCTGAAAGGCACTTTCATTTTCATGAACTTCTATGGCTCCTATGAAGTGGGCATCGGAGAACGTGTTCCCTGGAAGGACTGAGCAGCTTTCTCAGCAGGCTTCCAATAAATCAATCTCTTTTCTCTGAGCTATTTTTCCAACTGAAAAGATTTACTGGGTGCTACATTAATTCATCCAGAGGTTTAATAGTGGGTGTGACAGCCATACTCTTTATTTGATCTTTGCCATGCGGTGAGTTCTAATAGGTTTTTGTTACTCAATGACCATTTCCATTGCATTTTTACTGGGCTGGTTGAGAAGTAATTGCTTAAAAAAAAAAAGAAAAACTATAAAATTGGAATTTCTGAACTCTGTTTTCTTTCTTGCTTGCTTGCTGACCAGGTGATTTTTTTTTTTATGACCTCTCATCATTCTTACAACACTTTGTCAGTGCCACCAAAATTAACCAACACGTACCACTTGCCTTCTGTTTTCCCATCTCTTCTCCTATAATGTATCATTATATTTGTGTGTGTGTGTACAGTGTATAATCATATTTATCATGAGATGAATTACCTGCCTTGCAAGTTATTATAGACAACAGTTTTACTAAATGTTTTACCACTGCATAATACAATAACATTATTATTCATTATTCAGCCATTCAATAGTAGTTTCTCTACCACCTATACCCTGGCTGTAAACCAATGACATATATCTTAGGTTTTTGTATAGTCACACCTAATTTCCAGGTACCAATTTATGTATAGATCAAGATAGGATAGCTAATGTTGTAATAGTAAACAGCCTCTAACTATTAGTGTTTTAAGAGCATACTCTGCATGTTTATGATGCATGTCTTTCCCAGGCTGTTAAGAATAACTCTTCTACGTAGCCCTATAGGTATTCAGACTAACCACCTCCTATGTAACCATTTCCTTTGTTCCCAGCCTCTGTGTCCCAGTACAAATACAATTTGGAGATCTTCTACATGAGATTGAATGCTCCAGTCTGGAGGTAATAGTAGAAACTCATTGCCCAGAACTGGTTATATGGCCTCATCCAATTACAAGAGGTCTAGAAAGTGCCAACCTATCTAATACCCATAAGTGGAAGAAACGGAATATTTACCAAAGATCTCAGCTTCCTAGAGTTTAAACAACATTAAATTCTGTTTATTTAGCTACACACTATTTTTTTCTAGATCTATGTTTACATATAAACTCCTTCATTAGCCTAAGAATTATTACCTCCCTAATTCATATTGAACCTTATAATTTCATGTTTTTAGTTGCAAGTTGGGTAATCACCATCTCCTCTCTTATTTCAATCTAAATCCAATTCAACAGAACCCTAAATTTAAAGATTTTAACATCAAATATGCCATTATATGAAGATTAAGAGGGTAGGATGAATATACAATTAAATTTGTAGAGTGTTGGGACACTTAGACCTTTAAAACACAACTGCATAATATGGTTTTTAATTGGATTTATGCCGGGAGCCGGTCCATCCTTGCTGTTTCAAGGGACCTGGCATATATGGCATACGGTTCTTAATATGTTTGCTCACCTTCTTGGAGCTGTGTTTTAACCAAGGTCACCTCTCCGAAAAAGATTGAATCCCCAGGTAGGGATTTTCCCCTGAAGTTAGGGAGGGAATAAAACCCCTCAACTAAGTGCCAGGCGGGTAATTAATCACTTTAACTATGAACAATCATGCTTAAGCTACATAATCTTTACTCCCTGGAATGGAGATAAGAAATGCCCTAACCTTTGTAATAGAGATTGATAGGATTGAATCAACTGGTATAAATACAGATGTAACTAGACAGCAAGATACAGAACTCAGAACACAGAACTTAGGAGACAGGGCTTGGAAGACAGGACCAAGAGAGACAGAGCCTAGGCACAGAACCTACACAGAACGTTCTCTAGAGACAGAAGAACTTCGCTGGCAAGAGCATGCCGGAGGATCCTGGACCGGGACTGGCCTCGGAGCCTGGAGGCGGAGCCTGGCGAGAGAGCATGGCAGGGGATCCTGGACTGAACCTGACTGCGGAGATTGGCAGGAGAGCCTGACTAGAACCTGGTGACTGAACCTGACTGGAGAACCTGAGCAGAACATCTCTGGAGATCGAGACCAGAACTTGGCTGGAGATCCTGGCTAGGCTGCTGATTAACTGAACGCTGTCTCCGTGTCATTCCTTCTTCGCCGACTCTGTCCACACCTTTGGGGACCCCTGGACCCGCTGGGGCTGGACCCCGGCAGATTTATCTCATATCTAGAGCACAAAATAAATGTTTCATTACTGATAGTTTAAGGAACTAGTAAATGACTAGAAATAAAAGGTACATTCTTTATAACTAAGAGAATCACCATGTTTTATTGACTAATATTATTCCTGATATACTAGCCAATCTTGTTTTATATGTAGTCCTGGCTCCACATGACCTAAGGTTATAATGTGATATAGTTCAACATCCCCCCATACTGAAACTTGACAGTAAATCTCCAGTTGCTAATGCATACAGCATGGCAAAATCAAATATAGTTTCTAAAATTATCATAAATCATCAATTAAATTAAAATTTAAGTTATCAGAATAAAAAGAGATGAGAGACAGTGTGTGAGTCATTGGAATTAAAAACTATTTCAGCCCTGGCCGGCTTTGCTCAGTGGATAGAGCATCAGCCTGTGGACTGAATGGTCCCAGGTTCAATTCCAGCCAAGGGCACATGCCTGGGTTGTGGGCTCAATCCCCAGAGGGGGGTGTGCGGGAGGCAGCCGATCAATGATTCTCTCTCATCATTGATGTTTCTATCTCTCCTTCTGCCTTCCTCTCTGAAATCAATAAAGAAATATATTTAAAAAAAACTATTTCAAATTGACCTCGAAGATTATACTTAGATTTTATATTGTGTCTCTGGACAATTGTTTTTGATCAAATAAGTTAGTTAAAATATCATTGAGAAATAGACACAAAGAGGTGACTTCTATAAATTAGCAGAAGAAAACATGTGATACTTAACATATTGAAAAATTCATTACTGGAACATGTATGTATAACCAAACCATGGTACAATTTAAACTACCTAATTTTTTCTTGGTTAGTCACCAGTGCTGCCTTTATGGAGCTGCCTTTTAATTGAGAATAAAAGAGAAGAATAGCATCAGTTTTTATTCTAAAATGTGTTGCTTTAATAAGAGCAGTTTACAGTAATGCTTTCTTTGGTTCAGTCAAGCATACTGGAACAATCACAGAAGGCATTTTAGTCATTCCTATTAAATACAATATTTTCCCAAAGAATAAATTTATACCAGTTATAAACGCTGAGAGGAAGGGAGGACACACATGTGGTGTTTAAAATATCGGACACTCTTTCCTTTAGAGTTGAAAAAGGCAACATTTTTTAGTGGAAAACAATTTCTTTTCAGTGAGGCACTTTGGAAAATTCTGGATCTCATCTCAACTTTCAATCAGATGGTGAGAATTGTAAGGCTTGAACTGAAAAATACACAAAAGTTGAAACTACATGAAATTTAGGGCCTGGAAGTTCTTATCTATTTACAGGTTGTGTGATCAGACAAAGAAATCTGTTTGAATCTCAGTTTCTTTCATTTTAAAGTACGGATGATAATAGTTCAAAGAGTTTTATAAGGAGTGTTACTTGAGACTACATGCAAAAATATTGGGTATACTGCGTATAAGATTTTATGAACATCAATGTTATTTTACTCTCTTCTCTTTCATGCTTTCACTATAGTAAAATGTTCTATAAAATTCTTTCAATATAAAAGATAATATCATACGTTGGAAAGTCCAATAGAATCTGTTTGCATTATAAGTTATTATCTTAAGCAATCCACTTTCTATAGCCTTTTAATTTTTATTTAATAGATTCTAATAGTATTCAGGAACACAAAGTTTTGAAATGTAGCTTAATTTAGATTAAAATAAATTGCCAAAAATGTTACAACATACTTAAAATGGTTATAAGTATGTATGTACATATATTGTGTGTTGAAACAAGCACATAAAGAAGTTACATGTATGGATATGCATGCACACATATATGCACAGATGAATATGCAGCAACATAACATAGTAGTATATTAAAATTAGCCACTCTGGTGTAAACTGGCTGGGTTTGCATGTCTGCTCTTTAGTAGTTGTCTCACGTCAGGAAATTATTTAACTTGTCCATTTTTTAGTGTGTTTATTGATACAACTAGAGGCCTGGTGCACGAAATTCGTGCATGGAGGAGTGGTCCCTCAGCCCAGCCTGCACCCTTTCCAATCCAGGACCCCTCAGGGGATGTCTGACTGCCTCTTGCAATCTGGGACCACTGGCTCCTAAACGCTTGCCTGCCTGCCTACCTGATCACCCCTAACTGCCTCTGCCTCGCACCAAACCTGGGACCCAGGCTTCCCTCCCTCTGTCTGGCCACAGGCACCTAGGACCTGGGCCAGCTTTCCCGGGGCTGGCCGCAGCCACAGGCGCCCAGGACCGCGGGGTGGGCAGCTTGTCTCTCTCCCAGGCTGCAGGCTGGCTGGTCTCCATTCCTCTCTCACGAGTTCATTTGTGCCTGGCTGGTCCCCATCCCTCTCTCCCCAGTGTTGAGTGTCTGAGCCATTATTGGGTGACAGCATGAGGGTGTGAACATTTTCATATTAGCTTTTTATTATATAGGATAGGAAAGACAATAGTACCTACTTCACATGTGTATTAGGAAGATTTAAGATTGAATGAGTTATTACTTCTAAAGTCTTTAGCATATGGTAAGAGTATGTTAAATGAAAAAAAAAAATAAATCCTCTAGCCCTATTTGGCTCAGTATATAGAGCATCAACCTGTGGACTGAAGGGTCCCGGGTTTGATTCCCACAAGGGCACATGCTTGAGTTGTGGGCTCAATCCCTGGTAGGGGACAGGTGGGAGGCAGCCAGTCTAATCAGTGGTTCTCTCTCATCATTGATCTTTCTATCTCTCCCTCTCCCTTCCTCTCTGAAATCAATAAAAATATATTTTTAAAATAAAACCTCTAAAAATAAAGTCATGTACAAAGTGTTTTATATAATACATCATAACATGAAAGTCTCATTACTTTTTTCCATATTATTCTGATAGTCCAATATTTGATTGGACTAAGGAGTATTGCCAAATTTCCCTCTCTAAAGTTAGTACCAATTTGCTCTCCAGCAACTATATGAGAATATTTTTTACATAGAGACATTGCACTCTAAATTTAGAGTTTTTGTTCTGTGTTAAATAAAACAACAACAAAAAAAGGGCTTGGAGGTTATGTTCCTTGTAAATATATATATATATATATATATATATATATATATATATTAAATGAATACATGCTGAAATTTTAGCAGTGGTTATCCTTGGATAATGTGATGAAAATAAATATCTAGTATTTATTTTTCCTCTGTTATCTACTTTTAAAAGTCATGCCATTTTGTTACAAAAGTGCAGAGTCATATTTTTTTTAGTTTCTGTAATGCAGGAATAAAGTGATGCATGCAAGTAATATTTGATGGTATTATCTATGTTATCATTTTGATGAGTTCCTAAATACCTAACACTGCATCATAAAAAAAGAGCAACATTCAGATATTTTAATTATCCAAATTCATGAATTTTAAAATTACACTGCTTATGTTGTTCATTTTATTTAAATTATGGCTGTACATTGTTCCTCTGTTTCTTATAAATTTGTTTAAAATGCATAATTCTTGAATATCTCTTCAAATTAATTAGGCAGGCATCTTTCTGTTACTAGAATAGATGACATGAATTCCATCTATACTAATAATAGAGGAATATGCAAATTGTCTTGGACACCATCACAGTAACAGTAACGACTGAATAGCAGGCTGGCAGGCTGCATGGAGTGATAAGGCTGGCAGGGGGCGCAGTAAGGGATGACCAGGCCAATGTGGGGGAGAGTTAGTAGTGACCAGGCTGGCAGAGGCAGGCAACTGGAGGTAATCAGGCCAGCGGGGGGCAATAAGGGGCAACTAGTCCAGCAGAGGGGGTGGTAAGGACCAACCAGGCTGGCAGTGGGGACAGTAAGGGGCCACCAGGCCAGCGCGGGGCGGGGGGCGGGGGGCAGTTGAGGGCAACCAGGCAGTCAGGCAGGTGAGTAGTTAGGAGCCAGCAGTCCTGGATTGTGAGAGGGATGTCCGACTGCCGGTTTAGGCCCGATCCCAAGGACATCCCTCATGAAGTCCCAAATTGGAGAGGGTTCAGGCTGGACTGAGGGGAGCCACCCCCTTCCCCTGCACAAATTTCATGCACTGGGCCTCTAGTTAGCTAATAAAAATGTGTTTAGTTGTTAATAAATACAGCCCAGCATGTCATGTACTGCATTTTAACTTCCTGTTTTGACTTTGTCCTTCTTTAGGCAGTTCTGAAATCTCCAGTTACTGTGTCTCTCATGCTTTGTAAAATCTGAGTACTTTCCTGGTAAAAAGGAACTTCAGAAAACCCTTCTGATCTCAGCACATTTTCCTGGCCTATGGTAGGCACAGGGTAGTCTAGAATTTCTCACATTGCAGCAGGAGAGTGACAACAGAAGCTGTAGGGCTCTCAGAGAGCTAAGCTCAGAATTCACACAGCATCCTTTCTGCCACACTTTATCAGACAAGCAAGCCACAAGAGCAGCCCAGATTTAAGGGCAGGGAAACAGATTCTACCTATTGTTGGGAGATACATAAAGAATTTGGGCCATTTTTGCAATTAACACTCTTCCATGTTTTTCATTCAGGGATCTACACTTATCTACTTTTTTAATATAATAAAACAATTTTTGAGGTCTTATAATACCAGGAATTTTGTTTTTTTAATCTACGTCCCTCTGTCTTTACTCTTCCTTCATTAAAATGATCTACAAGTCGGAAGTCTTTTTAAATTACCTGATTTCCTTTTTATAATGAAAATTTATGCAGCTTTTTTATATCAATAATTGTCTTTTAGTTAAGCTGATAAGTAACAATTCATTTCTCATTAATAGGTGGTGATCTTATTTACTTATCTAAGTATCTAAAAGACCTCATAATAACCAGCGAAAACAAATGGACTGTATAGTTCTTCAACAGAGCACTTCTTGGGTATCAGAAGCCTGCACATATATCATGAGCTATAAATTAACTTTCTGAGACCACAAATTGTGAGAAATCCTCTTGAGTTTGTCTGGTTGATAATTGTATGCTGGCTTAATCTATTGCTTTTTGGGGAATAATTACTATCAAAGAGAATTTGACTTGTTATTCTGAATGTAATTCTGTAATGATGATAAAAAATTACTATATAGCTATATCTCTACACCCATATCTATTTCTTATTGTTGTTCCTGTTGTTATAGTTGTAAATTGTAGAATTATCTATTATGAGATGAGGGTTTTTACCAATACTGTACAATGTCATAGTGTTTACTTCTGCTAATTCACATGTAGTATTAATGTTTATGTATTTAATTGATTTTAGGAGTAACATATATTAAAAAACATAGCCTCTGACCTATAGCTTAGAGATGACATACTTACTCTGGTGGTTCTGTAACAATTCCTATTAATATACATTGCTACAATAAGTTTTGCTCTCTATATATTGGTTCTTGTACATATTATAATTGTTTTTGTTTCAGTGTTGCTGATCATGCTACTTTTGTTTTGTACATAACGCACCTCATTGGAATTTCATGGAGTTGTTTGCATCTCTCTCTCTCTCTCTCTCTCTCTCTCTCTCTTGTATTTACACAAGATCCTGACTCAACTCCAGTACCTGACCACCATGTATTCATTTAATTAAAATAAAATTTCTTCCCATCTAGATCATACAGGCCAAATAAGAGGTAGTTTGACCATTCATCAACATATACACCTACTTATGTGTTAGGCATTTAGATATGTTCTCTAAACTATGATTTCCTCAGAAATGCTTTCTTGAAACAAAAACAAAAAACCCCCACCAATTTACAATTTTCCTTTACATTACAATGTCATCTGACAACTCTATTACTCTCCTTTGGGTTAACTTTGGTGGAATTAAGTGTCAACAGAAAAATATTTTGTTGTGCGTTTTTTTATTTCCCAAAGTACATATTAAGTTTATTTTTGAGACTACAGCATGATATTGTTCTAATTCATCTATAAAACAAATGACTCTCAAACATTCCATCAGCTCAAGTAAAAGGCAGTATCTGTTTCTTTTTTCCCCTAGCATCATTGGACATCTTACTACATAAACAGAAGAGTGATGTTTTTTACTTACAGAATGCTAAAACTCTTCTGAAGTAATTATCATTTATGGATTTAATTTTTTAGTAGGTATGGCTTGCGCATCTAAATCAATGTATACGTGTCTAGCTGTGGTTAAGAAAGAAAACTGACCAGCCAGCGTGGCTCAATGCCTGAGTGTCAACCTATGAACCAGGAGGTCACGGTTTAATTCCAGGTTAGGTACATGCCCACATTGCAGGCTCTATCCCCAGTGTGGGGCATGCAGGAGGCAGCCAATCAGTGATTCTCTCTCATTAGTGATGTTTCTATCTCTCTCTCTCCCTCTCCCTTCCTCTCTAAAAGCAATATAAATATATTATTTAAAAAATAAAATTTACAGGTAAAATCCAGTAAGGTAACAAGTGTTTGTTTTGAATGAACACTATAATATCCTATAGGATCATTTGGGCTCCAACCTCATCACTTGATATGAATTATCAACATACAGGAGAGCTTCAATATAAAAGTTAATATATTTGAGACTTCTATTTACTTGTCTCTACTGCCCAAAACTTTGTGTCAGTTATCCTGTCACATTTGTGGAACCATCCCCTTAGATATCTCAGGTAAGTAATTTAATTTTGGTACATTGGCAAGGTAAACATATGATATTAACATTAGGTAAAATTTTATGAGACAGCATGGCTAGTTAAAAACTAATATGTCATTTTGAGTCAGTCAAACACCCTCTATTTTTACTTTTCATATGTTAAGCTGTCTAAGCTTGAGTTAGTCTAAGCTGTCTAAGAAATTGAGTTATTAATACCTAAAATATAAGAATATTAGGAAATGTAATGGGATTCATGTATGTAAAATGCTTTATGCTTAGAAACCACTAAATTCTATTAGTTTCCATTTTGTCTTTTCTTACCTCAGCTATCAAAATAGTTTATATGCTAATTGTTATTAGAGCATATTGGTACACAGGTTTGGTTTTCATAATGTATAAAGGTGAGGTATGTAGAAATTGTCATGGATTTTTCTTCCATAATACACAGTTCTCTAAAATAATATTAAAATAATTTAAGCCAAAAATCTTGTCAAAGAGAAATCAATAAATCATATGTTGAATTTGCACACAGAGACCTAGATTTTGTATACAAAATATGTATTTTTAACAGAAAAATGAACTTGGAACTAAATGTTATTTGAAAATGTCTGTAATTAATATATGTTTTTTCTTGCTCCAAATTTTATTATTAAATAGGGACATTGTGCTAGGCACACTAATCTGCATATTGCTGTGTAAACTGAAAAGTATGCCCACTTATGCCCAAAGACACATATGAGTGTATTTTCTTCACCTGTCAATACATATATGATAGTTGTATATACTATTACTACCAAAAAAATGTGGTGTTTTTTTTTAAAGTATATAGAATATGCAAATAGAGCCTAGTCACATGGACACTTATTATATAACAGGTAACATAGCTGGAAGCCAATTTTTCTCTCTAGTCCTTTTTCTCTGTGGTTCCTTATGCAATGAAGCTGGCTTAAAATATGCCTAGTTCTGATTGGCTCACTTAATACATTCATATACAATACTGGCATTTAAGAATTTTCTTCATGTGCTTCAGCTTTCCATTTCAGACTTTTCTTTCAGGACTTTCCTATGTATATGATTCTTTCCAATAATTTGAGCTTTGTGCTATTGGATCTGCCCAGCACTTTCCTTCATATATTATTTTATTCATGCATACCTCTTTCTAGATTATCCTACTGCATATTATTTTTAACATGATCAACTGCACCTCCTTTTTAGGCATAGCCCCAATTTTTATATGAAATCTCTAAACCCCCTAGTTAATATGAAAGTAACTAATATAATGTTGTACCTACTAAATACTTGAATCTATAAATTAATTCAGTTAACCCTTAAAACAGCTCTATGAAATATAGGTATTCTCACTTTATTGACACACTAATCTCAGAAATTTAAGAGAACTGACTTAAGTAACAGAGGTATAGAGTGGTAAAAGTTGATTGTGATCAAATTTTATGTGATCCAATTCTTTGTTTTCTCTTATTTTAATTTTTATAGGAAATCCCAACAATCTTAATGCCTCTATTGGCTCTTCGTACTATTTTAGTGTACCACTTATAATGCCCATTTATCACCCCACTAAGATGTACATTTTTAAAAGGCATCAGTGATCGGCTGCCTCCTGCATGTCCCCCACTGGGGATCAAGCCCACAACCTGGGTATTGGTCTTGACTGGGAATCTAACCATGACCTTCTCATTCATAGGTCCATGCTCAACCACTGAGCCAAGCAGGCTGGGCAGGATACTGGCTTTTAAATAAAACTGACATTTGACTCATTTGGTGATTATGCTAATTAAAAGTTCGTTTTGTGTAGGGTTTTTTAAATTGATGTGGTATCTGGTGATTAAGACTTTCAGGTTTTGTCATTTACAAAATTCAGCTTCATTCATAATGGGACACCTGTTTGCCAAGCTCTTACTGGCTGTCTCAACACCAGCCCCTGTCCCACTCACTTGACATCTACACGTAGTTAAGGCCTGCACAAACTTTACAAATATTCTAGTTCAGCCAGAATGACCGTCTTCAGTAACTAACTCCCTATAGCATAGCCTATGGCAGAGGATGCAAGGTTAGTACCAACTTTGTATAAAAATGGCAGTGAGATCTGCGGGAAGCCACCCACTGCCAACACTATCATGAGAGTGCACCAAGGAACGAGGAAGGCTGATGGACCTTGGGCATTTGCCCGGCTAACACTAAGCCCCATTGTTCGTGTTGAGATAGTGGTGGCTCGAAGCAATTTCCTGACCAACTAGCCTCAAAGTAAATGTTTACTGGACCTTACTGATCTTTACTGATTTTTATCGACCTTAGAGACGGTCTGTCTGCTACCTCTTTGCCGTGCTTTACTGAGGGCAAGATGTCTATCTAAAACTGAATAAAAACCAGATAAGGCCAGGTTTCAGTGTGCCTATCTGAGAGAGAGGTCTCCACCTGGCCCCCCATGCCTTCTAAATTCATATTTCTTGTATAGTATTTTCATTTGTGCGTCGGCCCTTCCTTCAGATCCTGAACCCTAGCCGTGAAGGTCACGGCAGAGATCCAAGCACCCATCAAATACGAACCCAGTGTTTTTGTGTGATTGGTATCACCCTGGGCATTGTTTATGTATGTACTTCTCAAAATATACCAGGAGCTAATGTTTAAATATCCACAGCTTTGGAGAATAGAATTAGAGGCACCAATGGCTTATCTTTGCATTTTGTAAGGCTTCTTTCTCTTGTAAAGTGAGTCACTGAAATTTCATCCGATGGTAAGTTCTCCAGTGTATTAATAGTTTTTGAAATAAATTATTTGATGATGGGTTAAGAAAAGATTTTTAATCTCATGTGTGTGAGGTAGTATTTAACTGAGGGTCAATGCAAATGAAATGAAATCACTTGGGAAATTATAATGTAAATCTGTAAAGCAATGGAAAATTATTCAATTTGAAATGTTACCCCTTCCCCCCCCAAAAAAAAATAAAAAGAAAAAGGAAGGAGGGGGAAGTCTGATATGAACTGTGAGTTATATAAGAACTGTATAATAGTAAGAAATTGCAAGATCCTAAACTTAGAAAAGTCCTGTTTATTAGGCTTTTGTCATATCCCCAGGTATGTTATAGATTTCAGAGACTTTCCTTGTCTCCCTTGTAAATTTAAACTCATGTTAAACCTAATGTTTCTATTAAACCACACTCTAAATTCCAAACAAGTAGTTCACTAAATAAATGTTTAAATTTATTTAAACCGATTCCAACCTAAATTGATAAATGCCTTTGTTACTTTTATTGAAGGGGAAAAGTTTACTAGTTGTTTGTCTTCCTTCATCTTCATTATCTCAAACAGGCTTCTTACTTTTCATAATATCAATCAAAATTTAGCATATTTGAGTATGATTTATTTATAAGATATTCTATTATTCTTTATAATTATAAATATTCCCAGGTTTTAGCTGTCTGATTTTTGATAACATGGCAATATGGTAGTAAAAGCTCTTGTGGTTTTAAACTACAGTGATTTATTGTGACAAATATGTCCTTATTTGATGATAAGTTTTAACAAGATAAGTCTTTATAGCCAAGTTCAGGTATAAGTAGACCTTGCCTGTGAAGGTTTAGGACCCACACTATTAAGCTATCTATTCTATAAGCTTAATATCTTATGCAGATTAAATTTAGAGATTTTGTTATGCTGAATATTGTAACTAATAGGAAACACAAACATCAAGAAGAGCAGTTGGTTGGCAGGCAGATGATTGGAGGGAATGGGTATCACACAGGACCAAAGACAGCTGAGGCAGGCCAAGGGGGCAGGTTGCATCTGATGCTAATTGTATTTTACATATTGACACTAATTGTATGTAAGCCAACAGTTGCTAGCTGCCTTTTTCCCTTTCCCTCATAGATCCTGAGTGTCTGTGGGCAATTGCATCAATTTGCCTTTCCAAGAGCACAACTTGCACACATTTATAGTCCCACATAATCAAGAAAATGGACAGTTTCTAACTGATGAATGAATATGTATCCTATGTAAAAATCTATAAACTAAACCATTTACATTATTAACTGAAACTGTGTAAATAACTGACTAAAAGACAGACAAAGATTTTTCCTCCTAATACAAGTTGAAAAGTGGCTGATGCAGTCAGGGGTTGTCGGGCCATTTCATTAGGTGCAATTAAAAATCAGAACTGATATAACTGTCTGTTTTCACAATATGTAAACTTTAGGGGAGGGGACATAATCCCAGTCATTCCCCTCTGTAATGTTTTATTGTAAGTGTTTCTTCTTATGATAATGTACATCCCCACTAGGAAACATTACCTGAATCTCCTAACAGTAGTTGTTCTCTCGTAAGCTTTATTTTCCTCACTTTATACTGCTAAAAACTGTCTTATAAATGCTTTGTTGGACAATGAATTCTGAATAATGGGTCCTGAGTAACTGTAAAATTGCCACTTGCTATTTTAAATTAATTACTTTGTTAGCAAAATAACTTTAAAGACTGCTTTATAATTTTCAGCATAGAATAAAATTATTGGGTTTTGAGTTCTTTCCCTTTTTGCTTCATTCTCTTGTCAGCAGCTGTACTGCAGTTCAGAGTACAACACAATTGTGAAGAAACAACTAGCTCTGGTTGTTACGTGCTGAAATGTCATTAGAATTAGTCTGGTGAGAGTGCTGCTACTTAATAAGCATCTTTTAGTGCTTCTTTCCTCCTAAATCTCCTCATTCTGCAACATGTATTTCATTTATTACTTACTCCCTAGCACTTACAACATGGCCATGTACATCACAGGTACTCAGTAAATGAGCATTGAATAAATGAATGGCATTCCAAATGGACACTTTTGAAGATTTATATGAGCTATGGTCTTGGGAAAATCTCAGGATATGAGGATAGCTCATGTAACAGAAAGTGGGTTCTTGGATGTCTTCATGTGCCTAGTTTGGGGGGATATTGGTGATGCTGGCTCAGTTGCTCCTTCATACAAAGACTCCATTTCCTATGTTTACCTTTAGCAAATGGGAAACATAAAAAATTTATTAATTCCCTCAGATATTCCCTCTTGATTCAGGCTTCTTATCATATCTAAACACTTAAATTTCCTGGGGACAAATAAATCTTGGGGGGAAATATGGAAGCAGGCCTTGATTCATGGTCATTTTAGACATACTGTAAGAACAGGTAGGATCAGAACATATGGAAGAAACAGAATCAGTCTTCCCAGTTATCTGGGCTGTCATTCCAGTAGTGGTCTCTATGAGAAGCATACTGAGTAAAGTATAACCTCACTTGATATCTATATCCAAGCATTCTCTATTACATGTGATAAATACATTGGCAATCTGACATAGCACATGGAGAGGTCTCACTGATGGTCATGAAGAAGTTATCAACATCTAAGAGAAGGTTAGTAGTGAGAAATGCCTTTTGCTCTCAAATTTTCCTTCCACTGTTGCCTTATGACAGACTCAAACTGTTAGGGTATCACTTTATTAAAAGTACCACACCTCCACCTATCTTTTCTAAAGTCCAAACATATTACCAAGATGCCTATCTGATTAAGTCAACGGTTACAAAAGTAACACATAGTTTACTATTTTAGTAACTATAGGTTGCAACTTATTAATGGGTTATAAAATCAATTTATTGAGACCCACCCAGCATTTTTAATGGAATTAAATTCTAGTTAACAGAAAATATTATCTTTCATTATACATAAGAAGAAAAAATATTAATTCAAGAAAATGTTCTCCCAGTTATATGGAAGGGCGAGGGTGCACTGAATTGCAGGTAAATGTACACCTCTTATTGTGGGTCATAGTTAACGTTTGAAGCACAGGATGCCACAGCGAGTCTCACTGCCCTTGACAGGACAGTGTTAAGGCACTGGAATCTGAAGGAGGAAGGGAGATGTTAAAGGAAAAAGCAAGGAACTCGCCAAACAGAATGTTGCTCAGTAGTTTTTGCCTGGACCAGTTCTATTAAGAAAATGCAGTAGAAGTAAAAACATGTAAGAAGAGAAATTCAGAGGGAAATATATTTGGAAGTTAAATGATAAAATAATTTAGCAAAAACACCCTATATAATAGATGACAAAAATAAGTCTAAAATACTATAACCTAAATAGTCAGCACAGTGATTGTTAAATTCAATTTATATCTTTTCAACTGAAACAGGTTTCCCCAGAAAAGTTTGTGTTTTTTTTGTTTTGTTTTTTTTTTTGGAGGGGCAGGGGAGTAAAGCAAAATAGAAGAGCCTGGGGAATGGCGAAGGAAGAGATCACTACAGTAGCAGAGAGGAAACATGAAGCCTTCCAGCCTCCAGGTTCTAGTTAAGCACCTGGTGAGGGGTAAGGTCTAGTAGAATTCTAAAGCACTTGTGAAAGAAATTTTAGAGACAGGACAGGCGGTTTTAGGGAAAGGGGTGGTTCATGGGACAGGAATGCATATGTGATGGGAAGGAGATAGCTCCAAGAGACCAGAATGCTTATCTTACTTTCAAGGTGGATAGAAAAATGTTACAAGAGGAAGGCATACATTCACAGAGGATAGAGGAATATTGCAAGATTAGGGGAAGAGAGAGAGGGGGGCACTACGTGGGCTTTGACCTTTGAAACTGATACTCTGCAGAAGAGTGGCCAGTGAGGAAAGCACAGAGGTCATCAGTTAGGGAAGGGTCCAATTAGAAAGGGTCATGAAGAGACAAAGAGCTGCAGCCTTTATTAACCCAGAAACAAAGAGACTCAAAAGATGTTTGGTTTTAGATTTTTTTTCACCATTTTAGAGAGAGAGAGCGCAGGCTTTTCCCATTTGGGGACCTCCTTCTCCGGGGTTCCCCTTTGGAGACCCCTCTCTGGGGGGAGTGCGTATATGCCTCCAATCAACTTTCACATTTTTACTAAAGAAGCTTTTAGTCTGTGAGTTTATTCTTCAAACTTCGTAGGGCAAGAACCCACAAGGCAAGTCCGTACCCTGCACCCCACGTTTTACTTGCATCTTAGATCACCTTGAATTTCTCTGATTGGAAAATCTTCCTTAACATTTGACTCAATGACCTTTTGGCACTTAATTTATTTTACTATATTTCTCTTGGTGTGCCTCATAATGGGTAAATCTAGGGAAAAAAGGAAGTTGGGCTCTTCGTGAATAATTATTAAGAGTATTTGACATCAAAATAGAATTAAAAAGTCTAGGAGCATTAGTATTATTCTTCACTACTCAAATATACAGACTTACAAGTTGAGTGGAGGAGGATCAATCCAAATTATTTTTTCTTCATAGTAGACCAGGCCACTTTTGTCAATTAAAGCTCACAGACAGGCAGCCACCTTCAGATTTCTTCCTGTAGTCATCTAAGACTTTGTCTCTGGTCCTTGAAACCCTGAACCAGTGCTTCATTTAAGCTTTCTTCTTTCCCTTCAGGCATAAGGCAGCTGGGTCTCGGACAGGTAAAGTTCTCACTGAAGTCAATTGGAGTTTTGACTGCCTGGGGGCTGCATCATCAGGCCCCAAGTCATCTATTATAAATATTTTTGACACATCAGATCCAAACACATTCAACTCAAGCTGAAAAGGTAAAAAGGTACAGACTCTTTCCAGTTATTTCATGCCTTGAAGGAAAACAGCTCCACTTAAATGATATTCTTTTTTCACCTCAGATCCACTTGGGGGTTATGATGGTCACCAAAGACCTTGTCTACAAAGTGGAAAGAGAAGAGGTATTTCTCAGTGAAAAGAAACTAGTTTTCTGCGTAGGCAGGCTGTAGTGTAGCCTAAGCTATATTTTTGATACTACAGCTATGAAAGCTTTTTGTGTTTCTTGATGATTTACAGAAAAAGAAAATGAAATAAAATAACAAAAGAAAAAAAAAAACCCGAAACTACACATGAATTTCTCTTGTGTGTTTTTTTAATTGGGATTTTTAATGTCTGGAACTTTCCTTCCTCTTTTAAATTTATTTTGAAATGAGTTAATGCACAACTGACTTTTCAAACGATGTAATTTTTTTACTTAAGCCCTTGACAGAAGAGAATCCCTTTGTGGTTTTATCTATTTTGTATTACAATTTATATAACAAACATTAGGATTAGTTTGGGGACAAAAGAAATAAATACATATTGATTCTAGTGGTAAGGCTAATAGTAACTCCTAAATAAATATGAATTCATGGATTGTACCTATTTGAATTCCCTTTAGTGACAACTTTTATTTTAGGTAATTGAGTTCTCTCTAAATTGTTTTTCATGTATTTCTATTTATTCACTGATTGTTATTACCTTATTTGTGTAATTCTGAATGACAAGAATATCACAGTACCATGTTATGTAAATAAATAAATGTGAGTATTTGCCTTTTAAAGATTTTAAAATATTTTTACTGGATAGTTAGAAAGATATATAGTTAACTTTTGTGCAGGGAGCAACTTTCACTCTTTGCCATTTATAAAAATATAATAAAATTTTTGTTAATGAGTATAATTGTATATGTGTTGCATATATATTTTCACATATTATGTACATACTAGAGGCCTGGTGCATGTAATTTGTGCAAGGTGGGGGGGCGGGCCGGGTCCCTCAGCCCAGCCTGCTCCCTCTCCAATCCAGGACCCCTCGGGGGATATTGGACTGCCTCTTGCAATCTGGGACTGCTGGCTCCTAATTGCTCACCTGTCTGCCTTCCTGATCACTCCTAACAACATCTGCCTGCCTGTCTGCCTGATTGCCCCTAACTGCTCCCCTGCTGGCCTAATCACCCCTAACTGCTCCTCTGCCTCACCCCTCACATAGGATCCATGATTCCCTCCAGCCAGTCCCAGGCACCCGGGACCTGGGCTTCTCTCCCTCTGGCTGGACACAAGTACCCAGGACCTGGGCTGGCTTTTCCCAGGCTGGCCACAGCCACAGGGGACTATGGGTGGGTGGCTTCACCCAGGCTGAAGGTGCAGGCACAGCCACTGGCGCCTGGGGCTGCAAGGTGGGCGGCTTGTCCCTCTCCTGGGCCATAGGCACAGCCACTGACACTGGGACCATGGGGACCGTGGGGCTTGCAGATTGTCCCTCTCCTGTCCTACAGACACAGGCACAGCCATGGGTGCCTGGGACCGTGGGGCATGTAGCTTGTCCCTCTCCCGGCTACAGCCTGGCTGGTCCCCATTCCTCTCTCACAAGCTCGTTTGTGCCTGGCTGGTCTCCATTCCTCTCTCCCCAGTGTTGAGTGTCTGAGTTGTTATGGCATGAGGGTATGACAACCATTTGCATATTAGCTCTTTATTATATAGGATATGTACCATGTGAAGACTGTATATCTATATGTGTGTATATATATATATATATATATATATATGCATATACATATATAGTGTGTGTTTTATATATATATACATATATATATTCTCACAAATATAATAAGTAGTAAATTTTTGAAAATTCATATTCTATTTTCATGGATGGAGAATAATTAGATACAACAAAAAGAATGTTCTTGATGTCAAATTTTTTGCAACCTAACTACATGGTCCTGTGAATGGCAGGAAACCAGAAATAATTTTGTTGCTACTTATAGTTAATGAGTCATGACAAATCTAAACAACCAAATCATTCAGTAGCATCAAATTTGACCATTCTAGGCTCTATCTACCTAAAGTCCAATTATTTGAGCAATTAAGTAAAAATGTGGCCAAACTAAATGCCTTGTGCTGTGTAAACAGACCATTGGAATGAATAATTACATTTTTAATTGAATTGGCCTATTTGTGGCAAGTTGACACAACTAACATTGTCAAACATCTGGTTATTTCCTTCACATGGTTTTAAGGAACAAGTCAGATTAAATACATCAATTAAAAATTTTATTTAGTTTAATGAGTTTTCAAACTAAATACCTCGAGTAAATTTGTAGTATATATACATAACTTGATACTAAAGTTGTGTGTGTATATATTGTATGTAAACACAAATGTAAGTATGATAATAAAACAGTAGTCAGTAGTTCAGGATCTCTTTAAGCCTATCGTATGTACTTTCTAATTCTCATAGTCACCCTAAGAAACTTGTTCCATTATTATATACATTTTAAATATGAGAAAACTGACACAAGAGAAGATAACACATTTATTTCTGGAGGAGGCAGGATATAAGCTGAGGTTGTCTGACTCCAAGGCCCACGTTAACTAACTAGGCTGCAGCTATCTGCATACAAGCAAAATAGGAAAACAACCAGTGTATTTAATCAATAAACTGAAAGATATTTGTTGTACCAAATTGATCAGTCAATTCAATGAGAATAATCAATCTTGTAGTTGTGTTTATACACAACCAGAAATCTATTCTTTTTAACTCAACAGAATGACTCAACTTTGACTTTTCCTTTGTATTCACCCTATAAGACATTACCAAAACTGCAGAACATGGCAAATCTCAAACAGTTCATTGTGGTGCAGAGGGGAGCAAGAAAATTCTACCAATTTTTTAAAAATTCTTTATTGTTTAAAGTATCACATATAGTATTACATATGTCTCCTTTTCCCCCCATTGACCTCTCCCCGGCCACCCCACCCCCCAACGCATGCCCTCACCCCCCTAGTGTTTGTGTCCATTGGTTATGCTTATATACATGCATACAAGTCCTTTGGTTGATCTCTTACCTCCCCCTCCCTCCCCTACCTTCTCTCTGAAGTTTGACGGTCTGTCCCATGCTTCTCTGTCTCTGGGTCTATTTTTGTTTATCAGTTTATGTTGTTCATTATATTCCACAAATGAGTGAGATCCGGTGATATTTATCTTTCTCCACCTGGCTTTTTCACTTAGCATAATGCTCTCCAGGTCCATCCATGCTATTATGAATAAGAGTTCTTTCTTTTCTTTTTTTTTCTTTTTTTTACAGCAGCATAGTATTCCATTGTAATCTACCTATTTATTTTAACGCCATAGAACTTTTACAAATAATATGACTATGGCAGATATGTGAAATACAGCAATTAATCAATTACTTCACCTTTAACCATAAAACCCACACAAATTCCAAAAAGTATTCCCATAGTGCCAGTATTTATCTCATATTTTCTTTTCTTTTTTTTTTTAAATTAAATCTTTATTGTTCGGATTATTAAATTTGTTCCTCTTTTTCCCCCCCATAACTCCTCTCCTCCCAGATCCCGCCCCACCCTCCACCCACTCTCCCCACCCACTGTCCTCATCCATATGTGCACGATTTTTGTCCAGTCTCTTCCCGCATCTTCCACACCCCTTTCGCCCCCAAGAATAGTCAGTCCATTCCCTTTCTATGTCCCTGATTCTATTATAATCAACAGTTCATTCTGTTCATCAGATTATTTATTCACTTGATTCTTAGATTCACTTGTTGATAGATGCATGTTTGTTGTTCATAATTTGTATCTTTACCTTTTTCTTCCTCTTCCTCTTCTTAAAGGATACCTTTCAGCATTTCATATAATACTGGTTTGGTGGTGATGAACTCCTTTAGCTTTTCCTTATCTGTGAAGCTCTGTATCTGACCTTCAATTCTGAATAATAGCTTTGCTAGATAAAGTAATCTTGGTTGTAGGTTCTTGGCATTCATCACTTTGAATATTTCTTGCCACTCCCTTCTGGCCTGCAAAGTTTCTGTTGAGAAATCCGCTGACAGTTGTATGGGTACTCCCTTGTTGGTAACTGAGTTTCTTTCTCTTGCTGCTTTTAAGATTCTCTCTTTGTCTTTTGCTCTTGGCATTTTAATGATGATGTGTCTTGGTTGGTCCTCTTTGGATTCCTTTTGTTTGGGGTTCTCTGCACTTCTTGGACCTGTAAGTCTATTTCTTTCACCAGGTGGGGGAAGTTTTCTGTCATTATTTCTTCAAATAGGTTTTCAATATCTTGCTCTCTCTCTTCTTCTGGCACCCCTATAATTCTGATGTTGGTACGCTTGAAGCGGTCCCAGAGGCTTCTTACACTATCTTCGTATTTTCGGATTCTTTTTTCATTTTGCTTTTCCAGTTGGGTGTTTTTTGCTTCTTCACATTTCAATTCTTTGACTTGATTCTTGCGCTCCTCTGGTCTGCTGTTGGGTGTCTGTATAATATTCTTTATAATATTCTTTATTTCAGTCAGTGTATGCTTAATTTCTAGTTGGTTCTTTATCACAACATCGAGGGTCTCATTAGATTTCTTGAGGATCTCACTACATTTATCGGCAGTTTTTAGAAAATTATTGAAAGACCTTAAAAGTGTGGTTTTTATTGTGCCCAGATTTCAAGGTTCCCAAAAAGCCCACCAGGGAGCCAGCCAGTCCGATGCAAAAGCAAAGAGTCCTTCATTTCGAACTCGTTCAGCTCCCCGACCACACTCACCGATGCAACGGTAGCCCAGTGGCCGAGAGAGAGCGAGGCCTGATGGGATTGTGGGTTTTATAGTAAGGGCAGGGGAGGGGACTGTGGGCCCCGCCGATTGGCCAGGCGCGAGTCGGGTCTTGTGACACAGGATGTGGTCATCTCTATGGCGCGCACGTCCCTTGATTGTCATTGGTTAGTTTAAAGAAATCCCGGGCGTGGCCAGCAGGGGCCTGGGCTTCCAGGAGAAGGTACTCTCCTGAGCACATGGCAACTGCCCCAAAAATGGAGGACCCAGGGCAAGATGGAGGGCGCAGTCCTAGCCCCACCCAGGGTGAGCTGAGCCCGGGCTCCAGGGGCCAGTCCGGTTGCCGGGAGTCCAGCAGATCGACCAGTTCCAGCCCAGACAGGAAGTCCACATCCTCCGTCTCATCCCCGGGGGAGCCGGCGATCGCCTCCTCCTCCATCTCCTTGGGCGAGGGCTCGTGGGTCTGGTCCAGGGGTGGCAGGCAGGTGGTGGCCTGTGCCAGGCCCCCGCCGTGGGCTGGGGAGTCGGTGCCCGAGGCTGCCAGCATCGTGGTCAGGCTGTGCCTCATGGGGCCCGGCGGCTGGCCCACGTAGGCCCCACGACGACTCGCCCTTTCAGTTTTGAGCTCTATATCTTCCATTTCTGACATCTGCGTCCTGTTTCTTTGTCTCTGCATTTTTTATGCTTTCTTGGTGCAACCCCTAGTGGTCTTTATGCGCAGTCTTGTTGTAGTTAAGCGTAGATTGTTGTAGGTAATACTGGTGGGGATTTGACCACCAGGCCAACTGGCTGTGAGAATCATCTGTGTCTGCAGTGAGAGACCTTCTGTCCTCTAGGGAGGTGCTAATCTAGCCTTTGCCTGAGGCTATCCGGCAAATGCCTCTGTGCAGGGCTTGGGCGGGGCGGGTCGCACGGGATCAACAGGGTTGGCCGGAGCGAGCAGTTATGGCTGCTCTCAGTCCCGTCCCCAGGGGCTCTGCCTCTCTGAGTCCCAGCAACCGCTGCAAACCTTGGAGAGAAAGCTGCCTTCGAGTTCCGACCGAAGCCAGACAGTCCTGCTTCTCCCTTTTGAGTCTGGGTCCCTAAAGACTCGCCCGGATCTGGAGCTCAGAGTCTGCGACTCCCTCCCGATTGAAAACACCAACAGCACCCTCAGCCACCAGCCTGCTCTGCATGCACTCCGCACCTTAGTATTTGACTTCAGCACTGTGCCTCCTCTGAGTCTCGGTATGTGTTTGTCTTTCCTCCTAGTTGTAGGACTTCCACTCAGCCAGCGTTCCTGTGGTTCTGGGTGATGTCCGTTCCGTCTTTTAGTTGTTTTTTTTTTGAAGTGGTTGTTCGAGGCAGCAAACTCCAACGTTAACCTATGCCGCCATCTTGGTTCTCTCCTCATATTTTCTTTACAAGAATATTAAGTATCTTACATCACATAGTAGTTGACAGCAATGTCTGTAAGTCAACTAAATATTCTCATGCTATCCTTCACTGTCCCCATGGTGTAGCTAGAACTTTAGATATTACATGAAAAAAAAGTGTGTTTACTAAGAAGATTCATCTGGCACCAAATTAAATTTCTAATTATTTATTCCTATAAGTGGACTCAGTATGTGGAAGGATATGAATATTTTTGATGGTATATGAATTCTAAATTATTTTCAGAAAGGTTCAACTAATGTATATTCTCCCCACCAATACAAGAGGTTCTTCTTAAAATGTATAGATATCGCTGCCAGTTTAAAAATTTTTTGATAAATATAATACACAATA
Source organism: Myotis daubentonii (assembly GCF_963259705.1). Lineage (NCBI taxonomy): Eukaryota > Metazoa > Chordata > Mammalia > Chiroptera > Vespertilionidae > Myotis > Myotis daubentonii. The sequence goes on along the minus strand of NC_081845.1, from coordinate 50,604,321 downwards.
TGTTGAACTATCTTTCTGTTATTTACAAGATAGCCCTTTGCTATTTCTGCTCCTTTCATTCTTACTGTTCTTTTTTTAATACAAGGGGTATTATCACTGAGTGTCTCAACTGAGTCCTCTTCCATTCATGTTTTATTATATCTCCATAAGTTATCTCATCTTCGTCTATTACATTAATTACCACCCTCATTTGGTATACGTTGTTAACTTACTCTGAAAGCCAGACTTAAGTACAACCAGTCTTGCCCAACAACACCATCTGAACAATTTCTCTACCAATATTAGGCTGCATTGTCCAGTCGCAATCACACCCTATCCAAAGAGGCCTTAATCTTAGCCTTGTGGGGGGCTCTTCTAAATTCTCGGTTCCTTCTCTTTTCATTCTCCCTCAGCCTGTAGGTAATATCTACTTCCTGCCCTTGCAATTTTTTTAATCTTACATAATTTTGATGTAATTATTTTATCTTACGGAATTCTTATATCACATTTTTATAAAGAAATTTTATGTTACTTCTGTTCAAATGACTGATGTGGTTTCTGTCTCCTGCACAGACTCCGACTGATTCACCAGCTTTCTGATGATTGATTTGACATGGTATATCTTTTGTCCATCCTTTCACTTTCAGCTGATTTCTGAATATAAGATGCTTTTACTCTTTGTTCACCAATGTAGAGTTTTCCTTTTGATGTAGGTAGTTTAAACTTATTTAAGTCCACCACTCTTTAAAGATTTTTAAGAAAAGTGTGTATTTTAATTTATCTGGTGTTTTCTTGTTAGTAAAATGAGAGAAATAATCTATTGCTATTTTACACATTTTCTCTAGAATGGGATCTTCTGTTTCATACCTTAATTGATCTAGTTACCATGATCATAATTTGAAACCTCATCATCTTTCAGCTTGATATAAAAATAACTGATTAATTGGTTTCTTTCTCATAACTCAATCCACCACACTGCTACCAAAATTGTGTTTTTGGAGGCAATATTTTTTTTGTTTGATAACCTCAGATGGCTTCTTGCTATGAAAAAAAAATGTTCATACACAGTTTTTCACAAAGTGAGAACTGTGAACAGCTCTCTCCACCCTCTCTTAATATTGATTCTCACTAAGTAGCCCCACACGCCTCAACCACACAATGCATTTTTGTTAGAACTTGTTTTTTCAATCTCTGTTTTATTTTCTTCATCAAAATCTTCCTCAACTTGTAAAATATGTTTTCTAAGTTGTTTAAATCCTGTACTCTCTGTGAAGCCATCTTGATCCTCTTAGTTGTAGCTAACTTCTCCTTTACTGTCGCACCATAAAAATGGATTTCTGCTATAGCACTTTAGCCTACTAGTAATTCAGAGGTTCTCTAACTTGCCTCAGAGTCACCTCTTGTTACAGTACAATGCGCTAGGTCCCACCCAGAGTTACTAATTCTGAAGATCAGTGGTGGTGCCAGAGAATATTCATTTTTAACAGCTTTTCAGGTGATGCTTCTACTGCTGGTCCTTCACCAACATTTTAAAAAACACTGGTCTAATAATTTTAGGAGACTATTTAAATACTTCAGATAACAGATAGCTTCCAAAATTAAACAATTTGTTATAGATTTGGAAAAGGCTATTCTTTTTTTGTTTTTGTTGTTTTTTTAAAATTTATTTTATTGATTTTTTACAGAGAGGAAGGGAGAGGGATAGAGTTAGAAACATCGATGAGAGAGAAACATTGATCAGCTTCCTCCTGCACACCCCTACTGGGGATGTGACCGCAACCAAGGTACATGCCCTTGACCGGAATCGAACCTGGGACTCCTCAGTCCAAAGGCCGACGCTCTAGCCACTGAGCCAAACTGGTCAGGGCTATTCTGTTTTTCATCTAAATAATTGTACTTGTTTTTTATTAAAATGTAACTGAAAACATTAACTGAGTACAACAGTTGAGGTTGCAGATAAGGGCACATTAAATGCTGATATCAAACCAAAGTCAGCTTCTCTTTACCAGCTGCATGCCCCTGAAAAATCTCCCAATACTGAATCCTCAATAGGTCTGCAACAATAGAAAAACTTACAGTTTCAAAAGGACATTTTAGCAAACTAAAGTTTTTTTCAGTAATTAAATTGCTTCCTTGTGCCAGAAACCAACGGTATTTTACAAATTGTTCCATCATTATGACTGTGTAAAACCTTGCATATAGGTATTGGGATAATTATATTGGTTGTAGGGATATAAATGTGTTTGAGATAAAGCCAATCTATGGATAGATTTCAGGGTCTGTCACATTTCAGTTGCCTTGTGTGATTCTATGAAAACCTCAGCTTATTAGAAAAGAATGGCCCTTGCCATATGTGCAGCATTTAGGACATCTGGAAACACCATCAAAGCAAGAACTTTTTTTACTTTCCATTGGCATGAAGAAGCCATTGGAAATTTCACAGATGTTTGAATTTCAGGATCCGGGGATAGTAGGAAATGGAAGCAGACTGCTGGCATTGACCAAGTGATTTCTCCTAGGAACTGTACTAATACTCCATGGACAAAATGAGAAGTTGTTCCAAAGGGGAATACATTTCTTCCTAAATAAAATTATGAGTGAATAATGTAATTTATCCCTTGAATGTCATTGCAATGTATATGAGGCTAAAATTGTTAATGGGCACACAGTGGCTATAATTGGAACCACATGAATGATGGGATATTAAGGAAACTCATGCATTTCTTGGGCTTAATGCAATTTGTCATTTATCTTGGTGATTTGGGCATTTCTATATTTTCCAGGGAGATAATCTTCAATTTGTCTCTCTTTCAAAATCAAAATTACCCACTCTATATTCATCCCAAATTTAGTAAATCCATTTTAAACTTGATTATATAATTATTGGGTTTCGTCTAGAATTTGAGGATTTGTGTATGACTCTTATGATTGCCAAGTAATGGTTTTACCCTGGTGAAAATGCATCATATTAGAATCATTTGGTCAGTTTTTATGGCTATTGTTCAAAACATACGTCACTAGGTCCCCATCTCTGAGATAATTGATAAGTCCTCAGCTCTCTTTGGAGAGGTGAGGAATAAAGGTGAGATGGAACGATCTAGGTGCTTTTGTAAATAGTTCTTCAGATGATTCTGTCAATATCATTTAGTTAGAACCACCTGCTTTAAAGCTTTAGTACTCAAAGTGTGGTCCATAAAATAGGAGGACCAGCCTCAACTGTAAACTTTTACAAATGCAGGCTACCAGGCCCTGACACATAATCTGCATTTTAAAGAGGAGCTCCTGTGAGTTGTTTGCACATTAAAGTATGGCCATGAAAACAACTGTCTTTTTGTGAAGCTAATTGTTTCTCATCTTATTTCTTTTCCCCCCACTGAAAACCTTAAGTCCTAGCCTTATAAAAATAAGAGGACTATCTATCAGATCATTATAATTTGTCATATAAAGTTTATACTTACAGTTGCACAGAGTTTAGTTTAGTTTAAATGTCTTAGTTTAGCATTTGTGGGTTATTATTACTAAACATAGTCTTAGTGGGGCTGCAGATTTTACCTCACTCTACAAGTCAGAGAAATGTAGCTCCTTTATTTTGTCTATTTCTGATGTACTCTATAGTACAACTGCCATCTGCTGGGTTGAGGGAAAGAAAAAAAAATTACTAAATGTGCAATATGAGTTAAAGCATTATTTAGTAAGTTAAACTGATTAAGAGGCTTTTTTATTTTTATTTTCCCTTGGCTAAAAATGTAACCTTTAATTAGACCTGTCCACTCCTCAAGCTTTCCCCCTCAGGACGTTGCCACCTGATTATGCACCCTTCTGGATGTTGGGAGGCGGTGAGGTTCTTGACTGTAGTTCTTCTGCCTCCACAGGTCTCCAAAGTGATAGACTTTATCTCCTGAAGTTGCGTGCCCACCTAGCTCCCATGGTTGAAGTTAAAATGTGAGTGTAACTCAGTTTCTTCTCAATTTTCTGAGTCCAGTAGCTTTCTTGACTGCCCCAGATTCACCTCAACTCTCCCTGGTTACAGTTTCCTGACTATGCAAACTATGTGCAAAAAAATATTCTGTGTAGAAATTGTTTTAACACAGAGTTTAATCAAGCAAAAACTTTAATATTATGCATTGAAAAAAAATTGGAATCTCTCAAATTAATTTTACAATGCTAGCAAACCCCTGATGTTAAAATTTGACTTTTATAGCTTAAAAATGTCTCACCACTGTGTATTTACATATTTTTTAATTTTGTGAAAAATATTAGCAAAAATAGTTAAATATTACATTGGAAGTATTACCCACCATGACCAAGAAGGGTTTAGCCCAAGATGGCAAAGACAATTAATATTAGCACAATTACTAATATGAGAAATCAATTCTAAGACAATTGTTCAATTAAAAACATAGGCAAGGATTTCAATAGATATTTCTGCAGACAAGATATATAAATGGCCAATAAGTATATGAAAATAAATACAAATCAAAATCACAATCAGATAAACCTCACACCTACTAATATAGTTACACATATATAATCAGATAATAACACACGTTGGCCAGTATGTAACAAAATCAGTAAACTCATATACTTCAATGGGAATGCAAAATGGTGCATCCACTTTGGAAAACAGCCTGAGAGTGTCTCAAAGTGTTAAACGTAGAGTTATCATATAACACAGAAATTCTATTCTTAGCTATTTATTCAAGAGAAATAAAAATGAGTCCTACAAAATGAGTTCATACTCAAATGTTCACAGCAACATGATTCATATTGGCCAAAAAGTGGAAACAACCTTAATGACCAACAACTGATGAATGGAAGAATAAAATTATATATACATAAGATGCAAATTATTCATTAATAAAAATGAAGTATGATCCATCGAACAATATGGGTTAACCTTGAAAACATGCAGAGCTAAAGAAGCCAATCACAAAGCACCACGTATTGTATGATTCCATTTATATATGAAATGACAAGAATAGATTAATCTATAGAGACAGAAAGTAGATGAATAGTTACCTATAGCTACCAGAGGGAAGGTTAATGGAGAGTGACTTTTAAAGGCCACAGGTTTATTTTGGGGTAATAAAAATATGTGGTTTGCAAATATAGTGTCCCATTCCATAGGCTGCCTATTCATTTTTTGATTGTTTCCTTTCCTAAAGAGAATCTTTTTAGTTTGGTGTAATCCCACTGATTTGTTTAGTTTTGTTGGCTGTGCTTTTGGTGTCAAATTAATAAAAAGTCATTGACAAGACCAATGTCACGGAGCTCATTCTCTATGTTTTCTTCTAGGGGTTTGATGGTCTCAGGTCTTATATTAAAGTCTTTAATCCATTTTGAGTTGATTTCCATGTAGAGTGTAAAGTAGAGTTCTAATTTCATTCTTTCACCTGTGGATATCCAATTTTCCCAGCACCATTTATTGAAGAGACTGTCCTTTCCCCGTTACACAATATTCTTGGTGCCTTTGTCAAAAGTTAATTGACCCTATATGTGTAGTTTTATTTCTGAGTTCTCTATCCTGTCACTAATCATGAACCTTAATTGTGCTTGAGACACCAATAAATTACTATAATTGTGTTTGTGTCTACAATAATCTATACCAGTTTATTTTTAACGGTAATTAAATAAGAGGAGAGAATCTTACAGCATCAATTAATATAATTTGTTTCAATAGAGGCAAGTTTTTTAAAAACTTTTACTGGATCAATAATATTCAGATAATTTACTTATAATTATTTCTTTTCAGTTAAAGATATATTGTTTTGTTGATAAAATTCACCATTGGATCATAAGCCAGTTTCTTTGGGAAAGTGGCAATAATATAATTATTCAATTAACACTTTTTAAATCCTTGAAAGTGTATCTTAAGTGAATGACTATTAGTTATGGAATTGTTTGGCTCACCACTAATGACATAATATTTGGTGATTCTAGTTATCACAATTCAGAACAGATCTTCTTCATTAGGGCTAATTACTAAGTTGTCCGATTTCAAAATCTATAGAATTGATGCATGATTTTCTATATTTTTCTTATATTGTCTTTTTACTTAGCATCTAAATTATTCATATAATGTGATATTATGGATGAAATAAGTATACATGCATGTATGAAATAATTTAATTTCTTCTAGCTAACAGCAAGAATTGAAACTAACCTGTTTTCTATATGTGAGAAATGGCACACTGAGAAGTGTTGTTAGATCTTGTACCTGTGTGTTCTCTTGCCACAGTTGACTTTGTGACCCCCTCCTACTCCTTTAGTGTACTTTTTTCAAGAATATTCTAGTCTCCCATTTTATACCAGAGGCAAAATGAAATTTATAACTGAGTATATTACATAGGAAATCTTAAATCATATCTTTAAAGTTTATAAATGCATCTTAGCAGTATATTAAAATGCTGTATGCTACAAAGAAACAAATGCCATATTTTTTATGCAACTACAAAATTAAATCTCACATTCAAGTTGAATTTTATGTAAATAATGTTAAGCATTATGTAGTATTTTGCCATAGCCTTTTTCTCTTCATATTTAGAGTTCAACCTAGAAATAATTCCCAAATCCTAGTTCAACCTATTAATCTTCAGCGTTCATTATTTTGTAAATGTATGAGATGTACAAATTTAAATTTCAGAAAGTATTCTTTATTGTGTTGCTGTTTTTCAATCCTTAATGGGGGATTAAGAAGACAATTTTCTATTGACTAAAATTATTAATGGATAAGGAAATCACTATTAAAATTAACTTTATCAATGGAATTTTTAAGTCCATATGACAAACATTCAGGAAAGGTAAAGAGAATGGTATGTATGTAGGGTAGGTGAGGTTACAAAAGATGAAGTTTTCTTTATACTACCATTCTCATGGTCAGATATGATGCTAAACATGAAATAGAATCATAATGACACCTTTCAACTTGTTTGTGTTCAAGTTTTGTCAAATATATACTTACATCCTACTTACTTGCATATTACATGTAATATTAATCTCTACTAATGTTCATTATGTTAGTATGCCAAATAATTGTGATAAATTTTTTATTAGATGATTGGTAGTTGATTTATATCCATAGATATAGTTGATGATAGGTCATGAATAACTGAAATAGCCAGTAATATTTATGTAATTAAATCACACTTTAAACTTCTGAATACTTTCCTGTACTAAACACTGTGCTAAGAACTTAAGAGCTAATGTACAAATAGTAGCCATGAGAAGATAAAAATAAGTTGATAGATATATCAAGAATTAGAGACTTGTCTAACCTTTTATACAATTAGTAAACTTGCTGCTAGCCAACTCAAAATTATTTGGGAAAAGAGGTAGAAGCACTTAGAAAATAAAATTCAAGGATAATCCCACAACTAATTTCTTATGATTCATTTAGATCTCCTTAAAATTTTTCCAATAAATAAAAAATAGCATTTTATTGATTGTGGGGTGTGTTTTTTTTTTTTGTTTTTTTTTTTTATCATCTCAGCCCTTCTTTATGAACTTGGAGTCAGAAGACTTTTGTTCCAGTTTTGACATTAGACTTCTTAGCTGGGAGACTTTGGCCTTTATTCTTAGGGTACTCAGTGTCTTAATCGAAAAAGCAGCTAATATCTCTCTACCTGCTTTGCAGAACTTTCATAGAGATTAAATGTAGCAACAAAAAAAAACCATTTCTTTAATTATAAAATGTCATACAAATGTAATTTGTGTTATCAAGTGGAAATGTAATGAAATATAATATGATAGAAGATTAAAAGCCAAGATCCAAATATTCTTTGAATAATTAGTAACTAGTTATCTAAAATTTATCTGGAAACTTCCTTGTAAATTGAATTACTAAAAGTGGAGCCTAAAATTTTTAGGTTTTAGAAAACAGGCTTTCATTTTTGTACCAGAGTAAATTCAGCCATTAAATTAATAGAACTTTGTTCTCTTTGTAGATTCCTATTATGCTGGTTCCTAGAGATACATTCAATCATCTAATACTTCCTTATTTTTATCTATAACAATCTATTCCTGCATATTAATTTTAAAGTGACTGACTAAAAGAAGCAAATATTTACCATTGCAGAATTTTAGTTAATTCTTCAAAATAATGATTGGAATAAAGAAATAAGTATTTCCTTTTATGTTGCAAACAAATAGAATGCTTTTACATTTTTTTACATTTACATTTTAGGAAGAAAATGCACATTGCATATTTATCACTGTCATCTTCCCATTGAGCTCTCATTAATATTAAAGGGAGTTCAGTTCAACGCATTAACATCTCAGTGAGAATCTGTCCCATTATAATTATCATTGACCTTGTCAATTTTAAATTTTAGCTTGGTTTGAAATTAAATCTAAGCTATTAAGAACAAAGTAAAAGCAAAGTGAAAGGGAGAGCATTCCTAAGAGAGTGATAAATAAATATATATAACTTGAATATAAACATTGAATGCATGAGTATGTGGATGCATATTTACATGCACTTTTAATGTTTAAATGTATGCCCTTCAAGGATCTCATATTTAAATTGCTCTTAACCTTATGAATCATAAAGCCTGCAAAAGCCTTAACAATGTGAGATACAAAGGTAATTCCTAGAGAGTTAGTTTCAGTGGGTATGGATGAATCTCATGTCTGTGTACTTTTGAAAAGTTTCTCAGGTAATTTTGATACACCATCCCCCTCTCCCCCCCAAGGGTTGAGAACCTCTGTTCTATGTCATAGACAATTTCAGTACATCCAGTTTCATATATGAATTTGAACCCTAAATTCAATTGCAGCTCTAGTAAGCCCCTCTAATTGAGCTCAGAATTGTCATTTTGGCAAGACTTTAGGGACACATATTTTCTATCACACACAAATCTTGCATTGACCTCAATGACATTTAATAAAGCTACAATCTTCAACCATTGTTCCCAGACCAGATAAATAAATAACTTCTCACAGATAAGTTACTGCCAAGCTACTGTTGAGATAGACAGTTTAACGGAATTCCAGGTATTAGAGACAAGTACTTGTAGAAGTCAGTAATAAACATTTTCTGCATTTCCCGTACATGATAAATGTTTACTGCATTAATTTTTATACTTATGTATAATTATTTGTTTTGGCTCTAGGGAGCTTTATGGTGGAGTGAAATAATGTGGAAAGGAGGAGCAGGGAAGGGAAAAATTGGGGTGATTGAAGAGGGAAGGAAGAAGATGAGAGATAGGAGAGCAGAAAGGCACAATTTGGTTGAGTGCATTGCTTTTCTATTGATTTTCTCTATTGTTTTCAATCTGAACCTTGCCAAGTACTTCGAATAGAAGGCAGATGAAAAGGGAGCTACTGAAGTCTGTCTCTGTGTGTGTGTAAGTAAGGTGGGGGTGATGTTGGGTGGATTGGAAATGGGGTGCAGAGAGCCATCCCATAAGTTCACATTATGTAACTCTAGGGACCTACAGAAAATAACTTGTAAAAAGACCTTTGTCTTCATAATAAAGGGACTTGTGCAAAAATCTTGGATTCACTATTTAATACTTGTATAATTTAGGTCAATTTTCTTAAAAATTGCTTTGACTCGGTTTCCTTTTTAATAAAAGAATTTTATTAAAATGCTTTTAGCATTGTTGTGAATAGACCTAGTTTATACAAAGTTTCTAGTATATGGCAGATTTTCAATAAATAGTATGTATTATTATCACTAACAGGGTAAGACATATACTATCATTAATAAAAGACTTCTATGAATAGTTTTAGCTATCAGTGTCTGAGAATTAAGTCATCTATTTTGTCCAGTCAGATATTAGTTGTGTATTTATTTTTTCTTAAGATTGTGCTCACGGGAGGGTATTTTTATAAACAACACTTGGAAAGTGTAGAGTTTCTCTTCATCAGTCAAAAACTCAGCTAAATTTCACCTATATAGAAGAATTGACTCGCTTCCCAAAATTTCTGTACACACAAGGTTTCACAATGGATGTGTGTCTGTAGTTACTTGCATTTGAATGTCTAGATGTATTTTGTAAAACATATAATGTATAAACAATAAAAAATAAGAATGAATAAATAAATAAATAAATAAATAAATAAATAAATAAATAAATAAGTTTATTTTTTTAGATCAATTACTTACTTTTCCTGAGGGGTATCAATTCAAGTAGAGGATGATATTTGCTATTTGCTATGAGGTTTCAATATGATATATTATTTTAAATTTTTATTTATTTATGAGAGAGAGAGAGAGAGAGAGAGAGAGACAGACAGACAGACATCAACCTGTTGTTCCACTTATTTATGCATATATTAGTTGCTTCTTGTATTGCCTGACCAGAGATCAAACCCATAATCTTGGCATATTGGTACAATGCTCTAACCAATTAAGCTATCTGGCCAGGTCTTTAAAATAATATTTATTGTTCGCTTCTGGTTATAAAACATAGCATTTAGAAAATAAATAAATATTTACCTCATCCTGGCCGGGTGGTTCAGTTGGTTGGAGTGTTGTCCTGTACACCAAAAAGTTCCAGGTTTGAGTCCCAGTCAGGGCACATATTTAGTTTGCAGGTTTAATCCCCAGTCAGGGTGCATATGGAAGGCAACTAATCAGTGTTTATCTGTCTATCTATCTATCTATCTATCTATCTATCTATCTATCTACCTATCTATCTATTCATCTATCTTAAAATCAATAAAATATTTCCTTAGATAATAGGTGATAGAAAAACCTTCAAATTAAATATTTAAAGATATTTAAAAACTATAATGTTTCAGATAAAAAAATATGCTAGATAGGTTGAAAAGCCAACTAGATAGTTCAGAAGAAAAGAATAATGAACTGGAAGATACCTATAATAATAAAAGGGTAATATGCTAATTAGACTGGATGTCCTTCCCAACAAAGTGGGGGCCGGAGGGAAGCCTGGGTCCCAGGTGCCAGAGGGAAGCCAATGCCGGCAGCTGGGGGAAGGAAGGCCTTGCACAAATTCCGTGCATTGGGCCTCTAGTAATGGTATAAACATCTAAAAATGAAACCCAAAGAGAAAAATATTAATTTCTTAAAAGAGAAAAGGTTGTCAATAAATTATAGCATTTTATGTCCTAGTATGTGTGTTACTGTAATAACTGAAGGGAAAACAGAAAAATAATTGAAGAAACATGGCATGAAAATATTTAAATTTAATGAAAACTACAGGAAAGAGATAAAACACCAAAAAGAAAAAAGTCATGTCAAAATTAAATTGCTTCAAAAAGTTATAAGGAAAAAAAAAATTTTAGAAACAGCCACAAGGAAAAAAGACATGTTATAATATAAGAGCACAGAGAAAGAGTTAACAAAATATTTCTTATAGAAAATCATGTAATTAAGAAAAAATGTAAAGTCACATTTAAAGTTCCCCCCCAAAACAACAACAAAAATCACACACACAAAAACTCTCTCCCTAGAATTCTATACCCATTTAAAATATCTTTCAAAAATGAAGGTAAGCCCTAATTGGTTTGACACAGTGGATAGAGAGTCGGCCTGTGGACTGAAGGGTACCAGGTTAGATTCCGGTCTAGGGCATGTAGCTTGGTTGCGGGCACATTCCCAGTAGAGAGTGTGCAGGAGGCAGCTGATTGATGTTTCTCGCTCATCAGTGTTTCTAACTCTCTATCCCTTCCTTTCCTCTCTGTAAAAAAATCAATAATATATATATATATTTTAAAATAAAAGTAAATAAGGACCTTTCCAGACATAAAAAATTCTGAAAGAATTCATCACCAGTTGACTTATACTATAAAAAATGTTTGAGGTAGTTCTTCAGGCAGAAACACGGATCTATACAAACAGATCTCAAGAACTAGAAATTATAGTTACACAGCTGAATACCTAAGAGGTTTTTCTTCCTTATGATTGGTATATCTTTAAAACTAAATTGGTAGTTTAATAAAGGTAATAACACTGTAGTATAAAGTTTATACCATGTAAAAGTAAAAGTAAAAGTTTCAATAACAGTTTTTGGTGGAGAAATGGAAGTATAGTATTAGAAGGTTATTTTAGTGTAGGCAAAGTAAAATATAATATCCTTTGAAGGTAGATTACATTAAGTATGTATACTTACCTATTCATCGTTTAAAAGTTTTTTCCAACATTTGAAAACAAGAGGTCCTCAACTGATTCAGACATTAAGAAATCAGGTACTAAATAGACCATTCTTGCATGGTGATGTGGATTACCTGGAATTAGGTAAAAGACAAAAAGGAATTCTCTAGCCTGGAGGGAATATTGCTAGTTGATTTTATAGTGTAGAAAAACAATTTAAAAAATGCCTCTAGTTTTTGAGGAATCAGATTTTGGGTATTTCACTGCTCCAGCATTAGGTGATTATGTAGGATACATTCAAGATGTTGAAATGTGTTGAGTACCTATAAAGATCTTCAGGAGCCTTACATGAGAGAAAAATAAAAAAGGCTAAGACAGAAACTATCTTACTTCAATTTAGAGAGGAAAGATAATACGATTTTAGTAAGACAACCCCCTTTGTCTCTTTTGTAACCCAAGTCCATTAATTTGTACTGGGAGAAAATTCTCTATCTTAAGCTAAAATTATTGTTAGCAGAGGTTGGGGGGTGAGATCCATAACAGGAAGTAAGATCAGGTCCTGCTAATAGCTTCATTCACTACCCAGGATTATGGCCAACCACAATCTATGTATTAGATTTGGTCCTAGGCCTCTTTGTGTACCACCCACAGCTAATGGTGGCTTTTACATCTTTAAAGTGTGAAATAAAACTAAGAAGAAGAAAGAATCTAGAACTATAAGGCCAGAAAAGCTTAATATGTTTACTATCTGGCTGTTTATTTGAAAATTGTGCTGATACTGGCAGATCTTTCTCAAACTTCTTGTTTGGTTCTCTCTGCCAGACAAAAGGACAGTTGCCCTTGTTGATGAGATGAAGTTGGAATGCACCCGATAAGGAAAGGAATTATATATATAATTTTTTTTCCCCTCCAGACTGTCCTAAGGCCAAGGCTAAAATTGACAGCATGCAAATGAGGGCTTTGGGATCAACAGAGTACTGAGGCCAAGGCTGCCTTCTGGGAACTACTGGGAACTAAACATTTCTAGGAAGTTTCCATATTTAAAGCCTCAACAAGCCTTTGATTTTTCTTAATGACCTCTGACATTGAAAATATGAGAATTAATTGAAACCACACTAGTTTTTAAAGAAAATGTAGTGTGAGAAAAACTTCATGTCTTGACAATAATGATGTAGTGAAATATCTGACTTCACAAATCCATGATAAGCTGAAAGGAGGTTCTAAGTCTAAAGAAATGCAGGTGCCAGAGAAGACATTCTGCTGAAGGTCCATCTCCAATGGGGCTGTGGAACACAACAGACAGGGTAGATTCTCTCAGAAATTATAGCCAGGACTTGTAAGACTGGCTGGTCAAGAAACTAAGTCCACTGCCAGGAGAGTGTTCCTTTTCACTGCCTCATTTTATCATGTTTAAACTCTTTCTACAATGTATATTAGGTGTGTTGGGTGCCTTCAGTGATGACAGGACATGTTGAAAGTTTTGGCATTTGGAGTTGTACACAGGAATGGAATGAGACTCCCAGTTGTCTAAATTAGGGAGTTAGCAAATGCTTTTTAGAGATGTGAGCATTTTTAAGTGTTATTCATGAATGTGTGTATATATTCTGTAGATATGTACATATGAATGTGTGTGTGTGTGTGTGTGTGTGTGTGTGTGTGAGAGAGAGAGAGAGAGAGAGAGAGAGAGAGAGAGAGAGAGAGAAAGAGAGATAGTAAAAATAGAGATAGTAAAAATTTCTGCGTTGCACACCATCCAGTTTTATCTTTCTTGTTACTTTAGTAAGTTTCTTTTTAAGGGTCAATAGCATCCCCATTCTTATCCCGTATGTTCCTGATGGAGTTGACTTTAACCCTGGTTCCTTAGGCCTAAACAATCAGGCTGTTTCATATATTGATTTGATGGGAATAGGCATGTTACTCCTGTGCTTTTTTTCCTCTATTTTTTGATTAAGGTATTACATATGTGCCTTATCCCCCTTTTGCCCCCTCACTCCCCCACTCATGCCCTCACCCCCCTGGTGTCTGTATCCTTTGGTTAGGTTTATATGCATGCACACAAGTCCTTTGTTGATCTCTCCCCCTGACCCTCACCCTCCCCTACCTACCCTCTGAGGTTTGACTGTCTGATCGATGCTTCTCTGTTTCTGGATCTGTTTTTGTTCATCAGTTTATGTTGTTCATTATATTCCACAAATGAGTGAGATCATGTGATATTTATCTTTCTCTGACTGGCTTATTTCACTTAGCATAATGCTGTCCAGGTCCATCCATGCTATTGCACATGGTAAGAATTCTTTCTTTTTTTATCTCAACGTAGTATTCCATTGTATAGATATACCACAATTTTTAATCCTGTTTCCAAATCTTAGCTATGGTAAATTGTGCTGCTATGAACATAGGGGTGCATATATCCCTTCTGATTGGTGTTTCTAGTTTCTTGGGATATATTCCTAGAAGTGGGATCACTGGGTCAAATGGGAGTTCCATTTTCAGTTTTTTGAGGAAACTCCATACTGTCTTCCATAGTGGCTGCACCAGTCTGCATTCCCACCAGCAGTGCGCAAGGTTTCCTTTTCTTCCCATCCTCACCAGCGCTTGTCATTTGTTGATTTGTTGATGATAGCCAGTCTGACAGGTGTGAGATGGTACCTCATTGTCATGTGCTTCTTTACTAATGAAATTAAAGGGGGTTCTGGAAAAGAGAGCCTCACTACTTCTTCACTAAATTTCAACCTAATAGAACATAGCAACAGGAGCTACAGAATTCATCTTGTAATTGCCTAAACACCTAAGAAGAGTACTCAAACTGAGTAAGTGGAAGAGAGGGACAGAGAATGAGAAACAGACAGATAGATAGATGCATTAGTTCTCAGTGACATTAATTAAGCCCGGGCTCAAGTCAGCTGAAGCCAATATATTGGGTTCTTCAGTCACTTGAGCCAGTAAATCCATTTCAATCTTAATCTAGTTTCACTTGCAGTTTTGTCATATGCAGCATATTCACTCCCTGATGAATACAGAAATGATTTTTCTGGTCAGAGCATATAAAAACAAATAAATACAAAATAAATACATACATACATAAATATAAGCAATCAATCAGCACGCCCCCCCTTACAAAATCTAATATAATTTGTACTTCACATAATTAAGACACTCAAAATCTTATTTTTTCCACTGTGAGTTATTTCCAATTTTCCAATTGACCTGCTTACATCAGTTACATTCATTATTAGAATGTGTTACCCACAGTAAGTACTGAGGAGGTCTTAACATCAAAAAAGATGTTTAAATTCTGGTCTCAAGACAAGAGAGCTAGTCCAAAGAAGTTTTCCTAATTTTGCCAACTTGTCTTTAAAAGAGATGTTCAGAGCAGTCAATAATAATGCAAAATGGTCTCGCTGAGTGATTGTTTATAACTATCATGCAATTAAAGGCTTGTGAAAGCAAATGAAATCCTGTGATTATCTGGCCTTTCCAAAAAACCCAGAAATTGGATATGAACTTGATTTACCATGACAATGGACATAATACTTTTCATATTAAAATGGTTCCTCTAGCTCAGCCAGTGTGGCTCAGAGCTTGGGCATCGACCTATAAATCAGGAGGTCACAGTTCAATTCCTGTTAAGGGCACATAACCAGCTTGCGGGCTTGATCCCCAGTGTGGGGTGTGCAGAAGGCAGTTGATCAGTGAGTTTCTCTCATCATTGTTTCTGTCTCTCTGTCCCTCTCCCTTCCTCTCTGAAATCAATAAAATATATTTTTAAAAAGTAATCTCTTCCTTATATGAAACATTGAGAAAATGAAAGACTTAAAGTATGTGCAAATGTATTCTACCTTATATAAAGTACATGTAAAATATCCTCTTGCTTTTAAGGGACAAAATGTAAAAGAATATATCCTGAATTCTTTTTTCAGCTCTAAAAGAATAGGAGCATTTCTAATTCTTCTTTAAGTATCACTAGATATTTTCCCAATTGAGGGAAAGATAAAAATTGTCTATTATTTTAAACTAGAGGCCCGGTGCATAAAATCATGCACTGGTGGAGTCCCTCTGAGTTGCCTGCAGGGTGAGGTCCTGGAGAGCGAGAGGGCGCAGGCCAAGCTGAGGAACCCCACTGGTGCATGATCAAGCTGGGGTGTGTCTGGTCCATCTTGTTCAGTTCCAATCAGCCAGACCCCAGCAGCAAACTAACCTACCAGTTGGAGCATCTGTCCCCTGGTGGTCAGTGCACATCATAGCAGCAGTTTAGTAGCCTTAGCATATCATTAGCATGTTACACTTTGATTGTTTGTTCAGTTGTTCAGCCATTTGGTCTATTTGCATATTACCCTTTTATTATGTAGGATACTAGAGGCCTGGTGCACAAATATTTGTGCACTGGGAGGGGGATCCCTCAGCCAGACTTGCCCTCTCTCATAGTCCGGGAGCCCTCAGGGGATGTCCTACTGACAGCTTAGGCCCACTTCCCTGGCCTCCCTCTGTGGGAGGTGACCAGGCTGATCAGGGGAAGGCACCACTCCCATTACCCTGCTGCTGCTGCCACTGCCAGCCACGACAGCTGGAAGGCCTGAGCCCCAGGCCTCGCAGCCACTGGGGCTCACAGCTGCCTGAGCCCCAGGCCTCGCAGCTGCTGTGGATTTGTCCGAGTGGACGTCCAGAAGATGTCTGTCCTAATTAGTATATTACCCTTTTATGAGTATAGATGATATATATATATATATATATATATATATATATATATATATATATATATATATAAAATCTGTGTTCAATATCATTCTCATTTAATTTTTGCAAATGAACTCAAAGATTGTCCCATCAGTGCATATTTGCAACGATTAAAAAGAATATCCTATATAATAAATAAGTAATAAGCAAATTAACCCTCACGCCCTCACAAGATGGCTGCCTACGACTGAACAAGCAGGCTGCGTGGGGTGACAAGGCTGGCAGGGGGGTTAGTGAGGGACAACCAAACAACTGAACAGCAGGCTGTGTGGGGTGACCAGGTTGGCAGGGAGGCTATGAGGGATGACCAAATGACTAAACAGCAGGCTGCATGGGGCGGGCAACCAGGCAGGCAGGCAGGTGAGCAATTAGGAGCCAGCGGTCCAGGATTGTGAGAGGGATGTCCAACTGCCAGTTTAAGCTCAATCCTTGGGCCTCTAGTAAAGTTAATAATAAACATCACTTTTTATTGCTTTCTACCTCTGTTTCATTTGTTTCTCAGATCAATGTCCTATAGGCTCCCAAGAAATCTTTCTGAAAGGTACAAATTACATAAGCACAATAAAGAAGGCACATTGGGGAAGTATTTTATAGTCTTTTACATGAGTGCATCTGATTTAAAAATGTATTTATTCACATAAATGTTAAAATATTACAATGCAAGCTTTGATAATGTTCAAATGAAATTGAATTAGTGAAAATGAAAACTAGAAGTAGTCATTCATAAAAATAATAAATACAAAGAGAACAGAAATTTATGTGAACTTAAAAACATAAGTGAATTCATACCAAGTATGATGTTTGAAAATCCTATGACTAAAAAGTAATAAACCAATATTTATTGACTATTCACTCTATGCTTGTTGACTACCTTTGTCAATTATTGGGCAAGTATCATGTCCAAAGAATTTCCATATTTAAATATTTAAATTGATATTGCAAACAAGTAGGAAGAAATTTTGTGGAAAATTTTTTTGTATAGATTGCACAATCTAGAGTTCAAAGTAATTGTTTAAATTCCACAGACTTTTTAGGTTAATATACTTGATCTAATTTGAGGAGCATTTGAAATAGTTGTCAGTCAAAACATATGAGCATGATTACTAATTATTCTGGGGGAGAAAGGGTTTAGAAATAAATCAACTCCATAAAAAAAAATTAAGCCCATTGTAATAAAATTTAATCTAAAAATACATACAATTTTAAAGGACAGTATTAATACTTAATTGATTTCTTAATATTTGTTGCCGAAACTGGTTTGGCTCAGTGGATAGAGCGTCGGCCTGGGGACTGAAAGGTCCCAGGTTCGATTCCGGTCAAGGGCATGTACCTGGGTTGCGGGCACATCCCCAGTAGGAGATGTGCAGGAGGCAGCTGATCAATGTTTCTCTCTCATCGATGTTTCTAGCTCTCTATGTCTCTCCCTTCCTCTCTGTAAAAAAATCAATAAAATATATTTAAAAATATATATATTTGTTAAGTGTATTCAGGCTTTCTATGTATTTACATCACTCTATTTCTTTACACCGGTTATTGTTTTTTAAAGACACCCTTTGAAACCTAAATTACTAGGAAATTCCAATAAAAAAGACAGGATTGATCAGATAAGTCCAGAAATACTTCAACATCTACCACCAAAAAAACTGCAAGCTAATCTCACCTCCTCACACCTAGGGATTATGCAGAGCCTTAAGGATTGCTTACAGTATATTTATTTTGATTTATTCTATCTTCTTTAATAAGTCATTGGTATCAACATTAACATGTCTCTGGTCCATTTATATAATTTTATAATATAAGGAATCAGTTACAAAAAATCTGGAGGATAGGTACGTCATACCAAATTTTATATACATTTTCTTTTTTTGTAAGCATTTTATAAACATTTTGCTACTACACAATATAAAATTATTGGTATAATAGAACATAATTAAATGTAGTCTTTATAACTGCTAAAATATGAGAATTGCAGGAAAATAATTACATATTCTTTAGTAAAATTTAAGGTAAATATTTTGCATGTCTCTCTCTCTCATATATGGTGATATATGGTTTCCCCCCAAAAAATGTATACGCACACTTTGAATAATTATAAGGGCAGTGTTTAATAAAATGCATTTCCTTTTCAAAATTGAGTTATCAGCTATTAAAGTGTGTATATATATATATATATATATATATATATATATATATATATATCAAAGAATGGTGGAGCCTTTGAACATCAAAGTTTTGAGAAAAATAAGAACCAGACAATGAGACAGCTGAGTAGCCAAGAGTATAGTACTAAACCAAAAGAAACAATGATATCCTGAAGTCAATAGAAAAACATTTATCAGGGAGTGGGGAATGATAAACATATCAATGCTGCTGAGAGATAAGTAATTTGTGTAATGACAAATTACCATTTGGTTTAGCTTCATGAAGGTATTAGTTGACCTTAACAAGAGCAGTTTTGATAGAGTAGTGAAAATATTTTAAGACAAAATTAAGAGGGGATGAGTAAGGTGCAATGAGTATAAATGCCATTTCTATCAGTTTTGTTATAATGTGAGGCAAAGAAACTATATTTTCTGAAAACAAAAAATAATTTTTAGAACCTGTGTAGCCTATAGAGCTATTTAAAAATTAAACACATTATTAAAGGCTGCCCTTAATTAAAAAAAATGTTTAGATTATTGTATAGAGCACTTTATCTCCTCGAAGCAATAGCCACAAAATTCATTCCATTCAAAGATAATATTATTGCATCACATTTTTATAAATAAAGGCCTATTTGGTTGGTAGTGGTTATGGTATAAGAAGGTTAGTTTATCTTAAAGAAAGGCAAACTCAAACTTGTGCTTTTAGAATATTAAAAACTGCTTGACTCTTTTAAATTATGGATTTTTAAAGCCAGTTTGTTCTCATGAAAAAATGCAAGATTTTTGCCAGAATCTTGTCATTACATGGAAAATTTTATTGGATACTGTGTCATTTCCTGGTCACCCAGTATACCTTTTCTTATCCTCTTGTGCCTAATTTCTAGAAATAGTGTCTGAATGCAGACAGCTGATTCCCACAGGTTCAAAGCGTAAGTTGCTTGAGCTTGATGGGAAATACCTAAGGAAGAAAAGCCGGGTGGATACACAGAGTTGAGCTACAGGCCAAATGCAAACAGAATGAGAGTGACTTAGAAATTCTACAACTGAAGAGACTAGAAGCTAATATCAAAGCTACCATGTATATTAGGACCCCAAGATAAAGAGTTGTTGAAAGCACATCATGTGATTGACTGAAGTCAGAAGAGAAAGGGAAGGAGGCTGATCAAAAAAATACTCTCCAGCTTACATTAGTGTGCCAGCAAGGACATTTATGTGGGTAGATTGTGCTAGAATTCATTTTAGATCTTTATTTAAAAAAACCTTTTTAAAATCATATGGTAAGCTTTTGTGCTAAGCACTGGATACAGTTATGAAAAAGTTACACCAAGTTATTCAATAAATGTTTACTGAGTACCTATTCTGTACCAGAGATAAATGATGAATAAAGCCTAGCCTAGGACTTTGAGAAGCTTATACTTCATTTGAGAAGACAGAATAGTAAGCAGGTCATTTCAATACAAAAACAAACAAGCACACAAATGGAAACAACACAGAACAAAAACAAATGTTTACCAACAGCAACACTTTTTAGGCACTAAAGAAACCATTGGCATGAGTAATCATTTTATTTCAACATGACTACAAGATAAAACAGTACAACAGCGCAATACAAATATGTTCTTTGGTAGGAACATTTTACACAAAAGGAAATGGGTAACTAGTCATTGTTAAAGTGAATAGGAAAACTGAAAGTAAAGATTTTTAGAACCCTTCATGCTCGTTCTCTATGTAATTGGTAGTGGGGACCTAACTTCTAAACATAAGGCTGCCCAAGGTAGCTCACTGACTATCAAAATAAAGGACTCCAAATCACTGCTTACAGTGGCAAGCAGACATACAGAAGACTGCTGAAGCAATTATACAATTAGCTAGAGATAATTGCAAAAACAGACACAAGCACATACACAAGCAAAACTCTGTAGGCAAAACACAAAATAACTGTCTGCAGCCAAAACATCTCTAAATATAATTACACAACCATCCAGACTTTCTAAGGACTAGGTCATTTCTCTGTAACAATATAATCCCAGCCGTGGGACTCTTCAAAATAATCATGCAATTTCTCAAATATAAAACATTGGCCAACTCTAATTAGTCATGTGATTCCTCAAAGATCCAGGAATCCTTCAGACATAAAACACTGACAAGAAACCTATTGTACAGCACCTGGCTCCCCTGCTGGAGACTCTCCCAATATGAATCACTTCTGTAGACTTTCACTCTGAGGAGTGGTTCTATACTAACCAAAACTATATATCCATATTCTTAACGTGGATTGGTCTCAAATTCAATACGGCAAACATCCTTAAAAAGCCACAAAACTTTTGATTAACAAGAGCTCTGAAAATGAATCAAGTTTGCTGAGTGTCAGCAAAACCTCACTGGTTGATCTCAGCATCAGAAAAATTGGAGACACAGAGAAACTCAGTGTCAATTTTGTTATGACTTTTTATTTTTTTCTCCAGTAGCTCTGGCTTTACTTGAATGGGTCCTCAGGAAGCAAGCAGATATTTATGGGATTGCCACATTCTTTAATTTTTTTTTAACAAATTAAGTATTTTTCATGTCACAGTTTATTTCCTGCTTGCTGCAAGGGGAGAGCCCTATGCTGTTTTAAAATTCTGTCTTAGAAAATATATTCTTTAAAAAAACCAAGATGGCAGCATAGGTAAACACCAGAGTTTGCTGCCTCGAACAACCACTTCAAAAATACAACTAAAAGATGGAACGGACATCATCCAGAACCACAGGAAGGCTGGCTGAGTGGAAATTCTACAACTAGAAGGAAAGAAAAAAGCATACCGAGACTCAGAGGAGGCGCAGTGCGGAAGTAAAATACTAAGGTACAGAGGCACACACAGAGCGGGCTGGCGGCTGAGGGCGTGGTTGTCGTTTTCAATCGGGAGGGATTCTCAAGCTCTGAGCTCCAGTTCTGGGTGAGTCTCTGGGGACCCAGACTCATACGGGAGAAGCAGGACTGTCTGGCATCGGTCGGAACTCGAGGGCAGCTTTCTCTCAGAGGGGTTTGCAGGAGACACTGAGAAGAGGAGCCTCTGAGAGCAGCCATAACTGCTAGCCCCACCCTGTTGATCCCGTGGGACCCGCCCCGCCCAAGCCCTGCAGGGAGGCTTTTGCTGGATAGCCTAAGGCAGAGGCTAGATTAGCACCTTCCTAGAGATCCAGGAGCCAGTGTACCCAGAGGTCAGAGTGGGACCATACAGTTTGCAGCTCTGTGGAACCATAAAGGACACACTCAGGGAGCAGACTCAGTGAGCACCAAAGCCCCATTGAAGCAAGTCTTGCCCCGGTGGGGTGTCTCCAGCACAGAAGTTCTCCCACTGCAGACACAGCTGATGCTCACAGCCAATTGGCCTGGAGGTCTATTCCTCCCAGTGATACCTACAATAATCAAGGCTTAACTACAACAAGACTGTGCACAAAGACCACAAGGGGGTGCACCAAGAGTGTCCTCCTCAGGTAATTGGGGAGGCTGAACCACTGGGCCCTAGAGGACATTTAGCACAGAAAACCACTTTATCAACACAGGGAAGCATAAAAAATGTGGAGACAAAGAAAAAAGACACAAATGACAGAAATGGAGGAAAGCAAAGTACTGGATATAGAGTTCAAAACCACACTTTTAATGTTTTTCAAGAATTTTCTAGAAACTGCCGATAAACTTAAAGAGACCTACAAAAAATCTAATGAGACCCTTGAGGCTGTGATAAAGGACCAACTAGAAATTAAGCATACACTGACTGAAATAAAGAATATCATACAGACTCCCAACAGCAGACTAGAGGAGCACAAGAATCAAGTCAACAATTTGAAATACGAAGAAGCAAAAAACACCCAACCAGAAAAGCAAAATGGAAAAAGAATAAAAAAATATGAAGATAGTGTAAGGAGCCTCTGGGACAGCTTCAAGCGTACCAACATCCGAATTATAGGGGTGCCAGAAGAAGAGAGAGAGCAAGATATTGAAAACCTATTTGAAGAAATAATGACAGAAAACTTCCCCTACCTGGTGAAAGAAATAGACTTACAAGTCCAGGAAGCGTAGAGAACCCCAAACAAAAGGAATCCAAAGAGGACCACACCAAGACACATCATAATTAAAATGCCAAGAGCAAAAGACAAAGAGAGAATCTTAAAAGCAGCAAGAGAAAGACAGTCAGTTACCTACAAGGGAGTACCCATATGACTGTCAGCTGATTTCTCAACAGAAACTTTGCAGACCAGAAGGGAGTGGCAAGAAATATTCAAAGTGATGAATACCAAGAACCTACAACCAAGATTACTTTATCCAGCAAAGCTATCATTCAGAATTGAAGGTCAGATAAAGAGCTTCACAGATAAGGAAAAGCTAAAGGAGTTCATCACCACCAAACCAGGATTATATGAAATGCTGAAAGGTATCCTTTAAGAAGAGGAAGAAGAAGAAAAAGGTAAAGATACAAATTATGAACAACAAATACACATCTATCAACAAGTGAATCTGAAAATCAAGTGAATAATCTGATGAACAGAATGAACTGGTGATTATAATAGAATCAGGGGCATAGAAAGGGAGTGGACTGGCTATTCTTAGGGGGACAAGGGGTGAGGGGGAGGCGGGAAGAGACTGGACAAAACCATGTACCTATGGATGAGGACAGTGGGTGGGGAGTGAGGGAGGAGGGTGGGGTGGGAACTGGGTGGAGGGGAGTTATGGGGGGAGAAAAGAGGAACAAATGTAATAATCTGAACAATAAAGATTTAATTAATAAAAAAAGAAAGAAAATATATTTTATAAGAAGAAAGGCTGGTTTGATAATGATAGATAGGTTGGAGATAAGAAAAAAATAATGTAAACAAGCACTGTCATTTGAAAGTCAGCCGGATGGGTGAGTCATTAACTTAGTAGGTCATAATATTGTGTAGCGCCATCAGACTATCCAGTATTATATCAGACATGCTAATATTACAAGGAAAAATAAAAGGCTTGGAAAGTAGATACTGTTAAAAAAGTTATATGAGAAACAAAGTTTCAGGTCATTTTTCCTTCTCAGCGGTAAGTGTGCAAGACTTTCATTTATTTCCTATTTATTGAATCTAGACTTTGTGCCCGATGCTGTGCTAGGAAATGGGGATGCGAGAGAAAGCCAGACAGAAAAATTAATGAGGGTGCAAGTTGGCGAGGGGGGTGTCACGTAAAACATCTGAGTGAAAGGAATTCTAGGGACAAAACAGGCAGGTTCAGGGAATAAAGAGGGTCCATGGGAGAGGAATGCATATGTGAAGGACAGAGGTATATCTGGCCTGAGCAATTAAAGCCATTATAAGGTAGATCAAAAGTAGCCCTGACCTTAGCAGCTGTAGAGCCATGAGGGGTAATAAAACATCTCTGGCCAGGACAACTGAGAGAGAGCCATAAAGGAGATCAAAAGAAATCCCAACCTGAACAGATAGGATGGATATGTGAAGGATAGAGAAATGCCACAGGATAAGGGGAAAGGAAGGCAGACATTCACAGAGGAAAAGAAAGGTCACAGAGTACAGGGAAGAAGGAAACATACTTTCACAGGGGATAGAGAAATGTGACAGATGCCAGAAAGAGGGAAACATTTTCAGAGGAGATAGAGGAATGTTGCAAGATAGGGAGGAGAGAACGAAGGGACTTTGGACTTTGAAACAAAAGAGTGACCAATTAGAAGAGCACAGGGTCATAAAATGGGAAAGGGGTCCAATTAGAAAGAGTCAGTTTCAAACAAAGAACTACAGCTATATAAACTGGAGACAAAGGGACATGAGACAGATTACAGATTTTTATATTTTTATATTTTAGATTTATTGGATTTAGATTTTTTTTTGAGAGAGAGAGAGAGAGAAAGAGAGAAAGCAGGCTTTTCCCATTGGGGGCCCTTCCACAGGGGTCCCCTTTTGGGCCATCCATGCCCAGATGGAGTTTGTATATGCTTCCAATAAATTTCTACATTTTTATTAAAGAAATCTGTTAGTCCATAAATTTATTCTTTATCAGACAAACACCCATGAGAAGAAATCTGGACCCTGAACCCCACATTTCCTAAGAAGGTCACATTTAAGCTAAATCCAGGAGAAGCAAGAAGTCAGGGAAGGACAATCCAGTCGGTGAAAAAGAAGGACAGAGAGTATAGGATGGAGATACACTCTGCCTGGATCCAGATGACCCAGTGCTGCTAGCCTGGCCAGGACATTAACTTTTTCTAAAAATAATAGAAAGATATGGAAAGCAGTAGAGTTTTGAGCCAGATCGTGTAATAATCTGACTTTATTTTTTAATTGACTTATTGATCATAAAACTTTATTTTTTTTCTTTGATCTCTGGTAACTTCTTTTTTTTTTTCTGTTCTTTGAAAAACCAAACCAAATTAAAAAATCTTATGTAAAGTACTCACTTTTAAATAATCAAAGCCTAGTTCAGTTTAAATCTTTGTCCTCAAACTTTTTTTTTTTAACTTGCATCTCCTCCCTTGATTTAAGAGTGAGCTGGAGTTGGCTCCTTGAATGCAAAGTGAGTTGGAGATGAGGGGAGGTGTTCTGTGGTTCTGAGACAATTCCAGCCTTTACTTTTCATAGCCCATCTCACTTCACTCATCAGCAGCTTTTACTGATTCATTGGCCAACACCAGCTGGCCACCAATGCCTTCTCCAAGGCAGGACTTCAAATACTAGCTTTTTCAGAGGTGGTGTAACTTCTTCAAAGGCCCTGCAGAGACTATAACTGCAATAGCCAGACCCATGAGGAAGGCACTTCCTGCTTGAATCTTTCATCCTACTTCTCAGACTCCCAAACTCTCATTCTCACTTGTATTCCCTAAAGCACCTTAAAGTGGACAAGCATCTAGGGTGGGATACTAGCCAGATTGGCACTGTGAGGCTGGGAACATATTCCTCCCTTTTTTCATGCCAGAGAAAAGTCATTGCAACCCCTGTTAGGTCAACAACTTTGACTTGAAAGACTTGGCAAAGGAAGGCTGGTGAAGAATTAATTTTCATAGGGCCAGTTCTGACAGTACTTCCTAAGCCCCTGGCTAAACAGACTCAATTGTTGGGTCTTCCTTTTGGATTTTAACCCCTGTTTTTTGTTTGGTTGTTGTTAGTTTGTAGTGTCTGGCTCTGGGCCATTATGCTTTCCCTAAGGCAATAGTAAGTGTCCCTGTTAAATATTCTGTTAACTTTTAAAAACTTAGTTTGTTTGCTGTCTGGAGAATGCCAGTTGAAGAATATAAGCAAAGGAATACATAGCTGTCATTGTGAAAATACAGGAGAGGATTATGGCAATTTTGGCCTGAATAGCCGGTCAATCAATAGTTGTTAATGAACATATATTGTATGTCAGGGTTTTTTGTTTTGTTTTGTTTTAAGCATTTTCAATTTGAAAATAAACAGAAGCCTTGAATAGAAGCCTTGCTCTTTAGGAATTTGGCGTCTAGTTGGGAGAAACAGACAGAATAGTAAAATAATAATAACATTTCTCATAAGAAAACTTCTATGAAGAATACAAAATATGATAGTGGATTAGAAAAACAAGTGGATAGATTTGAGCTCTGTCATGGAGAGCAAATTTTTGGATTTGGTGTTGCATTGGCTTGGATGTTAATGATCAAATATGAAACCTAGATTTGGGACCTGATCATTTCTATGGTGTGGATGGTCATGCCATTTACTCAGAATGGAAAGACAGTAGTAAAAATCTATGTATATAAAAGCCTAAGTGACCATCGCAACCGAACAGACGACCGAACAGGCTGCATGGGGTGATAGGCGGGCAGGAAGGTTAGTGAGCGGCGACCAAACGACTGAGCAGCAGGCTGCGTGGGGCGACCAGGCCGGCAGGGGGTGGGGGTCAGTTGGGGGCAACTAGGCTGGCAGGGAGGGCAGTTAGGGGCGATCAGGCAGGCAGGCAGGTGAGCAGTTAGGAGCCAGTGGTCCCAGATTGTGAGAGGGACCACTAGGATTGGGCCTAAACCAGCAGTCGGACATCCCCTGAGGGGTCCCGGATTGGAGAGGGTGCAGGCTGGGCTGATAGAGACCCGCCCCACCCCCCATGCATGAATTTGGTGCACTGGGCCTCTAGTAAGCTATAAGAGAAATTAAGAGTTCAGTTTAGGATATATGAAGTGTGAGATCTGTGAGACATTGAAATGAAGACCTCAATGAGGAATTTAGAATAAAAATTGCATAACTCAGAGGAGTGTCCTCATTCTACAGATGTTACTTAACTCTCTGTAAGTAGATGTGCCCATACAGAGCCAGACTGGAGAGAAAAAAGAGAATTGTAATGTTAAAGGGACAGCAGAGGGTGTCCTGGAAGTCTATCCATAGACAACATGGACAGAGATATCAATCATTCCCTTTTCCTTAGAGATAATGTTTGACTTTTATTCTTTCTTCAAGTTTACTTTGGACACATTGCCTTCAGAAAACTTCTTCCCAATATTTATCTTGGGAAGGAAAGATGAAGAAAACAGCTCTGGTTGGGATTCTAGAACTGGAGCTGGGGAAGAGAAAGTGGTGGGGGTAGCCTGTGGCACTGGAGCTTTAAGCAGAGTGAGAACTTAAATGAGTCAGTGGTGAGACCAGCTTAGAAACCACAGAGATGAGCTAAACTTTAAATCTGCTGGACTAGGAAAAATATAAATATATTAAGTTAATACTGACTGGATTTGCACACAAGGACAAAAACAAACAAACAAAAATGAAAGTAGTACTAAGAAGGCCAATAAAAGGTGGAGCTGATAAAAATGTCCTGAGACACAGATATAAAGGTGTCCCCATCCCTCTTATGAGGAGCCGAAGTGAAAGGTAAGATGTTTGGGAAGCTCCATGTTGAGAGGATAGCATCAATTAGGCAAACAGAAGTGAGAGCATGGTCAAAGGCATGGGTTTGAAATTAGATGTTGCTTTCAGTCCCTTTTATCTCATACATATTCTTCTAGTTGGGCTGTTTCTGAACATATCTCCACCATCATTACACCTATTTATTGCTATAATCCAAATTTACATTTGGTTCTTTTGCATGGAGAACCAAGGGCCTAACAAGAAGTGGGGTAAAAAGAAATGGTAAGATGTGGGAGGCATCAAATGAGAAGGACCCAAACCCACAAAATGCCACCATGCAGAAGGGTGAGGGGAGGATTCCAAGGACCCCTAGGTTCCTAGGATGCTTTTGACAGCAAGAAGGAAATCAAAACGGGTCACTATTTGAGAGTGAGGAGTATAAAACTTAGTTGCTTTGAGACCTAAAAGAAAACGCTCCAAAATCTGACCAAAATTTTCAATCTCTTCTATTTAAAGATGTGCCTTGAGGAGAGTAATATTTATGCAGAACAGTCATTTTTTCATGGCTACAGAAATGCACTGCTTCGTACAGTTGAGCTGTGCCTAATCAGACATTGTCTAAGGCTGGAAAGAGAGAAAATGTGCCCTGATATGATTGACTGCTTGTTGAGTGTCTGTTCCATTGTATTGGATGGATGAATTGAATCAATTCTTTTCATTTCATTACAATATATACAGTACATGTCTTAACCTGTGCAACTGGGACAACTGGTCTATTGGTTAGGCACATAAGTTGGTTAAAGCAAGGAATTTTTAAAAGAAAGATGATGCAGTCTTAAAATATTTTTTTTAGTTTTCTCATCCACATGTAATTTAAAACTTTTTTTTGTTTTTTAGTGACTTGGCTTTGTTTTCCAAATTGTTCAAATTAATTGAAATAGCCTCTCTTTTCATACATATAATTTATTGATATATTTAAATATAGTTTACTTATTCATTTGCCTAATTACAATAGTCAGTACATCTGGAATAAGCAGTGTCTTTTTAGACTACAACTGAATGGCCAGGAGAAATGTGTAGCTATACTAAAGAGCTGCCTGCTAATTGCATTGTTGGCATTAGGTAGTATGCTTTAAATTAGGAAATGAGAATGAGAACATTGATTAATTTGGCAGGTTGTTTAAATGGAATTTAGCTAAGAAAGAGTCTACTGTGGCATTTACATATTCTAGGACATGTTCAAATACATAGTAATACTTGTATATAACATAATTGTAGCTCCTAAGTATCCTTTTCCCTTATTCCAAACACATATCAACACCAGCACTAGTCACCCAGGGGCCACAAGGGCTAGGCAATACCATGAGGGAACAAGAAAAAGGAAGATTATTAAAAAGGCAAAAAATCTGATAGAACAAAAAAAAATTGGTTTGGGGAAATTCAAAGAATAAAGTGCATTCAAGATGAGGCAGGCCCTAGCCTGTTTGGCTCCGTGAATAGAGAGTCAGCCTGCAGACTGAAAGGTCCCAGCTTCGATTTCGGTCAAGGGCATATACCTGGGTGGCAGGCTCGATCTCCAGTGGGGGTAATGCAGGAGGCAGCCGATCAATGAATCTCTCTCATCATTGATGTTTCTATCTCTTTCTCCCTCTTCCTTCCTCTCTGAAATCAATAAAAATATACTTTAAAAAAATGAATGGGAAGAAATGGAGTAGCCAGTTTCTGGATCTACCTACTTTCAGAATTCTCAAATTTGATCTGTCTTTATTCTGTACCTCTTCCTAGTACTGAACTCCAAGGTTCTCAATGTTACAACATTGACTAATAAGTGAAATATGCTGACTTATTTTTCCGGGGTTTAGATTCTTAGAACTATAGCTATAATCGTGATAGGAATATCCTCATCAGTACAACTTTTCAAATCCCATACACATTTATTCTCTACCTCCTGTCTATTAAACAATATAATCACAATAAAATGAGGCCCAAAAGAAAAATATTAGGACAATGAATTCTTAAAGAGGGGCGGCTGCTTCTGCCTTCCTGCACCGACCCAAGCAGAATTGCCAAATTCACATGTGGTATCTCAGACCTTTGTTTCTCTATGAACCTGCTCTCAGTGTAACGCTGATCAATTATATATACACTTGGACTGTTTGGATTTTCAAGCTGGTAAGTTACTCTGTAAAAATGTGACAGCATGGGAATTTTTATAAAGCCACATTTAATGTAGAGTTAAATAATGGTTTGACAAAAAATGCTTGGGAGAGGTCCATATTAGCTTTAAATATAAACAGAGCCTCACTCTCCTTTTCTCAGATATTCTTCTCTTCCTCTAAAATAGCCTGAACTCTCGAGGTTTGTTTTAGCCTCCTCTGCACAATATAGGTCCAGGCTCAGAACTGGACAGTGGTGGGGACATGTGTGCATTTACTCCTATGTTTTTACCCTGAGTAATCCAAAAGACCTTACAGAGCATGTCTTACTCAAAATAGTAATTGTTAAAAGAATCAAAGTGAAGGATAAATATAGACTAAAATAATAAGTCAGCACATAGAAATAGAGATTATGTGTTTCTTAAAATTGTTAAAAGTTATTTTGAGATTTATCTTTAAGCATCCCTGTACTAAAATCAGTGAACACACAGCTTTAAGATTGATAGTTTCTCTAATACATAACAAAAATGAATAAGTAATTTTGACAAAGCCTACCTTTTCCTCCTCCACAAGGAAATGTTCCTCAAAGCCAAGTATATTGGAAAGATATCAAGTTAAAAATTTAAGGTCAGACTCAGATCCATCCCAAGTACGAAGGGAAAGATGAGTGGGGGAGAGGCATGCGCTCTTATTGAGCTCATTGAGAGATTAGTGATATTATCCGCATTTTTAAAGGGCTGAAACAAAGGTTGAAACTCTTCTGAATTCATGGGTCTATTAAGTTTGAGTGGCAAAAAAATGGCAGATTTCAAAGTCCATGTTTTTCTCAATATAACATGTTTGCTCTTCATGGAAGGAGATAATTAAAAAAAGGCAAGGACACCAATTTTCAAAGTTATCTTATTTAATGAATTATTTATTACTCTTCTTTTTCTAATGTGATAGAACTCTCTTTCCTCTAATGCTTTCACTACGACATCTTTTGCTTAAGAAATTGATTTTGTAATTAAAAATTAAAATAAGCAGAAAGACATGAAAAATCATTATGTTGAAGGCTATTTTCTCAGTAAATTGAAATTTACTGCCCTTTCAATGCTGGTCCATGTTTTAATGCTGTGAATTTGAAACCAAAGTTCAGTCTGGTAGTTGGGATTTATAAACTGCCAAATACTTCTAAGGGGAAAAATGCATTTCAAAGCCTAGGGGGAAAAGGGACTCACTTTGCTTTCTTTACATCAAAAAGGCCTTGTAAAACAACACATTGATCAGTTAAATACAAATGAACTTGAATCATATGGATATAATTCTCTTAAATTAAATTTCCTTTAAAATTGGGATGGAATTAAACATTAAAAAGGAGAGGTTCACAAAGTCAAGCTTTTTTTCCCCTTTGACATCTGTCTGCATAGCCTTAAACCCTAAAAGAATAAATCCAAGCAATATTAAATATGTGACATGCTGTCTTAGTTAATACAGAGCCGATATGTTATTGTTCATTGTATTGACCATGAGGG
Source organism: Myotis daubentonii (assembly GCF_963259705.1). Taxonomy (NCBI): domain Eukaryota; kingdom Metazoa; phylum Chordata; class Mammalia; order Chiroptera; family Vespertilionidae; genus Myotis; species Myotis daubentonii. Next base: position 50,572,931 of record NC_081845.1, on the reverse strand, counting down.
GATTTTATTTGAAAAACATCCTAAAGTAGCTATAATTTTCCCCCTCATTTTGCTAGGCAATTTAATTTTTGGTTTTCTTATTTTTCAAGGATTGAGAGGAACTCGTGGTAAATCTAGTAGGAGGGCATACGAATCCCTTTCTCAAGTTTTTAGTTCGAAAAAAAGTCAGTGAAAACAAGGACTACAGGCTTGGTGGGTATCACCGGAGCCTGAAGGGAAGCTCTTTGAGTATCAGGAGAAGGAGGATGGATGCTGTCAGCTGGGAGGCAGGTAAGCCACAGAAATCTTAGTGGAGACCACAGATGCCAAAAGGAGCTCCTTGGAATGGACCCCACTGAGTGTGATACTTCCTCATCTAGATAGTGATTTTTTAAAAAGGGAGGCAGGCAGCAACTTCACAGTCACTCATGTGGGATCTTTTAAACAAGGCAGTGAAAAGTTATGATTAATTAAAAAGAAAAAAAAAAACAGCTTACTTGCCAAAGACAATAACACAAGAAAACATCTTTGGACAAACACAGGCTTAAAACAAGAGATAGTGTTTGGAGAAGAATAAAAGCCTTCTCTCTGCTTCTCTTTACAAGTCTCACATACTCTGGAGGTAGAAATTAAAGTTTTAAAATGGACTTACTGCACTAACCGGTTTGGCTCAGTGGATAGAGCGTCGGCCTGCGGACTGAAGGGTCCCAGGTTTGATTCCGGTCAAGGGCATGTACCTTGGTTGAGGGCATATCCCTAGTAGGGAGTGTGCAGGAGGCAGCTGATTGATGTTTCTCTCTCATCGATGTTTCTCTCTATCCCTCTCCCTTCCTCTCTGTAAAAAGATCTATAATAATAAAAGCATAATATGCTAATTAGGCCGGACAGCTGGATGACCTTCTGAACGAAGCCAGGGCTGCAAGGGCCAAGCCCCTTGCACGAATTTTGTGCATTGGGCCTCTAGTAAATAAATAAAAAAAAATAAAATGGACTTACTATGACTCAGAATTATGGGATTTGATCATTAATGTAGCCCACTGTTTAGCAAGATAAGAGGTTTTAACCCAGCAAAGATATTGAAAAGAAAATGCCTCCTTGCTTATCAACAGCACAATATACATATACATTTATTCTACTGTAGTCTCATAATGTTGTTCTGTAATATAATTAACTAGAAACATTAGACCTAGAAAATGCATTTCTTTTTGTTTACTTGATTGTGTTCACTACCTACCAGGTGTTTGATTTTTGCATTTGAGATAAAAACAAAACACACACACACACACACACACACACACACACACACACACAAAACACACCTTCGGGAACAAAAACTGAAATGCAGGTGATTGGCATATAAACAAATGTATCACAGGTTAAAAATGTATTATCTCAACAATTGTTACCAGAATTCCTCTTGGAAGGAAAGAATGTTTGCTACAGAATTTAGATGAAGAATTCAGATAGGATATGAGACAGCAATGAATTAGGGGTAAGAAATACTTTATGTGGGAATACTTCCATGCAGGCAAATTTGAGAGTCTTGCTAGCAGTACTAGTAAACAGGCTGATAGCAGCAATAGACCATGTTTAGAAAGAGTTAAGAATATCCAAAGATGAATTATATTTGGAGATAAGATTTTATGAGGCCAGCATTATCCTGATACCAAATCCAGATAAGGACTCTAAAAGAAAAAATTACAGTCCAAGATACCTGTTGAATATAGGCTCAGAAGTTGTCAAAAAAAATATTAGCTAATTGAATTCAATAGTACATTAAATGCATCATGCATGCAGTATGATCAAATGGGATTCATCATCGGGATGCCAGATGGTCAACGTATGCACATCAACAAATGTGACAAGCCATATTATAAAATGAAAAATAAAAAATCATATGATTATCTCAATAGATGCAGAAAAGGCATTTGACAAAATACATCTTTTCATGATAAAAATGCTCAACAAATTGAGTTTAGAAGGAATATTCTCAACACAATACAAGCTTTGTATGAGGTTGAAAGCTTTTCCTCTAAGATGAAGAACAAAACAAGGTGACCACTCTCACTACTCCTATTCAACACAATACTGGAAGTTCTAGTCAGAGCAATCAGTTATGAAAGGCATCCAAATCGAAAAAGAAGAGGGAAAGCTGTCTTTTATTCCAGGTGACATGATCTTATATACAGAACATCCTAGAGATTTGTGGATGGCAAAAAAAAAAAGGGTGTCTATGAAAACTAACCTCACAGGGTGAGGTGATCATCAATTTCCGACTGGGCAGGTGTTGGTGGGTGGTCATGCCCAGGCATATGTTTTTAGTGAAAGACTTATCTTTGCCTTAAGCAAGCCCTGTCTCTTGTTTCATGCATGTAGGCTAAAGCACCTTTGAAATAAACCATAACCACCCTCATGAAAGCACAGAATCCTAACTATCCTGTATTGTCCACCTTGCTTTTTCCCACCTCCATGTAATCTTCCTTACACCCCTCTTTAATTGCAAATGCAGAAAAGAAGCTGCGAAACTGTTATGCTCTGGAGAATTTGAAATCTTGCTCCCAGCATATGCCATCAGTTTGGCTCAAATAAACTCATAAAAATTCTCTACAGGTTTGGACATTTTTTACATCAACAGACTTTACCATACAACTGTTAGAACTAATCAAAAAGTCTCAGGATACAAACTCAACATACAGAAATCACTTGTATTTCTAAATACTGACAAGAAAACATCTTAAAAATAAATAAAACTTTATTCACAATAACATCAAAAGCAGTAAAATACTGAGGGATAAATATAACCAAGGGTGTGAAAGATCTGTACAATGAGAACTACAAGACTTTAATGAAACAAATTTTAAAAAGTCACAAATAAATGGAAAAATAAGCCACATTCATGGATCTGCAGAAAGAATATTGTTAAAATGTACATTCTTCCCTAAGCTGTCTACAGACTTAAAGCAATCCTTATCGAAATTCCAATGCCATTTGCCACAAACATTAAAATATTAATTTTAAAATTTGTACGGAGCCAGAAAAATATCCTGAATATCTGAAGAAATCCTGAGAAAGCTGAGAAATCCTGACCAAGCTGGAGACATCACACTTCCTGATTTCAAACTATATTGCAAATCTTCGTCATCAAACAGCATGATACTGCTAAACAATTAACACAAAGACCAATGGAACAGAAGAGATGCTGAGAAATAAATCTATTAACTTATTCAAAGAATATAAAATGGGGACAGGATCACCTCTTCAATAAGTGGCGTTGGGAAAACTAGATAACCACAGGCATTACACACATATAATTTAAAGGCTTTCTTACATAATTAGTAGAAGTCAAAGAAGAATGGAAGTAGAGCAATCAGAATATGTGTATACTTAAAAGCTGAATAACACAAGATATGACCCAGTGAAAGGAAGTTGGTTTAAATGCTAGCAAGGAGGACAACAATGCAAGATTCATATAAAATTAGGTTCATGGTATGGAAGGCTTCGGATGCCACACTGATGCATTGATTTATTTTATTTGCAGTGGAAAGTCACTATAGGTGGAATTCTTGATGTTTATATTTGAAGCCCAAATTAAAGTTCAGTGATTGTCATTTTATTAATGCCAGTTTAGGACTAATTTATACTTAGCTCTAGTTGATTCTTTCATTCAGTCTACCAGTGTTTATTGGACATACTAGAGGCCCGGTGCACAAAAATTTGTGCACTCGGGGGGCAGGAGGGTCCCTCAGCCTGGCCTGTGCCCTCTCGCAGTCTGGGACCCCTCGGGAGATAACGACCTGCTGGCTTAGGCCTGCTCCCGGGTGGAAGAGGGCAGGCCCAATCCCTAGGTGCAGCCCCTGGTTGGGCTCAGAGCAGGGCTGATTGGGGAGTTGGGGCGCCGCCCCATCATGCACAGAGCAGGGCGTATCAGGAGGTTGCGATGCCACCCTCAGTCACGCTCAGGGTAGGGCTGATTGGGGGGTTGAGGCACCGCCCCCTGTCACACTCAAGGCAGGGTTGATGGGCAGGTTGCGGTGCCACCCACTGTCACTCACAAAGCAGGGCCCATCAGGGGGGTTGGGGCTCCGTACCCTGTCATGCACAGAGCAGTGTCAATCAGGGGTTGGGGAGCTCCCCCCTGTCACTCACAGAGCAGGGCCCATCAGGGGTTTGGGGAGTTCCCCCCTCTCATGCACAGAGCAGGGCCAATCAGGGGGTTGGGGAGCTCCCCCCTGTCACTCACAGAGTAGGGCCGATAGGGGAGTTGGGGCACTGCCCCCTGTCACACACAGAGCAGGGCGGATCAGGGGGTTGGGGCGCCGCACCCTGTCACACTCAGAGCTGCAGGGCGATCAGGGGGTTTGGCGCTGCCCCCTATCATGCTGATCATGGTACTATATAGGATAGAGGCCTGGTGCATGGTTGGGGGCCGGCTGGTTTGCCCTGAAGGGTGTCCTGGATCAGGGTGGGGGTCCCCACTGGGGTGCCTGGCCAGCCTGGATGAGGATATGATGGCTGTTTGCAGCTGGTCACACACCCTTCAGGGTGGGGGTCCCCACTGGGGTGCCTGGCCAGTCTAGGTGAGGGGCTGAGGGCTGTTTTCAGGCTGGTGGGGGACTGAAGCTCCCAACCGCTCCTTTTTTCTTTTTTTCTTTTTTATTCTAGGCCAGCTTTAGCTCTGAGGCTCCAGCTCTTAGGCATCCACTGCTGAAAGCAGGTTTCTTGCCTTTGTTTACCTTCTGGATTTAAAACAATGTTGCAATCCTGCTGGCTGAAGCCCGGCGACTAAAGCAGGTTTCTGGGGTTTTGTTTAGCTTCTATATTTGTAACATAGTTGCTTAGAGTTGCAGCTCAGAGGCTGGCAGCGGCAGGCGGGGAACGTTGGAGTCCTCTGTCACTGAAGCAAGCAAGCCTCATGTTAGTTTCAAGCTGCCTGGCTGCCGGCTGCCATATTGGCTGGCAGTTAATTTGCATATTGCCCTGATTAGCCAATGGGAAGGTTAGCGGTCGTATGCCAATTACCATGTTTCTCTTTTATTAGATAGGATATATATTGTTACAGTCCATCCTGGGAAAGGGAGCTATACAGAATAAATAAATGTACTGCTGTACATTAATATTTTCCCAAGGAAGTACTTCTTTACTACTTAGGCTGTCTATGATTTTCCTCTATGCATATTTAAAAATTATTTTTCTTAATGTTAACTTTTGTTCCTAGTGCTAGTTTCTTCATTTAATTTAAAATCCATTTTAAAATGTCAACTAATTTATTCATTTTAATTCATGTCACAGAGAATATAGACTTAGGTTGAAATAAAGATGAATGAATTAGGATCTAACATGACAAATTTCTTTTCTCGTCACTCTTTGCATTTACTTGTATACACTATGTACATCAATATTTTTTTGGTCAAATCTTGGTAATATTTGGGCCAATCACCAAAGATTTGTGATGAGAGCTTTGAGCCATGTTTTGGCAGGAAAAGAACAAAGGATATTGCCTGTGGAAGAAATAGCGTGTGCAAGTGACAGAAAGAACACAAATACTTTAATCCACTTGGCTAAAAAGTTTAGTTGGTATTAACTTTTTTAATAGATATGAAAAAAAAAAGTATTTGGGTCAGTTTGATGATAGAAACACCAGAGAAAAAAATAAAAATAATTTATGAATATCTGCCAATGAGAGGACAGTATGTTAAGCATTAAACCAGAAACAGCACAGTATGTCACCACACAATATAGACATGAAACAGAGAGATACACAAAGATCTTGGTGATATCCTAAGAAAATAAAACAGCATTTATTCCTGGATCCCAAACAAGGAGTTAGCATCCCCACTAATATGTTCGCATTCCTCTTTCTTTTGCTGTAACAAGGTAGAAAACAAAAAGATGACTAATGATTTAACCAATAATAATCCCTACCCACTTGCTCATGGTTGATTGGTCCAACATGACTGTCCCTACATTGTGGCTTTAAGCCCATATATGACCTATAATCCTCCAGGAGTGTCTAATGAGACTCTGCATATCTATTCCTAATACTCAGGAATAAAAACAAAGTAATCAGTTAAGAAGTTTCCACAGTTATTCAGATGAAAAGATCATCAGACTCAAACTAAGGTGATGGTTCATGGGAATGACTGGGAAGAGACAGACTCAAAAATTACATAGAAGATTGATTTTGAAATCCAGATTGTCTACAGTCGTTACTAACATTTTTAAGTAAATGTATCAGTTAGAATTCAATCATAAAAGCAAAACAACCATGAGTGATACAAGGGACTTATGACAGAGATTAATTTTTATGAGATCCTGAGAGCTGATTGGGCGATCTATGGAAGTCTTGCTGCCCCTGCCTCTGGATGTTTAATGAGGAGAGTACGGGTAAACAGGAACCTGCAAGGAAGAGCTGGAACTGAAGAGGATGGATTGAAGCCCACATTCATCCTCCCCAGATTCTAAGCCTTCATCTTGGATGAAGCATATGCCTGGTGCATTCATGACAGAGCTCCACCTGCCACTGGCTCAGAGTCCAGTGAGGCTGGAGGAGATAATTTGGTTGAATTGTTGGAGACTCTTATAGCTAGTCAAGCATCTGGACCCAGCTTAGCTAAACTAACACAGTACAAAGACAGCAGATACTATGTATGTTTGTGCATTTGTGTTTCCATTAAATTAAAATACATGTGAAAAATAAAAGCCAATATAAATAGGAGTCTATTTCCGAATCCCTAGGTCATATTAAAATGACTTAGAAGTCATTTATTTAGGTTTAGTCATTTAGGGAAGTAGTGCAATCACAAAAGTGTCTATCAACTTGTTTTTTTTTTCTTGTTTTTTAATTTTGTTTTATTGATTAAAGTATTACAAATAGTATTACATATGTCTCCTTCCCCCCCGCTTGACATTCCCCCGGACTCCCCTACCCCCCAGTGTCTTATGTCCATTGGTTATGCTTATATGCATGCATACTAGTCCTTCAGTTGATCTCTTACCGCGCCCCCCCCCCGAACCCTCCCCAGGCTTCCCACTGTAGTTTGACAGTCTCTTCAATGCTGCTCTGCCTCTGTATCTATTTTTGTTCATCAGTTTAGCATCCGAGAGATGCAAATCAAAACAACAATGAGGTACCATCTCACACCTGTCAGAATGGCTATCATCAACAAATCAACAAATGACAAGTGCTGGAGAGGATGCAGAGAAAAGGGAACACTCGTGCACTGCTGGTGGGAATGCAGACTGGTGCAGCCACTGTGGAGAACAGTATGGAGTTTCCTCAAAAATTTAAAAATGGAACTCCCATTTGACCTTGTGATCCCACTTCTAGGAATATATCCCAAGAAACCAGAAACACCAATTAGAAAGGATATATGCATCCCTATGTTCATAGCAGCACAAGTCACCATAGCTAAGATTTGGAAACAGCCTAAATGCCCATCAGCAGATGAGTGGATTAGAAAACTGTGGTACATTTACACAATGGAATACTATGCTGCTGTAAAAAAGAAGGAATTCTTACCATTTGCAACAGCATGGATGCAACTGGAGAGCATTATGCTAAGTGAAATAAGCCAGTCAATCAAAGAAAAATACCACATGATCTCACTCATTTATGGAAATAAAGACCACTATCAACTTGTTTTAAGAGGAATTTGATGAGATGAGTCATAAACTGTTGACTTTGAAGTGAATGCAAGATGTTCAATTGGAGTACAATTCTATATTAAATATATGAATGTGGTGCATAAGAGTGCAGTGTCAATTAGAAGATAGTTTGAAATAAGATAGAGTACAGGTAAACAGGAACCTGCAAGGAAGAGCAGGAACTAAAGAGGATGGATTGAAGCCCACATTCATCCTCCCCAGCCATGTATGTTTGTGATAATATGTAAAGTGAAAAGTTATTACAAAATGTTATAATAATGAAGTTTAGGGCTCAGTTTAAAATAAACATATTCAGTGTTTTTTAATTATTTTTAAAAGTAAATTTAAACAAATGGAGAGTTATTATTAAAATATACTATATTTTATTTAAAATTTTAACACTTAAAAACTTAAGAGATTTCACGGACTTAAGATTTCATAATGAATTCGACATCCATGTACTTTTGAAACAAAAATTTTAAAAAATATTTAAAGTTCTAACAGCAGCACTATATTTGCTTCAGAAATATTTTTATAGAAAATGTTGTTTTTAAAATGTGACAATTTCTTAGAAGAGTATTTTCAAATGCAGTTATATATTTCTGTTCTCATCAACTTTTGTGTTAAAGTTTTATTGTTACTTTTGATGCTATCTTTATATTTAAAGTTAGGCTTTGTGTTGTTATTTTCTGCTTATGCAAAGTTGTATTTTTTGGAAAGATCATTTTCATTATCAATAAGTTAAATTTTAAGTTTTAGGAAGATCAATATTTGTTTTGGCTTGCCCTGTTTGTATAAATATATAACTTAATCAGCAGAAATATATTGTCTTCATTTTTCACTTGGAAAATTTGCAGAACTTTGAAGACCTGCTATAGGAAAAACATTTAGCTCTCAGTACATGCTGAGAATAACAATCAATAGGAATTTCAACATGTACAATGTATATACAGCTGTCAGGATTATAACTGCAGTAAATCCCTATGGAGGCCAGATTTATTGACTTTGATAATTTATATATATTTATAAATATATATAAACAGATATAGGTAGATACAGATATAAATGCACATAGTATATGTACACATAATTTTTACATAATTTTTCTTAATGTCAATTTAAAAAGTATAAAACTAAATTTTATTGTGCATGTAAACCATGACATCTTGCTGACGGACACACAATCAATCTTAATATAACCAGGAACATATGGGGATTTTCAAGGTTATAGAACATTCGGGTCACATGAAAATAAGTCATGCTGATAATATTTTCAGTGGAATAAGATGATAAAAATTATCATTTCTCTCTATATAAATTTTGTACTGACCTTCACTTTACCAACAGCTTTAATAAAGAAATACAGAATAAGTTCCAAGAGAAGCTATTCAAGAGTAAAAAGATTTAATGCTGACCCAAAATAATATTTTTACTTCCAAGTTTAAAAACAGAGGTGGAAGGCCCTCAGTGATTGACTTTCTTAGGGAAGGTCATGGTGGTGACAACTATTACCATTATTCAGCACTTTGGAACTGTAATTATTCATTTATACCAGTGCATTCACTTGTTAGGTGTGAGTGTATTAAAGAATAACAGTATTCTTAGGCGAGGTTATTTTGAGGCTGAATAAGCCCCTGAAGCATAAAGGTCACTGCAGAACATATTTTACTTTCTCCATATTTACATTTGAATTCGTTGAAACCCTGAAATTATATAATAATGTTGGAATTTTATGGAGAATATTAGTGGCTGAATCTGCAATTTCTTAGAAACATGGGAAGTTTTTGAGGAACAGAAAAATGTTGCTATTCTATAATTGATTGTTTTCTAAGTTTTGATTTGTGTAGTAGATTTCAAAAATAAAGAAAAACATTTTACAGGAATGATGCTGCATTATTATATTTAGGATGTAAAATCTAAACTATGTTCTTTCTAATTAATAATATAATTTCTAAATAATAGCTTAACAGATAAAATATTTCTCTAATAATCCTGTATTGGATAAATTAGAAATATACTATTTTTCAGAAATGATTCAATAATAACTACAGTATAATTATAATTTAATTCTGATTCATTTAAATAAGTTTTTAAATAAATCCTTACTGATGAAATTATGTATTAAAGAGTGCTTTTTGAAAGTGTAACAGTAAACCTATTGAGAAAATTGACTGATTCTTAGATTTTAAAATATCTTAATGAATTCACAAGCTATTTGGAATATTTGTGAATTTTCCAATTTTCAGGATCATTGATAACTTATTTAATTAACTGGATTTTGAGATCAATCATTGCACCCTCTTCCCACCATAAAAACTCTATATATTGGTAATTGAAATTAAAAATCTATATGTTTCCAATTATTATTATGGCAGAACTAAAGGAAAAATTTGAAAAAAATATGTTTTTTTATGAATAAGATCATGATAAGGCTGTGCATTTTTATGCTCATAAAAATCACTTTCAAAGGAGAATACCATGCATCATGAGGTGGTTAAAGGCCAATTGATTATTGTTGTAATAGAGGAATTGGGAAGAAGTAATTTAAAGTATATTGAGTTTTTCTTTCTGCCAAGACTGCTCAGTACTATGCTATATATCACATGATTCTATATGTATATGTGTGTGTGCAATAATTTATACATACACACACACACATCCTGTCTCTTCCTTTTTAATAAACCTGTAAATTGCATTCCTCATGTTTTTTTCTGGATGGGGAACTGAAGTTCAGAAAATTGAGTAAAGTGGGTCCAATGTCACAGCCTGGCCATTCTCTTTATCTCCAATTGGCTCTAGGGTGTCATGTGCCTGGAGTCCTGCTATGCAGTGTAAGGTCCCAAGACCCCCGGTGAGTCCGACGGAGGGGGCGACGACCCCAAGTCAAACGCAGAGACCTTAACTTGATGCAAAAGCAAGAGGTTCTTTATTACAAGCGCAGCGCAGGGGCTCTCAGGCAGACAGACAGCAACACAAGGGAAGTGCTGGCTGACTGGAGCCCTGAGCAATTGCAGGACATGAGTTTATAAAGGCAAAAACCACACGCAGGTGGCCGGTAAAACAGGGAACTAGGTTAACAGTTAACAGTTGACTCATCTCCTAGGGGGCAGACCTGTGTTAGTAGTTGACTCCTTTCCTAAGGGGCAGGGTGGTCTGTCTTTACACATACCGATCCCAGGAAGAGATAAGATAGCTATGCTATGACCAGACCAGGGCACCAGAGCTTACTGGAAAGGTCAGTTAAAACACAGGAGGAGGGGGGGTTTTCTCTTTGTTCTTACAATAACCAGGGCTTACTGGAAAAGTTAGTTAAGAGGGGGAAGGGAGGTTTCAGCGGCCTTACAGCAGCATGGTGAGGCGGTATTAGTTTAGCAGTGTGCCTCTTTTATTTCTGTGCAAACAGCTTCTGTGTGTGCAACATAAATGCTTGTTTAATATAACCCACCCAACCCATTGATTTGCATAATTCCCCAAAGAGAACATTTTTTATTTAAGGAAAAAGTTGTTCAATACATAACTGAGTCCTCATGACTGACAACTTAAGATGTTTTAGTAGAAAAATATCCTATTAGTTCAGTTAAACTTTGTGGTCTCTCTATTTTGCCTAAGTGTCTCAAAGAGCCTATAGTTCGAATCTATTTCTACAGAGACAACTGTGAGCAAACAATAAATCTAGGAAATGGTACAGATGATTTCTTTGCTGTTTCTAGAAATCACCTCTTAATGCATGTAGACCTAGAATGAGTTTCTTGATATTTCTTTTTTTCCTCTGGTCTCCCATTTTCCTGATCTACCTTCAGATGTTTTTCTTTTGCTCCTCTTCCCTATTGTCAGATGCCCATTTCCACTCTAAGGAAGGTGCTCTAGAAATTGAGCATTACTTCAGGCTCTAACCAGGAGGGAGAGCTAAATCTCCTTAACTATGTCTCTAAAAAGATGGCTTGGTCTGTTGGACTCTTCAAAGACTGACTTTGTCAAAATACCTTTTGCAAAAACAGTAAGGGAATTAGTATGATAATCCACTGAATCTCTCTGCTTCAGATAAGTATCCCTGAGAACAATATGAAAGATGTAAGAAAGTTTAATATGCATACCTCATCTTCCTAAATACCTAAAAATCCAATATAAATAGTTAACATCAAAAAAGCCTCCCCTTGCCCTGGCCAGTGTTGCTAAGTGTTAGAGAGTCAGCCCATGCTCTGCATGTACCATGTGCGGGAAGCAACCAGTTGATGTGTCTCTCTCACATCGATGTTTCTCTCACTTTCTCTCTCTCTCTCATTCTCTCTCTTCCTTCCACTCTGAAAAGCAGTGGAAAAAAACATCCTCAGGTGAAGGATGAATGAATGAATGAATGAATGAATGAATGCATGAATAAAAAGTGAGCCTCTTTAACTAAGTACAGTTACATGAATTCAAAAGCACATCTGCATTTGTTTATACTGGTGACATGGGAGTGGTGTCTACAATTTGTACTGATATTACTGCTGTTGTTTTAACCTACCAAAAGGCATATTGCTCAAGTTTTTGAGGTTATTTTGATCCAATGATAGCAATGCTTTTTAGGAAGTCTGGAAGCATTAAATAACTGGGCAATTAGTATAAGACTCTTATTTATTCTAAAATATAATAATTTTACTTCACCAAGAAGCCAAAATAACCATGGAACTTGAATTCTGAAAATAACTTCGGCAAAATGTTTGTAGTTCTTTCACATGACTTATTCTATGATACAAACTACCCATTTCTAGGATAGTACCCTGGGAACAGTATATAACTCTCCAGATAGTATTTTATATTTATTTTATATTGAGGTAACATTGGTTTATAAGATTATATGAGTTTCAGGTATGCAACATTATAGATCAACACCTGTATGCATTTTGTCACACTCACCACCAAAAGCCTAGTGTTCATCCATCACCATACAATTGACCCCTTTATTTGTTTTGTTCTTCCTACACCCTTGCTCCCCTCCAGTAATCACCAATTAGTTGGTGGTAAGAGAAACAAAAGCAAAAGCACAAAAATGGGACTTCATCAGACTAAAAAGCTTATGCACACAAATAAAATTATTAACAAAATGTAAAGACAACCTACTGAATGAGAAAAGATATTTGTAAACCATGCATTCAATAAGAGGTTAATATCCAAAATATAAAACAAATTCATATGGCTCAACAACAACAACAAAAGCCTGAGTTAAAAATGGGCAGAGGATCTGAATCAGTATTTTTCCAAAGAAGACATATAAATGACCAAAAGGCACATGAAGAGATGTTCAACACTAACTAACTTTTTGGAAAAGTGCAAATCAAAACAACAATGAGATATCAAATGACAACTGTCAGAATGACTGTTATCAAAAAGACAAGAAACATGTCTTGGAAAAGATGCAGAAAAGGAAAACCCTCACACACTGCTTGCATAAATGTAAATTAGTACAGCAACTATGGAAAACAGTGTGAAAACAATATTAAGAATAGAAACATCATATCACCTAGACATTCCACTTCTGTGTATTTATCCAAAGAATATAAAAACACTAATTCCAAAAGATGTAAGGACCCCTATGTTCATTGCAGCTTTATTCACAATAGCCAAGAAATGGAAACAATCTAAATGTCCTCTGATGGATGAACGGATAAAGATGTGGAATATAGCCTGGCCTGTGTGACTCAGTGATTGAGCATCAACCTATGAACCAGGAGGTCACAGTTTGATTCCCGGTCAGGGCACATGCCCAGGTTGCAGGCTTGATCCCCAGGTGTGGGGCATGCAGGAGGCAGCTGATCAATGATTCTCTCTCATCATTGATGTTTCTATCTCTCTCTCCCTCTCCCTTCCTCTCTGAAATCAATAAAAATACATTAAAAAAGAGATGTGGAATATATGTGCAGTAGCCATGTATGTATGTGTGTGTGTGTGTGTGTGTGTGTGTGTGTGTGTGTGTGTATATATATATATATAGTACTCAGCCATACAAAAAAAAAAAAAAAAAAAGCAAAATCTTGCCATTTGGGTCAACATGGATGGACCTAGAGGGTATTATGCTAAGTGAAATAAGCCAGGCAGAGAAAAACAAATGCCATTAGATTTCACTCAGATGTAGAATATAAAAATAAAAAACTAAACAGCTGAATAAACAAAACAAACAATAATAAGCTTACAGATCCAGAATTTTTCAATTATTTTAAGGAAAATTTGCATTTGAAAGTGTATTTAATTCATGTATTTAGAGTAATGATCTTAACGATGACCTTCATTAAATAGTGCACACATTTTCTTAGATTTAATTCTCATAGAATTGTTACATACATGACAAGTGGAGAAGTGAGTCTCATATACTCTCTTGGTAAAGATCACCCAATTACCCCAGGACTGGGGCAGGATATGAACCAAGGTTGTCTGACCCAGGAACTCACTATATTAAATCCTCAGCTTTGCAGACATAATAAAAGTTATTTACATGTTTCTTGCTTATGCAGTCCTCAGCAGGTCAACTCAATGCCAAATAATCTCCTGACTTTGAAGGTTGGGAAATATTCTTCCTATGATGATATTATTAGTTTCTTCTAAGTTATCTCTTTGATCCATTCAATGTATGTTTTTAGTGGTTTGTGTCAAAAAGAAAAGTACTTTTTTTTTTTTCAAAAGTCAAAATGTAGTATAACAACCCCTCCCACACCCCCACCCATCAAAGACCTGCTGCTAAGGAAACATTTAATAGAGTGTTCTGATTTAATGCCATGATCAATGACAGCCTTATTTATAAGAAAACGCTATAGATCCAAAGAAAACTTTTAATCTTAAATTAAGATTTAGGATAAATTACAAAGAAACATTCTAATCAAGTCTAGATAAAACCAAAATGAATTTGGGCTTTGGCTAATAACAGTTAAAATGGAAAAAAAAACACTGTATACCCAGGGATATAATCTTTCAATATTGCTTTGTGATTTTACATGTAAAAAGTTATGTTGAGTTGTTGAAGCAAATAACTATCGGGGTAGAAATGCAGACTGACCTTGCTGTCAGTGAAAAATGATGCTTTAAGATGCAGGCATGAGAGGAACAGGAATTTTCCTCTTCCATTAAGGCCCTTAAAGGGTAAAAGGAAGCCAAAAACCTGCAGGGAACAAGTTGCCCTTTGTACATGGAGCTGATCATGGAAGTCACATTTGCAAATATAAGAATTACATCGTTCCGCCTTTTTCATCTATCATTTCAAATTGCATAATGTTGAACACAAAACAATCTCATTGTAAAAAAAAAAAAACTAAAGGTAAGAGCCAACAAGCAATAACGTGAGGATTCCCCTTTATTCTTTTCCTCTCATTTAATATTCATTTCTCTCCTCACCATAAAAAAATCACTAACAATTTTGCTAATATAAGTATATTTTTAAAAATTTCTATACACTAGAGAGATAAACTGTAACTTATTTGACTGCTACCTGAGACATTTTTAGTTGTTTCTGTTTTTTATTGTTGTTTTTGCTACTAAGATAACTCTATATTAAACATCATTTGATAAGATCCTCTCTGCAAGCCTGGCCAGAGTGGTTCAGTTGGTTGAGCAATGTCCTGTGAACCAAAGGGCTGCCAGTTCAATTCCAGGTTGCAGGTTCTATCCCTGGTCCCAGAACATATGGAAGCAACTGATTAATGTTTCTCTCTCACACTGATGTTTCTCTCTTTTTCCCTCCCACTCTCTAACCATGTCCTCAGGTGAAGGTTAAAAAAAAAAGAAACACTCTGCAAATGGGTGAGGAATTCTTTAAAATATACTATTAGAACTACATTATCTATGTCAAGTATTAAGTATATTTCATAAAGCTTGATATATTGCCAAGTTCTCCTGTGTATAAAAATGCCATAGATTTCTTAGCATTAATTTTGTATCCTGCTACATGGCTGAATTCATTTATTAAGTCTAATAATTTTTTGATGGAGTCTTTAGGGTTTTCCATGTACAGTATCATGTCATCTACGAATAATGACAGTTTTATACTGAATATGACAGTTTTATACAGAAAAATGACAATCTTCTTTTCCAATTTGGATACCTTTTATTTCTTCTTCTTGTCTAATTGCTATGGCTAGCACTTCCAGTACTGTGTCGAACAGAAGTGGTTAAAGTGTACATCCCTATCTTGTTCCTGTTCTAGGGGAAATGGTTTTAGTTTTTGCCCATTGAGTATGATGTTGGCTGTAGGCTTGTCATATAAGGCTTTTACACAAATGGAACTATATCAAAATAAAAAGTTTCTGTACAGCAAAAGAAACCATCAACAAAACAACAAGAAAGCCCACTGCATGGGAGAACATATTTGCCAATGTTATCACCAATAAGGGTTTAATCTCCAACATTTACAGGGAACTCATATGACTTAACAAAGGAAGATAAACAACCCAATCAAAAAAATGGGCAATGGACCTAAATACTAGTAGATACTATAAGAAAGAGGACATAAGGTAGGCCAAGAGATGAAAGAAAACATGTTCAAAGTCACTAATCATCTGAGAAATGCAAATCAAAGCAACAATGCAGTACCATCTCACACCTGTCAGAATGGCTATCATCAACAAATCGACAAATGATAAGTGCTGGCAAGGATGTAGAGAAAAAGGACCCTTGTGCACTGCTGGTGGGAATGCAGACTGGTGCAGCCACTATGGAGAACAGTATGGAGTTTCCTCAGAAAACAAAAAATGGAACTCCCATTTGACCCAGTGATCCCACTTCTAGGACTATATCCCAGGAAACTAGAAACACCAATCAGAAGGATATATGTACCCCTGTGTTCATAGCAGCACAATTTACAGTAGCTAAGAGTTGGAAACAGCCTAAGTGCCCATCAGCAGATGAGTGGATTAGAAAACTGTGGTACATCTACTCAATGGAATACTATGCTGCGGTAAAAAAAGAAGGAATTCTTACCATTTGCAACAGCATGGATGGAACTAGAGAGCATTATGCTAAGTGAAATAAGCCAGTCAGAGAAAGATAAATATCACATGATCTCACTCATTTGTGGAATATAATGAACAACATAAACTGATGAACAAAAACAGATCCAGAGACAGAGAAGCATTGATCAGACCCTTCAAACCTCAGAGGGAAGGTAGGGGAGGATGGGGGTAAGGGGGAGAGATCAACCAAAGGACTTGTATGCATGCATATAAGCCTAACCAATGGACACAGACACCAGGGGGGTGAGGGCATGAGTGGGAGGGGGTGTGGGGGGATAAGGACACATATATAATACCTTAATCAATGAAGAAGAAAAAGAAAAAAATGTTTCATATATGAATTGGGAGAGATATTTCTCAAATTTTGGCATGATCCTATATAATAAAAGGGTAATATGCAAATTGACCCTAACAGCAGAATTACTGGCAATGACTGGTCACTATGACACACACTGACCACCAGGGGCCAGACGCTCAATTCAGGAGCTGCCCCTTGGTAGTCAGTGCGCTCCCACAGGGGGAGTTCTGCTCAGCCACAAGCCAGGCTGATGGCTGCCAGCATAGTGGTGGTGGCGGGAGCCTCTCCCCCCTCCTCAGCAGCGCTAAGGATATCCAACTGCAGCTTAGGCCTGCTTCCCACTCGCAAGTGGACATCCCCCGAGGGCTCCCATGCTGCCAGAGGGATGTCTTACCTCATCTTAGGCCTGCTTCCCCAGGGAGTAGGCCTAAGCCGGAAGGTGGACATCCCCTGAGGGGTCCCAGACTACGAGAGGGCACAGCCCAGGCTGAGGGATAACCCCCCACCGAGTGCACAAATTTTTGTGCACCAGGCCTCTAGTTTAAGTCATAAAACTATATGGGTCATGCTAGCTTTTTATTTATTTTTTATTTTTTTAAAATATATTTTTATTGATTTCAGAAAGGAAGGGAGAGGAAGAGAGAGATAGAAACATCAATGATGAGAGAGAATCATTGATTGGTTGCCTCTTGCACACCTCCTACTGGGGTTGAGCCCACAATTCAGGCATGTGCCCTTAACTGGAATCAAATCTGGGACCCTTCAGTCCACAGGCCGACACTCTATCCACTGAGACAAACCAGCTAGGGCCATGCTAGCTTTTTAAATGGATTTTTGATAATTATATCTAGATGCCTTTAACATTGTAAAAGACTTTGAAGCATAGTGGAGGAGACTATAGATACAAACACCATATGAAATACAAAGCTGTTGATCATTCTAAAGGGTAAAGAACAACTGACAAAATATTTTTTCACTTAGGAAAAAATAAGTATTATAAAACTTCAAGTATATAGAAGAAAGACAATGCTGGCTAACTGTGATCATGGCTATATGACTATTACAGAAATAAATAAATGAAAATTTATTTTTAAAATGCTGAAGTTAAAAGACTGCATCTGTGGCTACATCCAGGACCTGGATGTTATTCCACCCCATTGCTCTAGAGCAGCTTGAAGACTCACATCAGATTAGAAGGACTGTTTCTCTCAGATGTGTTTGATTCAACTCAGCTTATAAAAGAAAGCATTCCATTAGGAAGCCGTTAAAGGACCATGACTCAAAAATTACAATTTGTAGTATGTATGAAATTACTATAGGCAAAATGGACCAGTATATACAGGGACATATTATTAATAAGTAATATTAATAGTTTAATGTTTACAGAGGGCAAATATCTAAGAAATGTCAATCATAAAAGAATAATTTTTACATCTCAAGTATGAGGGAAACAAATTGAAACCAAGTTTTGGGCCATATAATTTTTTGTTGTCTCTACCCACTAGATGCCAGTACCACACATCCTCCCCCCTTTCTGTGACAATCAAAAATGTCTCCAGACATTTGCCAATTTACCTGAGGAAAAGGGGAAAATATTATTTGGTTGAGGATTACTTATATATTCCATAGTGTTACTATTGTAGAGGAAACTTCTTTATGGAAAGAGTTTATCTATAAGTATGGCCGTTTTGCTCTACTAGTAAGTTTGCTTAAAAATGATCTACTAGCCCTGGCTGGTTTGGCTCAGTGGATAGAGTGTCAGCCTGTGGACTCAAGTGTCCCAGGTTCAATTCCGGTCAAGGGCATGTACCTTGGTTGCGGGCACATCCCCAGTGGGGAGTGTACAGGATGCAGCTGATCGGTGTTTCTCTCTCATCGATGTTTCTAACTTTCTATCCCTCTCCCTTCCTCTCTGTAAAAAAAAATCAATAAAATATATTTTAAAAAATGATCTACTTGATTGCACGTATAGATATAATTTGAGAGTGTTTCCTGCTTGGACTGAACTTTTATATTAGGACTAGATGCCCGGTGCACAAAATTCATACACGGGGCGGGGAGGGGTCCCTCAGCCCAGCCTGCACCCTCTTGCAATCCGAGACCCCTCGGGGGATATCCGGCTTCTGGTTTAGGCCCAATCCCACAGGGATTTAAACTGGCAGTCAGACATCCCTTTTGCAATCCAGGACCGCTGGCTTCTAACCACTCACCTGCCTGCCTGCCTGATCGCCCCTAACCACCTCTGCCTCAGCCCCTGCCACTGTGGCTTCATCCTGAAGGATGTCCGGAATGATACCCGGAAGATCATTTGGCTGTTCGGTCTAATTAGGATATTAAACTTTTATTATTATAGATATTGAATTGACTGAGTAATACTACTGAGTAATTAACCACTTACAATTATATCATATGAAATTGTCTTAATTTCAGGCTTTTGAAACATTACATGTGGAGGAAGTCAACTTGGGTTTGAAACTTGTACTTCTAAAAAGTTTACTTGTCCCCTAGAAGAAATAGATATTTCTGACAACTGCAATAACCGGACATTACTAGAACAATGTTAACACAGGGGGTTAACAGCTTGCTCTTGTACAAAATACTTGAAGTCAGTCAGAAAGCCATTATTATGACCTTGTGCTGACCACATTCTATGAAGTGTTACATGATCAGGGACAGGGAAGTTGGTTAATGGAAGTTATATAGTAGCTAGATGTATCCTTGTCACACTTCATCTAAACTGATACATTGCAATGGTCCACACTGCTCAGACCTGGCAATTACTGCCCAATTCCAATCTATTCCACAGTGCCACTATAATGAAAAATAATTAGGAGCCTGAAAATGAGTTTTCACATGAAATGGTTTCAGTGCTTGGACACAATCGCCTTTGGCAGATGGCTTTGGGTTTGCTTTAATATAATAAAGACAGTTAATCATCTCTAAAGAGTGCACTGAATGAATAAACTTTTAACACTACTTTCTACAATGAAACTCTTATATTGATCAAATGTTTAATGTTCAGGGGTGGAGGTTTCTTTGGTGGAATTGTTTGTAATGAGCACATAAGTTACTGAAAAATAAATGTGTTAGAAAAGAATAAAATCGGTTAAAATTGATTATTATTGGTGGAGGAAAACAAAAAAGCTATACACTAAAATCAGCTCCTCTTGCTGAACACTGTTGCTATGATATATAAAGACTAGAGGCCCGGTGCACAAAAATTTGTGCACTCGGGGGGGGGGGGGGAGCGGGGGTCCCTCAGCCTGGCCTGTGCCCTCTTGAAGTCTGGGACCCCTTGGGAGATAACAACCTGTTTGGCTTAGGCCTGCTCCTGGGTAGCAGAGGGCAGGCCCAATCCCTAGGTGCAGCCCCTGGTTGGGCTCAGAGCAGGGCTGATTGGGGAGTTGGGGCGCCACCCCCTGTCATGCACAGAGCAGGGCGGATCGGGAGGTTGCGATGCCACCCTCAGTCACGCTCAGGGTAGGGCCAATTGGGGGGTTGGGGCACCGCCCCGTTACACTCAAGGCAGGGTTGATGGGGAGGTTGCGGCGCTACCCCCTGTCACGCACAGAGCAGGGCCAATCAGGGGGTTGGGGCGCTGCCCCCTGTCATGCACAGAGCAGGGCCCATCAGGGGGTTGGGGAGCTCCCCCCTGTCATGCACAGAGCAGGGCCGATCGGGGTTGGGGCGCCACCACTGTCACACTCAGGGCAGGGCTGATGGGGAGGTTATGGCTCTACCCCATCACACACAGACCAGGGCCCGTGGAGGGGGGCGTGGGGCGCCGCCCTCTATCATCCACAGAGCAGGGCCGATTAGGGGGTTGGGGCGCCTTCCCCTGTCAGGAACAGAGCAGGGTGGATAGGGAGGTTGTGGCCCTGCCCCCTGTCACACACAGAGCCGCAGGGCAATCAGGGGGTTTGGGCGCTGCCCCCTGTCACACTGATCCCGATGCCAGGAGGCCTCTCAGCTCCGCTGATCGTGGTGCTGGGAGGCATATTACCCTTTTACTATATAGGATAGAGGCCTGGTGCACGGGTGGGGGCCGGCTGGTTTGCCCTGAAGGGTGTCCTGGATCAGGGTGGGGGTCCCCCCTGGGGTGCCTGGCCAGCCTGGGTGAGGGGATGAGGGCTGTTTGCAGCTGGTCACACACCCTTCAGGGTGGGGGTCCCCACTGGGGTGCCTGGCCAGTCTGGGTGAGGGGCTGAGGGCTGTTTTCAGGCTGGCGGGTGATTGAAGCTCCCAACTGCTCCTTTTTTTCTTTTCTTTTTTTTTTTTCTGGGCCAGCCAGAGGCCGGCAAGGCAGGTGGGGAACGTTGGTTTCCTCCGTCACTGAAGCAAGCAAGCCTCATGTTAGCTTCAAGCTGCCTGGCTGCCGCCGCCATCTTGGCTGGCAGTTAATTTGCATATCTCGCTGATTAGCCAATGGGAAGGGTAGCAGACTATGCTAATTACCATGTTTCTCTTTTATTAGATAGGATATTTTTAGATGTCTATATGAACATCCTTAATTTGGTAAGACAGAAACAAATCACTATATATATATATATATATATATATATATATATATATATATATATATATATACACACACACACACACACACACACACACACACACAGTATATTAGAGCAAAGATAGTATCTTTAGCAAATGGTATCACATGCAAAATAATATAAATAAAAATGAATCTAAACACAGAACCTACACCACTCACAAAAACATTAACTCGAAATGGATCATAGGCCTAAATGTAAAATACAAAACTATAAAACTCTATTTCCTGTAGGAAAGTGAAGGTAGGTGGCCCTTACAAAGTGGGCATAGGGTCCCTAGCTAAGTCCCATTGGGCTGCAGCTTTAGAGTTGAATCCTGATTCCCTGTTGTCCTGTTGAGCTAATCTGAAAAGGTTATCTTGAAAAGAATAATCAGGGTAGTGCTCCCTCCACTTATCAACTCTACTCACCAATTTCTAAAGATCACA
The DNA here is from genome assembly GCF_963259705.1 of Myotis daubentonii. NCBI lineage: Eukaryota > Metazoa > Chordata > Mammalia > Chiroptera > Vespertilionidae > Myotis > Myotis daubentonii. Next base: position 50,551,051 of record NC_081845.1, on the reverse strand, counting down.
ATCTGGAATCAAGGCTTGTCCTCACCTAGAAAAGTAAGAACAATGGAGGCTGTTGCCAGTCAGTGCTGGTTCACCAACTCCTCTTTATACTCAGGTTTCTGATGGCATGTGTAATTTGCTCTTTTCATATAGCTGTGATCTTCACAGTTTCAGCAATTGCTTACTTGAATAGATAACAGAATCAAAGAATGACGTATACAAGTAATAGGATAAAAAGATAAGCTTTGAAATCAGGTGGGCAGGCATGCAAATCTAGGATGCCCTATTTAGCACCTGTGTGCCCATGAAAAATATACCAAAAAAAAAAAGGCAATACTTCAATGGGTTTCCTAAAGGGTGTAATGCAAATATTAAGTTAGGTGAAACCCACTTTGTATACATAGAAATGATATAGTGAAGAATTAGAATATGAGAGGGTTAAACCTGCTGAGAAAACATTCAAGAGGAAAAAGAATTACTAAATTTGCCTTTTTTAGAATAAATTGAACTAACAAAACTAATATGTCCTATTATACAAATTCAGTTGTTGATTTCAATTAATTTAAAACAAAAATTGAAATATATTATGAATAAAATATAAAGAATACAAATAAGGTAATTACTTAAATTTCAGTGTTTACTTTTTGATAAACTTTATTTTTTAGTCTTTTTCCTAGCTGAGAAAATTTGTGTAATTTAAGCTTAGAATTTTGTCAACTCAGAAATAATGAATTTCTGTTATATGAGGATAAATTCTAGATAAGAGCAAAAGGAATTAATTTGATCTCTATTAGTTTTTTCTGTTTTACTCAATACACATGAAATCCATAGAAAAAAATTAAAATTTTTTTTCTTTCAACTATAAAGAAATATGAAAGAATGCTCTTTTATTAAAATGATTATGTTATTAAGTAATTTAATTATTATATCAACTGCACTCTAATTTAATGCAAATATATATTAAATACCGACAATTTTTACATAATGCATAAAATATATGCATTTTGTACATGTATAAAATAAAATGTAATGTATTTTAACAATTAATTTATCAAAATTATGTAATTTAGATACATAATTAAATTATGTAATTTATCTAAATTATGTCAGCAAAGTTAAGAATGGAGAAATGTGGGGAATTTATTTACCTATATGTTACCTATACATTTTTGAATTTATTTTTACCTTAAGTGCTTTTGTGGTCTGAAGTAAGAGAATAAAGTTTTTTGTTTGTTAATTTTCAATTTTTCTGGAGCTGACATCTAATATATTTAATTTCTACTAGCGCTTTAAATAGGTTGCATAGACAACTTACTGACAAAGAGAGTCATTACATTAGACTCTTATACAAGCTCCATTCCTTTAACATTTTTGTCATAACTGATATATTTTTATAACAAATATATATTTTTTATAAGAATATTTTTAACAACATCTTTATTCTAATTTGTGGAACCAAGCTATGAAATTTGATACTTGTTTATCAATATATCTATCCACTTTGAACATCATTAAGATGCCCTAAATTTAAGAACTTTGTAAATCTGATGACATGAAGCTCATTGTCTGTGTCCATTGGTTACACTTATTGAATGCATACAAGACCTTTGGTTGATCTCTTACCACCCCCCACCCCCCACCTCGTCTTCCCTCTGTGTTTTGATAGTTTGTTTGATGCTTCTATATCTCTGTATCTATTTTTGTTCTTCAGTTTATATTATTCATTATATTCCACAAATGAGTGAGATCATATGATACTTATCTTTCTCTGCTGGCTTATTTCACTTAGCATAATGCTCTCCAGGTCCATCTATGCTGTTGTAAATGGTAAGAGTTCTTTCTTTTTTACAGCAGCATAGTATTCCATTGTGTAGATGTACCACCAGTTTTTAATCCACTCATCTGCTGATGGGCACTTAGGCTGTTTCCAAATCTTAGCTACTGTAAATTGTGCTGCTATGAACATAGGGGTACAAATATTCTTTCTGATTGATGTTTCTGATTTCTTGGGGTATATTCCTAGAAGTAGGATTGCTGGGTCAAATGGGAGTTCCAATTTTTATTTTCTGAGGAAACTCCATACTGTTTTCCATAGTGGCTGCACCAGTTTGCATTCCCACCAGCAGTGTACTAGGGTTCCTTTTTCTCTACATCCTTGCCAGCACTTACTGTTCATTGATTGTTGTTGATAGCCATTCTGATAGGCGTGAGGTGATATCTCCTTGTCATTTTGATTTGCATCTCATGGAAGATTAGTGACTTTGACATTTTTTCGTATGCCCCTTGGCCTTCTGTATGTCCACCTTCAAAAAGTTTCTATTTAGGTCCTTTGCCCATTTTTTGATTGGATTGTTTATTTTCCTTTTGTTAAATTGTATGAGTTCCCTATAAATGTTGGAGATTAAACCCTTATTGGATGCAACGTTGGCAAATATGTTCTCCCATGCAGTGGGCTCTCTTGTTGTTTTGGTGATGGGACAAAACTCTTTTTATCCCTCTGGAATTTCTTCTGAATTTTAGCTGCCAGATAATAATTTAAATACATAAACAAACCAACCAACCAACCATTGACACATTGAATTTGTTGCACTATGAGGAAACAAGAAAGTTTGAAACTACATAATATGTTTAATAATGACCTTCAAAGTTGTTGAAAGACAGTTATGTGAAGGGCACTGCTAAAATGTTTGGACAGTTAGGAGAGTTCATCTTGAGAATGGCTTTGCCTTATATCCTAAGGCACTTAAACTTGAACCTTTAGGAAATACAGTATGAAATGGAATAAAAGATCAATCCTGTAATCTAGAAAGTTCACGTTGTCAGCAGAGCAAGGCATAGATTTAAGAGGAGCCGAAGTGGAGCAGATATATTAAATAAGTTGTTATTTTAATAATCCAGTAAGGGATAATGAATGTATATAGTACATTTATTTTGTCTTTTTTCCCCCAAATATTATATTTTAAGGACCACCCTATGCATTGAGGATATAATAGGAAACAGGGTCGTCATGACCTGTTTTGCTTTTAGGAAATATACAATCCTGCCTAGATGAGTCATTTAATGGGGAAATTTGTGTTTCTAGATAACAAAAATCATATTATTTCAATTTACTTCGAAGTCTGAGCCTGTTGCTTCTTGAGAAATCCTTACATATCTCTAAAATATTGGGTCAATATTTTATTTGAGGAGCAAGCAAAATTAAGCCATAATACCTCTTATCTGACAATTCCCATGCTTTCTAAAACTATGTGTAGATAGCCTTGAAGGCATCATGAAATATTTGGAAAGCTTGGTAAGCTTTCTGAGAACTTCAACACTGGGGTGTGGAATTGGTTATGAGCATAGCTCAATTCTAACCTGTGTCTCTTGATGGTTATAAAAGAACTAGGTCTTTAAATACCAGTCTGAAAGTCAAGACTAGTAGGAATCCTCACATAACACTCACAGGAATACTTTCGAATTTTCTAGTCTTTTTCAACACTTTCCATGTTAAAATTTTACTTAAAAATTACAATAAAAAAAAAACACACACAAACTACGTTTCTGGGACTAGTCAGGGCATGGGGGACCAGGTTTCATACTGCTCTTGAACTTGGAGCTTTCCATCCTGACTTTATACACAAAAGGGTAAAACTCTTCTTTGTGCTGAGGATATGGCTTTATTATTGGATACAAGCAGAATCCCCAAACCCATTCTAGCTATAGTCAAACCTAAACCATTAAAGAGCTAAAGATTGTTTTATTAAGGGGAAGGGAGCATTCCTCATTTAATTGCTTTCATGGAATTGAACTTTTTCATATTGAATTCAGCCAACTAATCTTAATCTAAAATTATGTTTAGTGGAAGCTATCCACCTGATCCAATCATGCAGTATCCTAGGAGAAAAATCTTATAGGGCTTAACAAAAGCCACATTGATTACATGAAAAATACCAAGGGAGCTAAATTGATAATTTTCTATGGCTATAGTTAACATAATTTCATGATTTTTCAGACTATAATTATTATAGATTTTCTTATGACTTACAAACTTAAAACTTTTCTCATCCCTACTTGGTGTGTTATTGTGAATATAGGACAGATTTCTAGAAGTTTTCTTCTTATATGTATGTACTAACTTGTTCTGCCTCTTTGTACAGGCAGAGTGGCCACACTATTAGATGTACTGTTTGGTTAAGTACAGTGCTTTTTAAAAAGAGTTTTAACCTTGCTCTGTACTTAGCTATTTTAGTGTATTTTAACAGCACATTTACAGGACTAGCACAGGAGATACAATATCAGAATGTAGGACAAGTTAAAAAAAAAAAACATAGTGAAAGAATTGAATCTATTTACTGTATTATTAAAAATGCTACAAACAATATTGAAATTTATTTCTTTAAAAAAAATCAAAATGCTGGCATTTCCCAGAAATTTTAACATTTTTGTTCATAATTTAAATAAAGTTGAACTGCTGAAACATGTTCACTGACATATTGACATTTTAATTATTTACATCCCTCCATTATATTAAAAATTCACACACAAACTAAATGGGGAAATATTAACAAAATTTTCTCCCCCCCCCGTTTTTCTATTTGCAATAATATACTTAGGTACCTTTTGATCACCATGGGGGGAAAAAATATCTAACATTCAGAACAACCAATAAAAGGAAAAAGGGGATTATTTTGGGGAGAATGAAATATGTCCCATCATAATAGATTCTTTTGTTAATTAAATTTACTGTGTTATATACATTTCAGGTGTGCAATTCCATATGGTTTCACTGACTTCACTTAGCATGATACTCTCATGATCCATCCATGTTGTTGCAAATGGTAGTATTTCATCTTTTCTTATGGCTGAGTAGTATTTCATATACATGTACCACATCTTTATCTGCTGATTGAGTCTGCAACCCAGGAATGTGCCCTGACTGGGAATCAAACCAGCAACCTCTTGATTCTAGGGTAGATGTTCAACTGCTGAGCCACACCAGACAGGTGGTAGCTCTATTTTTTAATTGTTAAGGAACCTCCATAGTGTTTTATATAGATGCTGCAGCAATTTACATTCCAATCAGCAGTGTATTAGGTTTCCCTTTTCTCCATATTCTCTCCAACATTACTTTTCTTTCTTTCTTTTTTAAGAAATAGAACATCCTTAAACAGTACTTTATTTTTTTTAATTTATCTTTATTGTTGAAGGTATTACAGATGTCCCCTTTTCTCCTTCCATTGACCCTCTCCTTCCCACTCCTGTCTCCTCCCCAGGCCTTCATGACACTTGGGTTGTGCATATATGCATGTAAAACCTTTGGTTAATCTCTTCCCATCCCCACTTCCCTCTGAGAATCATTAGTCTATTGTCTGCAGACAATAGCCATTTTAACAGATGTGGATGGTATCTCAGTATTTCATTGTGTTTTTAATTTGTTGTTCCATTATTGCTAATAAAGTTGAGCATCTTTTCATATATCTGTTGGTCATCTGTATGTCTTCTTGGTAAAAGTGTCTGTTCAAATTTTTTGCCTAGTTTTTAATAGTATTGTTTTTATGTTATTGAGTTGCATGAATTTTTAATGCATTTTGGATAGTAACCCCTTATAAATGGTATCATTTGCAAATATCTCTCCCATTTAGTGGACTTCCTTTTTGTTTTGTTGTTGACTTGTTTTTCTTTGAAGATGCTTTTTAGTTTGATGACGTTTCATTCGTTTGTTTTTTTCTTTTACTTCCCTTTCCTTTGGAGTCAAGTTTACAAAATCCTCTTTGAGGCCAAAGTCCATAAGTTTAGTACCTATGTTTTTTTCTATGTATTTTATTGCTTCAGGTCTTATATTGAAGTCTTCAATCCATTTTGCATTAATTTTTGTGTATGATGTCAAACAGTGGTCTAGTTTTATCTTTTACATGTGGTATTCCAATTTTCCCAACACCATTTATCAAACGGGGTTTCTTTTCTTCATTATATGTTTTTGGGTCCTTGTTGAAATGTAATTGACCATATCCATGTGGGTTTCTTTCTGTGCTCTCAATTTTATTAGATGGTCTATATGTCTATTTCTATTTTTTTTTTTTTGGCCAGTACCATACTGTTCAAATTATTGTAGCTTTGCAGTATGATTTGATGTCAGGGAGTATGATACCTTTGGCTTTGTTCTTTTTTTTTTCTTCTCAGTATTGCTTTTACTATTTGAGGTCATTATGTACTAATTTTGTTATAAGTTTTAAAAGTACAATTCATATTCTTCACAAAAAAGTGGGAGTACGTAAGATATGTAATAAATAAAATCAGACAAGTGTATAAAACGTAATTCTTTCTATGAAGAAAAATAGATTGAAAATGGCTGATAGACTATGGTGTGGGGGCGGGAGGGTTGGGTGGAAATTCAGGGAAATATAGGAGATCAGAAATTCTAATGATACATCTGTAAATTCGGATAAAAAATAGATAGATGAAAGAATAAAAATTAAATTTTGGACTTGACAGTTGAAGGTGTCATTAATACAACCATGTACAGTTATCCTATATAATAAAAGCCCAGCGACCCTTATGGCAGAATGACCAAAACGACCTGTCGCTGTGATGTGCACTGACCACCACAGGCTGGTGAGCACATTGGTGGTGACAGGAGCCTCTCCTGCCTCCAGGGCAGCGCTAAGGAGCTTCAAGCCATGTGGTAAGGAGAGAACAGGCAGGCAGTTAGGAGCAAGCAGGTGGGTGGTTCTGGAGCAAGGGGTCCCAGATTATTAGAGGAATGTCCGATTGCAGGTTTAGGCCCGATCTAAACCAGCATTTGAACATCCCCTGAAGGGTCCCAGATTATGATAGGGTAAAGGCTGGGCTGAGGGACACCCCTCCCCGCACGAATTTCATCTATCAGGACTCTAGTATATTAATAAGATCTGAAACTTGGGAACTTTTTCAAATATTTGGTGGACATTTGGGCAAAATTTAAAGGTTCCAATCCTTTGTATTAGGAATAAATCTTTGAGTTGCAAAATTAGATGTAATATTGTTATGAAAAACATGTGCTATATTTTATGGCACTGTATCAGGAAACAGTTCATAGCATAAGATTTTTAAATCAAAATATTAATTAAAATATTTGTATTATAATTATGTACACTCATGTGCTTTAACCTGAAGATAGTTCAGGGTTCACATGGTTTTCCTAAAAATATTCATTGGAAGTTAATGCCATCCCCATAACTAGTTTTGCTCAATTTCCCAGGGTCTCTAGGAAAAAGAATAGATATTTTCTTTTCTCGGTTGAGTTGTTCTTTTTCTTTAGAAACCTACCTATTCAATTTGCATCAGACCCTTGCTTCTTCATTATTCATGAATGCCTATTACCAAACATGAGAAAAAATTAAAGGAAATTAAAAAGCATTTCATTCTCAAGAAAATAAGTCAGTGGCTCCTGAGTTAGAAAATAATAAAGTGGTTTACCTGGGAAGCTTTTGCTTGGCTTTGTTTATCCTGACAATAATTATGTATATACTAGAGGCCCAGTATACAAAATTCATGCACTTGTGGGGTGGGGGAACCTTCAGCCCAGCCTGCACCCTCTCACAGTCTGGGAGCCCTTGGGGGATGTCGACTGACAGCTTAGGCCCACTCCTGGCTTCTGGCTGAGCAGCGCTCTTCCTGTGGGAGCACACTGACCACCAGGGGGGCAGCTCCTGTGTTGAGCATCTGCCCCCTGGTGGTCAGTGTGCATCAGAGCGATTGGTCAATTTGCATATTAGCCTTTTTTTATATAGGATTTATATATGTTTATATATCTGTGTGTGTGTATATATATGTACATATATATAATTTATAATTTATATAAAGTTTAAAAACACCATAATTGTGGATACATTAAAAGATTTCAAGCTCATTTAGGAAGATTAAAAGGTGGCTATTCACTTTTTTCAGTGGTTACTTGAATGCAGATTGAAAATACTGTTTTCCTTTCAATCAGTGTGTTGCATTTTATAGGACATAATAATATGCCCTGGAGTCATGTTTCTTTGCTTGTCACTTCACATATAGAATCCCAACATAACACCACCCAGCAAGTAATGTTATGTTTGTATAGGGGGCAATCTGATATTTCTCCTTAAGTTTAAAGGCCACATAATTTCACATTTCGTACATTCAATTTCAATTCAAAAATATGTTTTGAGTGGGAAAAGGTTGACTATCAGATCTTGATTATTTTTTGTCACTGGGCCAACGCTCAGAATCCATCTCAAGTGGACCGTTCTTCTCACCTGCAGCCCTGAAGCATAATTGAAATGCTTGCTGAGGATGTCGTGCAGCACTCAGTAAGGGGGCAGAAGAAACAATTGACTTCAGAACTTGCCAGGTGTGCACAACTTCCTTGTGCATATAGTTAATTAATGTATAAATAACTGCTAAAAGTCAGACATTAGGTCAGGGTTCTATGTAGGTGATTACTATATACAAGGAAAAGCAATGTCCTTTTATAAATTGTTTCATTCCAATGAATGAGGCATATTGAATAATTGTTATTGTGGTTATAGAGAAAAAAAATCTTTAAATTAACATTTGCATTCGATCATCTTTATTTATGAGTGCCTCTTTTTCTTTGTTTAATTAAAAATAGCTATGTTATATAGTTAATTTTTAAGTGCACACAAATATTTTTTGTATAAAGTTACCATGCCTAGAACATTTTGTTTTAATATTCAACAAGAGAAGTACCCCAAATAAACATACTTTAATAATACTATATCTAATGCATAGTAATCAGTAATTATTTTATGATAATAAATTAGGAGAATGTTTTTCAAGGGAGAAATAATTAAATTTAAAAACCACATGTATTTTGTCACACCGTCGTGGAAAAGCATTGCCTTATTTCCATTGTGTAGTAAAAAGTACACTTTCTATCCTGCCTACTTACCACCTTTTATATAGCTCACAAGTATTTCAAGACAAAATTGGTTGATTATTCATGTAGTTTAAGAGGTCTAAATCCAAACTGGTGGAATAAGAAAAGAGCCTTGTGCATGGCTAAGGATCCTTAGCAGTGGCGTTGAATAGTTATGAATCCTTATACAAATGAATGGCATTCTTGGAGAGTTTTTTGTGGTGAACCCCACTAGTGTGAAGCAGGATGCAGTTTTATTGTCAATTCCTTTGCCTTGGGTCTTTATCTGCCATCATACAAGCATAACAGGCTGTAAGCCGGTTATTTGGTTTATTGTAATTTTTACAGTGGACCTATCATTCCCATTCTTAGGAGATATACACATTCTCTATTTGAAAATAAATTTTCAAAGTTTTCAGTTAAAAATAAAACTGTTGCCCTGACTGGTTTGGCTCAGTGGATAGAGCGTCGGCCTGCGGACTGAAGGGTCCCAGGTTCAATTCTGGCCAAGGGCATGTACCTTGGTTGTGGGCACATCCCCAGTGGGGAGTGTGCAGGAGGCAGCTGATTGATGCTTCTCTCTCATCAATGTTTCTAACTCTCTATCCCTCTCCCTTCCTCTCTAAAAAAATCAATCAAATATATTTTAAAAAAATAAATTAAAAATTATGAAACGGTTACAAGCTTAAAGGGCTCGGGGAACAATGAGGCAGTGATGCACAGCTTTTACATAAGGACAGAAATGGTTATAGAACATAAATGTCGCCCCTCCTGTTTCAGTTCTTATGGCAACAAACTCTTTGAGTTCTGCATTGTAAAGGTAACTTGCAAGTGCTTATGTCAGTAACACTCTGGTGTCTGGAAACTATTCCTAAGATACTTGAAGTTCTTAGCAAACATTCTAAAAAACCAAATAACTTTTGGGGAACACACAGGAACTGAGGGAAAAGTAGATCTGCTTTTTTAATTACTTATGAGGGCTGATTCAGCTTAAAGAGGTGTTAACAATGTAATCATATGAATTGCTCCAGGACACTTGGTATAAGAAATGTTTTGTTTTGTTGTTTATAAAATTCAAATTAAATCTGGTTCTGAGTTTCCACTTGGGAGAGTTAGTAAAGCTTCTTATATCAGTCCTGATATTCCCCTTTTTCCACTCATCCTGTCCCAAATGCCCCCTCCCCCACTTTGGCCCCAATGGCCCATGCGGCTCCCATTTCTCCTTGTAAACAGAAAAGCGTCCCCTGCTGGTCCTTCACTGTGCCCACTACACTGCTGCTCCATCTACCATCCTGAGCAACCATCTCTTCTGCTGTCCTGCCTCTCCCCAGTTCACCTGGAAGTGGTTCCTGGCCTCCACCACCTGTAGATTCCTCAACTCCACACACAAGACCTCTCCACAGAGGGCCAGGGGTCTGACAGCTCAACAATAAGCCCTAACTGTTCTCCCTGTGGGTTGCAGGGAAAAAGGTCTTTTCATCACTATTTGCTGATTCTGTAGCAGCAAAAAAAGATGAGACACCAATTAATTCATCATCAACAGCTTTCAGAATAAAAGGCAAATGACTGCTACGTGCACCTTCCCTTTGTTCCTCCCGTGTCCTCTGCGGAGCTAGGGCTGCTTCTGTGAGGAAGACGGCTCCCGTTTCCCACTCCGGTTCTTGGACAGTTTTCACATTTCTTCTGCGAATCACATTTCTATTGTGATTCTTCCTCCTCCTCACCTTCAGTCTCTTAAAGCCAGTGTCATCTATTGTGATTCTTCCTCCTCCTCACCTTCAGTCTCTTAAAGCCAGTGTCATATCAAAGTTCAGTTCTGAATTCCTACTACTTTTTCTGCCACTACTTTTCCCAACATTAGGTTACGATATAGGGAAGAAAGACCAATGAAAATTGAATAGATAACTAACGGTGAAGATTGTTTTACACAATTACATAGTGCTGACGGTCTTGGTCAAGGCAGCAAGCTGATAATGGAGACTCAGTTGGAAATGATTTGTTCATTTACAACAAGATGTAATATTTTTTAAAAGTTCTCTGTATTTCAGTTTAACATGAATATAGTGGAAGATATTTAGTTGTTGATTATTTATTGCTAAGAGTTACAGTAAAAACAAACTTCTGTCAGGAGGCACATTACCAACTATTGAGAATCAAAGGTAGTAATTATGTGATGTTAGCTTGCTTATCAAGAACACACATTAAAGTTTAGCTTTGAACGTGGAAATGGAAATGAATGGCTATAACCTAGTGGGCTAAGTTATTAGATTCTACATACATTCTAAACGCATATACAACAGTAAAACAAAAATTGCATTTCTTGGTCTAAACATAATGCTGAACAACCTTCACTTTAAGAAGAAGACACCCATTTTAGTATTAAATCCAACAAAACTTGGTGGGAACTTATGAAATGCTATCTAATAGCTCTCAAACGGTGCCTTACTGTAAGTAACATTCTGCATACCTAAGATTAATTCCATTTTTTCTCTAAATATTAAATTAAAAAAAACTTTGTCAAGACTTGACTATGATAACAGATAAAATATAAAATATTCATATCATTAATTCAATGATTTGGATACAGTCCTGTTGGAAAAGTAAATGATTCAATTTTCTCTTAGAACTCCTCCGCCTCTGATGCAATTAGAAAAGTAGCATTCCAGCTGGTCTGCAACTATAGACAAATGTGGCAAAGAAGCCTGGAGTAGCATGGCATTCCTGCATTTAGGGCGATTATTAATGGTGTGTATATGGATTGAGTCACAGAGACTTCAAGTGTTGGTAATAAATGATAGCTTCCTAAGAAGGACTGAGTATGAATTGATGATGTTTTAATGAATAAAGAAAATACTGCCTCTTTTCCTCCAGACTAAGGTTTGTTTAGTTTTGTCTCTGCATAATACCCAAGTGAAAAAAAAATTTCTTTTGACTAAGTCTCAGGTATGAAGTCAATTGATTTATAGCCAGATCAGAAGCCAAGAGATCAGTGCCAAAATAGTGAGATAATAAAATGCTGAACTTGGACAGAACCCAGATTGCTCAAATATGAGTTGAAAGGAAACTGCTGATCAGCTAAGATAGACCGCAAGGCTGGTCTCTGGTTCTACTATTAGCAAGAATGATGAGGATTCAGACCCATTTTTTTGGTTGGTTTTATTCAACTTTCCAATTTGCTTGTTCAAATGGTGTGCCCCAAATTGAGGATACACACATAATCTCCATGCTTGGTGTCTCCTTATTTCTTACAAAATGTGTTTTAGGTTCAGTCGCCAATCCACATCTCGGAGGAGCAGAGAACTATTAGACTTACTGCCACTTGGCTAGAGATGGCAGCTCCAGCACACAGGGCAGGCCTTGTTTCCACACGGGAAACCCTGGCTCACCTCAAACTGTGTATTTCAAGGTTCTACTTCCACAGCCTTACCGAGTATTCAAAAAGTCTGACTATGGGTTCCTACAGCTGTTTCTCATTGAAAATACACAATTCAAGTAATTTCATTTATAAGACACATTCCCCTCCCAGAAGGAGTGGCTGAACCTTGGAATGCCAACTCTCATCCCATGGGTTTCCACTTCTTTTGACACCTTTGCATGATCAATTCCATCTCACCATTGTTGGCTTCACTTCAACACTTCCTGACCTAAGCAGAGGATTGTGGCTTTCCCCCTTATTTCCTATTTCATTGTTTAAATAAAGCTGGAATACTTAAACCAGATATATAATGAAATAAATAAAAATGGAACATGCAGCTTGATAATGTGCTTTACAGAATACTGGTTACTGTCTCCTTCTGGGGCACTCATCAACCCCAGTCTTCTCCATGTGGCAATGACCATCTTTGCCCACTGCCAAGATTTCCTTCAAGCACATATCAACTATTCAAAATCCAGACTTCAAAGGGAAGCTTAGATAAATTACAGTTTTGTTTGAAAAATCCTTTAATCCCTCTGTGCTTCTATTCTACTGCCTCCCTTATAAAAGGCATGGAATTAAATAAACATTCCTTAGAAAAAATAAACATTTAATGACTAAATAAAGGTTTTGGGTGGTATAAACAGAATGTCTAACATTAAGATCTTGCCAGATTTCTCCCTTAAAATAATGTTAATAATTATTTTAATGTGCATTTGCATTCAAAATATATATGCTCATTGTAAAAATTCTAGCTTTAATTTGAAAAGAGTAAATAAATGTAATCTCATAAATGCATAAAAGTCTTTCAAATCAACACTACTTGCTCATCAGTTGGTATATTCACAGGCAGAGATGTTGAGTGACAACTGGCAGCTTCAGCATCCAGTAGCTGGTGTGGTCAGGTGATGATCATGCCCAACTGAACTTTGGGGAAAATACTGAAAACATTTGATACATAGAAGATAGAAGGTAGAAGGTAAGGTGGTTGGTCAGTCAGCCTGAGATTGTCACAGTGTACAAACGCTGGTGTCCCGTGGTGACAGTGCTCAGCATATCTTTGAATCTCTGGTGATAGGTGAAGCTCTGCTTCTCTGACTGGGAGACTCTACATGGGATAGACCTGGGAGGGGGGACCATAGGCTTTCTGCCTTCTGCTGGGTCACAGGCTTCCATCATCTTAGCCATGTTCCTCTGGCCCCCTTACTTGAGCACTAACGTGATATGTTTGTAACCCCTAGGGGTATAAATTGATTCTGTCTACTCCCTTCCCTCCATCTCAAATATTCTCCAAAATTCGGAATGTGGCACAAGGGCCCTCTTGTCTGGACAGCACTATGTTCCCACATCTACCTGCTTGCTCCTCAGATGCTACGCAAGAAGCCTTGGCCGAGTAAACCAGTTAGTTCTGAGCAAGTAAATCGAGTATGTGGGTTGTGCTCCCATTTGCCACCTTACTAGCTATGATACCTAGAGCATCATTTGATCTCTCTGACCGCATACCCTGTAAAACAGAAATAATAGGAGTAACCCCTAATAGTGTTGTGGAGATGAAATGATGACATAGATATAAAATGTTTAATATTGTGTCTAGTAGAAAGTTCTTAATAATTGTAGCTGACACCTTACAAAATAAAAAGCTCTACCTCAGTGGTTCTCCTCTTATTATATTCCATCTTTGATTTTCTCCTGTGCAATAATTCAGGTACATAATGCTTTTCTGTTCTGAGCTATAAGGAGTTGGGTAACAATGACCACACATTGTTTAGCCTCAGAATAGTTACAGTGGGGGTTGTTTTGAAAAATATTGTTATTGTTATACAATTTTCCCAATGTACAACATTATATTTTCTATTTACTTTTCTTTTTTTCATAAAAGGAAACATAAGCTAGAAACAGAGCTTGTCTGGCATTTTTTTTGAAATACATAACCCATGTGTTTACTATTGTGTAGAACAGCTGTAATTTGACTATAGTTGACTAATTCTGATCATGTTTGGTTTATTTCCTTCAAGAGCAGTCACAAATAATTTACTTATTTGCTTTTTATATAATTTTAGAAATTGTCCTCAGAAAGCCATTATGTGTGGAAACTTTTCCTTCCTTTTACCTTCATTATTGTTTAAAAAGCAATTGCATCATTCAAAGTGGTTATTGTGTCTATAATATAATACATTCATTATAATGTCTCAGAATATGTTGAAATTCAGAAGTAAATGAACTGCTTTGAATCATCTTTTCATAGCGATTTTAGTGTACTTATATAAAAATCTACTAATGTTTCTGATACTGTAAATATGTAACATGACAAATAATATTATTTCAACATTAAGAGAAAGGAAAAGGAAAGGACTTATTAAATCAGAGTGAGTCACTGGAGACTGCTGAAAAAAGAATATATGCAGGCATCTTTTTAGGATATTGTTTTATCTCTAACATCTTCATTCTTTTCTTTGATTGTACTTTTAAAAAATATTTTTTTTTGTTGATTTAAGAGAGGAAGGGAGAGGGAGAGAGAGATAGAAACATCAATGATGAGAGAGAATCATTGATCAGCTGCCTCTTGCACATCTCCTATGGGGATTAACCCCTCAATCTGGGTGTGTGCCCTAACCAGGAATGGAATCCTAACCTCCTGGCTCATAGGCCGATGCTCAACCACTGACCCACACTGGCTGGGCAGTTTGTATTCTTTTACTCCTGCATCTTACTTCATTCTTTTTTAAATCCTCATAGCTCAGAAATAAAAAAAAAAACTAAAAAAATTAAATTGCCATTTTAAAAGGGAATTTAGAACAATTAAAAAAAATTAAATTGCCATTTTTAAAAGGGAATTTAGAACAATTAAAAATAAATATAAATGCTATCATTTTAATGACTTACGTTTTCAATTTGTGATATAGAGAAATCAAATTTCTTATAAAGAATGCTTTGTGTTGATCTGGCTACTGATTCTGGTGGGCTCCTCATGAATAAAACAGCAATGAAAAAAAGAAGATGGAATATGGGGTATTTACCACATTTTAGAGTAATTATGACGGAACAATTATGAAGAGTCAATTATGAAGGAACAAAAGATGCTGCTGCAGTGCTGCTCATGAAAGTAAGACTCTTGGGTATCTTTCAAATTAATATCCCAGTTCATATTTTTTAAAAATATCCTATCTAATAAAAGCCTAATATACTAAGTGTCCAGTTGGTTGTCCGTTCAACCAATCAAAGCGTAATATGCTAATGACATACTAAGACCGCTCAACCGTTTGCTATGATGTGCACTGACCACCAGGGGGCAGACGCTCCAACCAGTAGGTTAACTTGCTGCTGGGGTCTGGCCGATCAAGACTGAGTGAGAAGGGCCAGATATGCCCTACCCAACTGGCCAGCCTCCCGTGTCCCTCCTCGGCCCCAATCATGCACCATTGGGGTCCCTCAGCCTGGCCTATGCCCTCTCACAATCTGGGACCCCTCGGGGGATGTCGGTGAGCAAATTTTGGCCCAATCCTGTAGGCCAGGCCGAGGGACCCCACTGGTGCACGAATTCGCGCACCAGGCCTCTACTATTTTATAAATTTCAGAGAGGAAAGGAGAGGGAGAGTTAAAAACATCAATGATGAGAGAGAATCATTGATTGGCTGCCTCCTGCATGGCCTTTACTGGGGATTGAGCCCACACCAGGACATGTGCCCTTGACCAGAATTTTTTTGGCATAATAGGAACATCTTTCATTTGTCAGAAAAAGGGTTTGATATAAGTAAATAAGTGAAAGCACAGACTTGTTGATAAGGTGACCTTACCATAAAGTTGTAGATTAATTGTCTAAAGTACTTTCAGAGCAGGCAAAAGTTGAATTGGAATAAAGTATGTGAGTCATAGGGCTACCTGACTGTATACTTCAGATGTTCATGTTTGAATGAAATAGCAATTTCCAATTACCAATAAAACAAAGCCCACTTAAATGAGATGCTTATGTCATCACTTAATGCCTTTTTCCCCTACCAAGATTATTCTTTGGCTAAATCAACCCTTATGCTCACAAATACTTTTCCCCCCTAAGAATGTAAAGCATTTAGAAAAACAGTTGTTAAAATGGCTTCTTTCTCACAGAAAGCATTCTTTCTGTATCCTTGTAACTTTACTTTTTAAAATGAAAACTCCCTTCTAAACAGTATGCTTTTTTATTTTGCAAATGACACATAAACATGAAATTGGAATGCATTAACTTGTATGTTTTGGTTGGATTTTGAGTATTACATTGAGCATTTGGTGCCATTTTCAGAGTGGGATATTTTCAAAATAGACTATGTCCTTGGGACACTGTACTCACTGTCCTTTCAAAGGGCAGGAAATGGTCCTAGAAAACAGCTCCAAAAATTATATGTTGAAAATTCCCTACCGGCCTCTTCTAGATTTGATCTTGTGAATGATAGAGTGAAATATTTGGCATTGACCTCATCCTATAACTCTTTTTGGAGAACTGCTTCTACAATTCTTTTCTTTTTTCCACACTAAGCTTTCTACCTAGTATAGTTTTCTCCCCGAACTCTTCCCTCACTACTTCTCTCCCCTTCAAAATTCTTTCATTCCTTAAAGCCAATTTCCAGTGCCATCTCTCTCATAAAAACTTCCCTGAACCTACTACAGTCATACATGTTTATGTCTTCTAATTATTCATAGGAACTTACCCATACCCCCTCCTAGAGCACCTATTACTCCCTAGGAAGCTTTTAGTGCTTTACAAGATTAAACCCTCTCACTGGAGTGTGAAGTTCAGGAGTGGGTAATGCTCTGGTACCTTGCACGTGGTAGGTAGGCTATAAATACATGTTCTAAAAATGTTGTTTGAATACAGCATTATCATAATATGTAATAATAAATTGATAACAAAAAGTAATTGAACAGATGCACATACATATACACTGTTATAAAACTAACATGTTTACATTGATGACAGAATCAGCTGGGGAGTATTTCACTTGGTCATTGAAATTGATCAATTTACTAATTGTCATTACTTGGTCACTACAAGAAATTCAAGTTTGCTTAAGAAGGGCAAACAATGGTCGGTCATCAAGCACATCTTGTTTTGGGTCTTTTATGTTTAGTATGCTATTTGGCCTGACCCCAAATTCCCAAAGTTTTCACATAAGTAGAAATGAAACAAACAAAC
Source organism: Myotis daubentonii (assembly GCF_963259705.1). NCBI lineage: Eukaryota > Metazoa > Chordata > Mammalia > Chiroptera > Vespertilionidae > Myotis > Myotis daubentonii. The sequence continues at coordinate 50,533,621 of NC_081845.1, read as the reverse complement.
AAACAGAAAACATGCCTGTGAAGTACCAGAATTATTTTTTTAATTAATACTACTATGCCCCATACTTACTGGAAGTTATGGATCTCTAGTGAAACATAATCCTCTTTAAAGTTACATAAAAGTGTGGAAATTTCAACATTGAGTCTTCAGGAATTACATAGAAAATGGAACACTGAGATTCCTGTTTTGGATATGCCTTTTGTTGATTCAGCAATGGTTCAATCATATATGTTTACAGGAGAGAATTTTATTTCTATGAACACATGGCTATTTTCTTAATCCATTTTCCCATCCTTTCAAGTATGCAAAGAGAGTACCAGAACCATAATGAGAAAATGTTAATGACAGAACATCATTCAAGAACCCAGGCTGTTCATGACTGCAGGATTCTCATAGCTACCTGAAGTCACAGGTGGCAGAAATGCTGTAACCCACAGAAGCTGCAGTATCCCTGAGAATGTTTCATGTTACCAATAGAAAATAAGAAAATGGAAACCAGCATCCATACTTCCTCTATATCATCTGCACTCAATAAATACCGAGTCAAATTCTTGCTTTATTTGTTCCTTATGACAAATATACTTAAGTAATTGGATGTTTCCATTTTATGGAACTGGGAATTTTACTCATATTAAAATTCACAATCGTGGCTTTTCATATGGAAATTTCTAATCCTTGAGTAAACCAGGATAAAAGTCTAGTTTTATTACTGCAAACTGTGTAAAGAGAGGCCAAATCTTGCTGTTACATAATGTATAATGCATCGTTTACAAGCATTCTGGATTATAAGGAAAATTTATTTACCACAAATATTATGCTAGTTCCTTTGAAAACAGCACATTATTTTACAATTGAATCATAATGGATCTAAATATTTGTGAAGGATATCTTAAGTAATATTTTAGCTGCCTATAGAATATACTGCATATTTTGGGAGTAATTTTTGTACTCTATGGATTTGGTGACTTCTTACTAATCTTTTTAATTTACCTCCTGATACATAAGCAAACATTAGGCTAAACCTCCTTTATCTTGAATAGTACATTTGCCACACTGTCTTAAAACTATTATTTTTATTATGTTATGCTATTTAAATAACAAGTTATTAAAAAATAAATGGAGGGGAATGATAGGCCAACCTTTTTAATTGTTTCTTAACTTTATATTTTTATATTGAATCATAGACATTTAAAATCATATCACAGAATTATTGAGATGAAAGGGCATTTAAATGTCATCTAGGCTAGCCAGTTACAACATTATTATACCACCATAACTTTTTTCCAAATAATATTAAATATGTGATCCCCAAATACAAAACAGATGAAAAGTGCAGCAACTTTGGGTTAGGAGAAAGAAGTAAGCTGTCCTCATCCCCTGCCACAGAGCTCTGAACTTCCCCAAAGCACAGCTTCATGAGCATTGATGTGGCTGATTCGTCCAATTGGCTAAAACACTGTTTAACAGAAAATCACACTGTCTCTCCTGTAATACTACCAGGGACAGGGCCTTGGTACCCTACTAGAGAGCCATTTCTTTTTTCAGAAATGTATCAAACTTAATATTAAACCTTCAAGTAATATTTCCCCATTATATTATTCTTGTTCTTTTTGGTGATTATCTATATACTAGAGTCCTGGTGCATGAGATTTGTGCACTTGGGGCAGGGTGGGGGGGTCCCTCAGCCTGGCAGTTGGACATCCTTAGCGCTGCCACTGAGGCGGGAGAGGCTCCTACCACTGCCACTGCACTCTGCTGCACTCGCCAGCCATGAGCCCAGCTTCTGGATGAGCAGCACTCCCCCTGTGGGAGCACACTGACCATCAGGGGGCAGCTCCTGAGTTGAACATCTGCCCCCTGGTGGTCAGTGCATGTCATAGCGACTGGTCGTTCCGCCATTCGGTCAATTTGCATATTAGCCTTTTATTATAGAGGCTATAATAGGCTAATATGCTAAGTGTCCGACCATCCAACTGGTCGCTATGATGTGCACTGACCACCAGGGGTCAGACGCTCAATGCAGGAGCTGCCGAGCTGTAATGACTTGGCAGCGGTGGTTCTCGGGTGGTGCACCCTGAAATCAGACAGGAGGGAGCCCGATTCCTTGCAGGGCCATGCGATTCCACCTTCAGCCTTGGGTTATGTTGTTGCTGGGACACTGTCAGCCCCGAATCTGGTTTACTGTACACTTGCGTTTGTGTTCCACACCCTGTATAACAGCAACTTTGCAGAGTGCCCTCTTGCACTCCTGGACCCCTCAGAGGATGTTGGAGAGCCAGTTTCAGCCTGATTCCCACAGGCCAGGCCAAGGGACCCCCCCTGCTGGAGGGACCCGCTCACTCCACAAATGCCAGGGAGGGACTATGGGAGGTTAGCTCCAGGGTATGTCCAGCCCATCTTGCCCAGTCCTGCCCCACCAGCCACCTTCTAACTAATTTCCTTTCAATGTGCACAAATCTGTGCACCAGGTCACTAGTTTTATACAATAGCCTTTCAGATATTTGAAGATGATATGGTCTTATAGCCTGTATTACTCTGGGCAGAAATCAACTCTGCTAAACGTGTTTACATTTTCCTTCTAGAGAGGAGAAGTACATTCTGGATTCTGCCTTGATCTCCCTGGGTGAGGCTATGTTCAGGAGATAGAGTGACTCTGTCCTTTGGTTGTAGCCATGGGTGAGGCTATGTTCAGGAGATAGAGTGACTCTGTCCTTTGGTTAGTGGACATGAGCAAAAAGAATCAGATAGCAAAATCTAAATGAAGTTAGAGTTCTGATTAAAGCAGTTCCAGGAAGATATAGAGTCTAATATTTCTAAGTCCTTGGAATGAGACAGGTATAAAAAAGCAAACTCAAAGCAAAGGGAACTAAAATGGTAAATAGACAAGAAAAATGAAAATAATTTTCGTTTATTTTGAATCTTTGGAAAAAAAACATTCACAGTTAAAACCTTATATAGAATGGGAAGAATATTTTATGGAGAACTTTATCCCATATACAGAGAATTCACTAATTAAATATGATATTAGGTGTAGCCTGGCTGGTGTGGCTCAGTGGTTGAACATTGACCTATGAACCAGGAGGTCACAGTTTGATTCCTGGTCAGGGCACATGCCCAAGTTGCGGGCTCTATACATAATAGGGGATATGCAGGAGGCAGCCAATCAATGATTCTCTCTCATCATTGATATTTCTAGCTTTCTCTCCTCCTTCCTTCCTCTCTGAAATCAATAAAAATATATTTCAAATAAAAATTATTAAAAAAATAATAACAGGTATATATGTTCCAGCTACTCTGAATATGTCTAATGGAATCTTCCAGATCCATAGAGCTATCAGTAGCCACATCTGTCACCCATTTGTCTGGGGTAGTAAATCTGACATTGGAGTTCTCCACCCAGGATTTGTCAATTGTTTTGTTCAATCTGCAGTAGTAACATTGCTGCAAGTAGAGAACTTTTCATCTGTCCCCTCCTGGCCCTCACATCTTACAAGGTTTCAGTCAGTTTTGTGGGATCAAGTTCTGTTCTGTTTACTTTCCATTATGCCACCATTGCTTTCTCAGGAAACCTGGTCAACCCAGGTTGGGAAATGTATAAAAATTGGTTAGATTTTCGAAGTTTAAATTGGTAGAAAGATATAAATAAAGATAAAAATAAATAAAATAAATAGACAAAAAATTAACAACAGAAAATCCAGGAGCAGTGTAGGGCCTCTGAGAGACATTGGGGCGCAGGAATACAAAGCACAGAGGAGGGTGTGCAAGAGCATTGCTAACGTTATGGAGCACCACTGTCTGCCTGGCACAGCACCACCTGTTTGGTTATGACACCGAATTTAATTATTAGTACTGTCTTTATTTTACATATAAGTCCAGAGTAATTAAGTGAGGATTTCAGTAATATACAACCCAACCAGTCATTGATAAAATCAGGATTTAAAAATAAACAGTATGACTTCCAGAACTCGAACTTTTAAAAAGAGTTTTATTGAGGCATTACGGTTTTATAGCGAATTGCACAGATTTCTTATGTACAGTTTGATGAGTTTTTATAAAACACCAGTGATACCATCACCACAACCAAGGAAATATAAATATCCAACACCACCCAGAATTTCCTGTTGCTTATTTTTTATGTGTGGTAAGAACAGATGATATGAGATTTACCCAATAAACAAATTTTGAAGTGCACAATACCATATTGTTAATTGTTAAAATGGCTACTATTAAAAAACTCAAAAGTAAGCTGCTGGTAAGGCTGTAGAAAATTGGTGCACTTGTACACTGTTAGTGGACATGTACAATAAAGCAACAGGTATGGAAAAGCTTATAGAACTTACTAAAAAAATTAAAAGTAGAACCACCATATGATCTCACTTCTTGGGCATATACCCAAAATAACTGAAATCAAGATCTTGAAGAGATATCTGTCCTCCCATGTTCATTGCAGCACTCCTCACAGTAGTCAAGCTCTGGAAACAACCCAAGTGTCTACAGACAAATTAATGGATAAAAAAGTGGTGTATGCATACAATGGAATATTATTCAGTGTTTAAAAGGAAGGAAATCCTGCCATTTGTGACAGCATGAGTGAACCCAAAGGACATCATGCCAAGTGAAATAAGCCAGGCACAGAAAGACAAATATTGTATGATTCTACTCATATGAGGTATCTGAAGTAGTCAAATTCATAGAAGCAGAAAATACAGTAGTGGTTGCCAGGGACTACAAGGGGCTAAGGAAAGTGGGGTGTTGTTATTCAATAGTTGTATAGTTTCTGGAGTCAAAATTTTAATTATAATATTTAAATTGGAAAACTGAATTAATATATAGAACCGAAGAAATTTAATACAACTTATTTTATTGTCTCAAAAGAAACAAAAAATGAAATATAAATAAGGAATCAAAGATTTGAGAAGAATACAAACAAAAAATAAGAGCTGGAGAAGATGTAGGCCAAAAAATGGAGTAAAAATAAGTAAAGAACATAAAAACAAAAAAAGCTTAATTGCTTAGTAATTGTGTTAGGGAATGTTAAATCAGACCTGGCATGCATAAGCTTAAGTACATGATGAGGAGAGCTGGGAAGGTGTTCTAGGATTTAAGAGATGGGGGAAAAAATATTAGAAAAAAAATTAGAGATGCAGAAGAGAGAAAACAGAGATCAGTCAAATTAGCATAATTGCTGTACCTGAAAAGAACAAACAGAAGTGATAATCAAGAATATTATATAAGGAATCTCTCCTGAAATGAAATGAATTGAGTGATCATATACAAATTCTTCACTATATATCATTGAACAAAATTACATGAGATAGGAATTTAGTCATGCCAGACTGAAATATTTTAATCAACTCACCAGAAGTGTAGAATAATCAGATTGACTTTTTTTTCATTTGAATTAAAAAGTTTTTAGATCCAAGAGTTATAAAACAAACATTAATTTTCATGCATGTAGGAAAGCAAAGAAAGATAATGATAGCTGTATGGGACTGAGAAAGTAAACTTGAACCATATATGTTTACTGAAACAAAAGTGTTGTTTAGTCAGAGACAATTAAAGTCAAGGGCAGGTGAGTCATGATATAGGATCAGTAATGACTATTTAAAATATTAATATTGGATTGAAGCTAGTTTATTTTTATGAATATAGTTTAAAAACTAGATGTCATTTGTCCAATATAATTGTATTTATTGGATAAATCTATAATAATCCTATCTAATAAAAGAGAAACATGGTAATTAGCGTACGACCGCTACCCTTCCCATTGGCTAATCAGGGAGATATGCAAATTACCTGCCAGCCAAGATGGCGGCGGGCAGCCAGGCAGCTGGAAGCAAACATGAGGTTTGCTTGCTTCAGTGATGGAGGACTCCACCATTTCCCACCTGCCTTGCCGGCCTCTGAGCTTGCAGTTTGAAACTTTGTAACAAATATAGAAGCTAAACAAAACCCCAGAAATCTGCTTTCAGCCGGTGGGGATCTCAGAGCTGGAGTTATACATTGTTTCTATTATAGAACCCAAACAAACCAGATACCTGCTTTCAGCAGCAGAGGCCTCAGAGCTGGAGCCAGAGCTAAAGCTGGCCCAGAATAAAAAAAAGAAAAAGAAAAAAAGGAGCAGTTGGGAGCTTCAGTTACCCGCCAGCCTGAAAACAGCCCTCAGCCCCTCACCCAGACTGGCCAGGCACCCCAGTGGGGACCCCCACCCAGAAGGGTGTGTGACCAGCTGCAAACAGCCATCATCCCCTCACCCAGGCTGGCCAGGCACCCCAGTGGGGACCCCCACCATGATCCAGGACACACTTCAGGGCAAACCAGCCAGCCCCACCCATGCACCAGGCCTCTATCCTATATAGTAAAAGGGTAATATGCCTCCCAGCACCGGGATCAGCGGAGATGAGAGGCCTCCTGGCACCTGGATCAGTGTGACGGGGTAGCGCCCAAACCCCCTGATCGCCCTAAGGCTTTGTGTATGACAGGGGGCGGGGCCACACCCTCCCTATCCACCCTGCTCTGTTCGTGACAGGGGAAGGCTCCCCAGCCTCCTGATCAGCCCTGCCCTGTGCCTGATATGGGGGAGCTCCCCAACCCCCTGATCACCCTGTGGCTCTGTGTGTGACAGGGTGCGGCGCCCCAACCCCCTGATCGGCCCTGCTCTGTGTGTGACAGGGTGCGGCGCCCCAACCCCCCGCTCCCGCCATGGGTCCTGCTCTGTGTGTAACAGGGTAGAGCCATAACCTCCCCATTGGCCCTGCCCTGAGTGTGACAGTGGCGGCGCCCCAACCCCCTGATCGGCCCTGCTCTGTGGGTGATAGAGGGCGACGCCCCAACCCCCTGATCGGCCCTGCTCTGTGCATGACAGGGGGCAGTGCCCCAACCCCCTGATTGGCCCTGATCTGTGTGTGACAGGGGGTGGAGCCACAACCTCCCTATCAACCCTGCCTTGAGTGTGACAGGGGGCGGTGCCCCAACCCCCCAATCGGCCCTACCCTGAGCGTGACTGAGGGTGGCATTGCAACCTCCCAATCCGCCCTGCTCTGTGCATGACAGGGGGTGGCGCCCCAACTCCCCAGTCGGCCCTGCTCTGAGCCCGACCAGGGGCTGCACCTAGGGATTGGGCCTGCCCTCTGCCACCCTGGAGCAGGCCTAAGCCAGCAGGGCGTTATCTCCCGAGGGGTCCCATGTGGGGAGCTGATATAGGGTTAAGCCTCGGACTGACCTGTGGGCAAAGTCACAAACAATTCCCAGCTTAGAGGGCACAGTCCTCTTAGCATAATTAGGCTTGACCTTGTAACACTCCCTAGATCTTATCTGGGAAGCTAATTGGCTGAGGAAGTGCAGGAAGTATAACCATGGTGTAAACAAGTGAAACTCACAAGAACAAAAACAAGTGAAACTCACAAGAACAGTGTAACTAATGGAAACCACTACCTTGTTTACCTCTCGCTATAAAATAAAGGCTCAGCTTGCCTTGGGATCTCTCTCTCTGTGGCCTCAGCCAGGCACAGGGAAGATCCACGGAGACTAAGGAAAGCTAGAGAGTTCTGAACGCTGTCTCTGTGTAAAACATTCTTCGCCGACTCCGTCCACACCTTTGGGAACCCCTGGACCCGCTGGGGCTGGACCCCAGCAGTCCCAGACTGCGAGAGGGCACAGGCCGGGCTGAGGGACCCCCTCTTCCCCCCTGAGTGCAGAAATTTTTGTGCACCGGGCCTCTAGTAAAAGCATAATAAGCTAATTACCGGACAGCCAAACGACCTTCTGGACGAAGCCGAGGCTGCGAGGGCCGAGGCAGCTGCTGCGGCTGTGAGCGCCAAGCCCCTTGCATGAATTTTGTGCATTGTTCCTCTAGTATACTGATATAATGAGACTTAGGATACTCTTCTAGATTTTGGCTACAAACATATGGAATTCAGAAAATCTGGTAAAGCCTAAGTAGAGCTATATTCTTATATGTGCTAGGAGGAAAAAAAGGAGTATTTCTCTTTTGAGATTGATATTAAGAAAATTACGGATGTATGATTTGTTTTTAAAATTTAAGGAAGTCACTAGTTGAATTAAATAAGTAAAGATGTGTTCCTCTCCTTAAATTATGAAAAAAAGAAAATGTAAGAAGGAAACAAGATTGAGAACTAATGCCATTAAGAAATTATTAATAGATTTTCAGCAGCGACCGGCATCCCTCTGAGTTTTGGTCACGCCGGCCTCAGCGTCGCCCGGGCTTAAAAGTCGCCTGGGTTCATGGGGCTTGGCTGTCGTTTCCGCCGCGACGTGCTGTGGAGGCAGAGCCACATCCGCGGGCATTCCTGTCCCTGCAGCGGGGACCAGACCTCACCGGGGCCGGGGCGCCAGGACAGGAGCCCCTCGCCGGATGGGACGGCGGCGGTGAATGCAGTCCATCCCTGAGCAGCTTCTTCCTGCAGGTCTTCCCCACTGGACCTTCATCAGGGCTGACATGTCTCCCCCGGCTACAGAAACGTTGGGAGCTTGGGGGAGCGTCCTGACCAGCCTCCACCACTGTCGCCCTCTCTCACTCGCATCAGTTCCTGGAATGCTCTCCCTAGGGTGCAAGTGTGACTGGGGCAAAGCCTTCGCCTCCTCTCTGTTGTCCCCTGGATAAGGTTTCCTCCCGTTAGCATGGCTTTAGACCTTTTATGATCTGCTCTCTGACCACCCCTAGTCTCTCTTCCTCTGGTGGTTGGGTTCTGGTTTATGTGGAAATGGCAGTCTGTCCGAGCCCTCCCTTCCCCCCCATTCCTCTATCAGCGCTTCCTCCTCAGCCTGACAAACTCCTACACGTACTACAACGTCCTTGTGCCATCAGGGAACGCATCCTGTGTCTCCCTCCGTCGGAGCTCTTGCTAGGTGGGATGGTAAGAAGCATGGGCGTGGCTGTCTCCTTCATTAGACGGTGGGCAAGTCGGAGGCTACATCTTCCCTCCTGAACCCCCAGTGCCCAGGAAAGGGCTGCCCCACACGAGGGATTCCTTCAAACAGGAAGAATTTTACTGCAGATACAACCGGTGGGGCAGGTCAGGCTTGCAGGTGTGTCCCGGGGAGGAGCTGCTGTGGCCACTTCCCGGGGCCCCGGGTTTCTCGGGCTGGGCCAGACCTTTGCTGGAGAAGCCTGGAGCGCTTTGCACCCTGACCTGAAGCCCTGGGCGAAAGGGGCTCCTGGATTGCAAGGACCGCTGGGCCTGTGCTGCAGTTCCACTTGTGAACACGAGGTGGCGCTCTGTGGCAGCCTGTTGAGCGGGTCTTGGGCGCTCAGCTGGCCCGGTGGGGCCCAGCAGCACCGGCCTCCAGAACCCAGAGTAAATGAACTGGTACCTGAGTTTGTGATGGTGAACGGGGCTGAGAGATGCCTGCGTCTGTTCATTCACGTCCATACGCAAATGTAGGACGAACCTGTAACTGGTACTTGATGGATGTATCTTGGGGTCCCCCAGCCCTGGGTTCTATTCCTGGCTCTGCTGGTTCTAGGAATGGACCCGTCTGTTCTGGGCATCAGGTCCCTGCCCCTGCGGAGCAGAGTTAAGACTTTGGCGGCTTTGCCCTGGCTGGTGTGGCTCAGTGGGTAGAGCGTCAGCCTGCGGACTGTAGGGTCCCAGGTTCGATTCCTGGTCAGGGCACAGGTCCCGGTTGTGGGCTCAATCCCCAGTGCGGGGCATGCAGGAGGCAGCCGATCCATGATTCTCTCTGATCATGGATGTTTCTATCTCTCTCTCTTCCTCTCTCTTCCTCTCTGACATCAATAAAAATATATTAATTTTAAAAAAAGAAATTATTAATAGATAAAAGCACTGTGATTCGTAAAAATCAAAATATATAAATTAAAATGAAATTCCATAAACTCTATCCAAGTTATAAAAGCAGAGTCTCAAATTTGGTTAAAATGTAAAAGAAAAGAGAAATAAACTAAAGGATTAGCAGTAAGAAGATGAGTGATAACAAGCCAAACACTTTGCTTTAAATGTTAATGTCCAGGATTAATCAGGGTGTTACAAAATGAACTCTGTCATGTGAATCAGTTTGCTTTTTCTTGTCTATTGTGGTAATAACACCAAATGTTCAATGGCTTGCAAAGTTTATATAAACTGTGAACTCAAGTTCTGCTCTTCTCCATGTGGCTTCTTCATTCTGGGATACAGGATGAAATAACAGACATTTTTCTGGGACATGCTCATGTCTAGAGGGAAAGAATGACAGAGGACCCATGCAATGTCTCTTAAAAGCTTTTGCTCAGTCCTTAATATTCACAGTTAGTTGGCCAAAGCAAGTTACATGTCTAAGTTTGAAGTCAGTGTGTTGGAAAGTATACACTTCCTACTGGAAGAATAATAAAAATCTAAGGATCAATTTAAAAACCTAGCTATTCATTGATAAACACCAAAATCATGGTAATACCAAACATGCACACATAATAAATGGAGGTTATGGCACATTTCACTGAATAAATCATGGCAATGAGCGGGGGTATAGAATCCTCTTACCTGAGAGACTGCATAATTTTCTACAGTAATGAAATCTCCCACACTAGGAAGAATGTAAAGAAAGACAAACTTCCTGGAAGGTCGTTTATCAATAGGGACCAAAGTCCTTCTAATGGTTCATTTCCTTATAGCAATTCATTTCCTAGAACTTTCTTCTAAAAAATATATATTTGCACAAATATTTTATGTATGAAATTTTAGCATAATTTAGGGGTATATTCATAATAATAGAGCCTTGGTTAAATAAGTTACATCTTCATGTTACTGTATAGCCTTTAAATATATTTAATTATGTAAATACTTCTATTATCATATGTGAGAAAACCCTAAAATATGCTATGATTGTCATTATTAAAATTGTGTGTGTGTGTGTGTGTTTGGATATCACCATCATTTCAGTGTTTACTTACAAATGGATGGTTGAATTTTCAGGCATTCTTATTCTCTCATGTGTGAACTTCCTAAAGAAAAATCTAGGTTTGCTTTGCTACTTAGAATTAGCAAATAAGGGGCTCATTGAAGTTATTCAGTAAATACTTGAATGAATAAAGATGTGAATAAGTGGGTAATGACATCCTATAAGTGTAATATGCTAAGTGTCCGACAGATCAGTAGACCCTTTGGTCGACCACTCGACCAGTAGCTATGACACACACTGACCACCAAGGGGCAGACACTCGACCGGTAGGTTAGCTTGCTGCTGGGGTCTGGCTGATCTGGACTGAGCAAGACGGGCAGGACACGCCCTGGAGTCCTCCCTCAGGACCAGCCTACCTCCTGCAGTCCCTTCCTGGCCAAACCCCATCTGCCCCAATTGGGACTGGGTGAGACGGCCCCGAATGGCCCTGATCACTGGCCAGGCTGAGGGACCCCACCCATGCATGAATTGGTGCACTGGGCCTCTAGTTGTGTTATATTTAAGAATCATCTGAGTTGCATATTTAAGATGCAAAATAAATATTTTCACCACAGAATATCATGAAACAGAATGATTAAGTTGTCAATGTCAAGGGGCTACATTGGGATATATGCTTCAGACAGGGTAACATAATAATGGTCATGGATATTTATTAAGTGCTTTCCATTTGCCAGGCATTGTGTTAGGATCGTTGCAATATCTCATTTAAGCTTCTCACTAATCTTATATGTTAGGAGTTCAATTATAACTCCCCTTCTAATGGATGAGCAAACTGAGGAAGCAGAGAGAGAGAATAATAGTTTCCCAGTAATAATTACACTTATAGTGAGTGAAAAAGCAAGGATTTGAGGCCAGGCAGTCTGATTCCAAAGAGCCACTGTTAACCCTACCTGTCAATTATTCATACACTCTTAAGGGAAGAGTCCCAGATCCCTGAATTTTGGTATTACTTAACATTCTACAAATACATGTTCTTTGGTAGCTTCTTATAAGTGAATAATCACATTAAATACTTTAAGTGTTATACTTCAAAACTATTTTTTAAATTTAAATTAAAAGTACCTTGATGTCCAACATGTGCATATGGCCAACAGATTAATTCATCCATTTTCTGCTTTCACACTTTTCTTGTGACCACTGCTTTAAATTAAAGAACCTCTTCAACCATGCTTAGTAATCAAAATATTAGTGGAAAGATTAAAGAGAAGAAATTGTCCTTGAATTGTACTTCCAGGTTTCTGTTGCTTTTTTCTCCATAATCTTCTGTGTCTAAGTCTCTGATGGTCAATACACAACAGAAGAATTAGTAGGAATGAGTTCACTAAGACTCCATCTCAGGAAAACTTATGTGTGGTTTAACAAAAATCATTATTTCTGAGGAGCTTCGCTGGCTGTAGGAACAAACCACAATGCCTTCTTTTTTAATTTAGTTATGCCAGGGGGTGTTGAAATATTTTCATTATGGCATCCATCGATTTTCTTTTAAGCTTTTCTTATACAGCGGAAATGAAAGCAATGAGTTGAGTGAACCAATTAGAAAGGTAGTTGGGGTTCATACAGATAAAACAACTAGTTAATTGACTATATCATTCATTTTTATTCAATTGTTTTGGCGTTAAAAAGTCACAGCCTCTGCTTTTCCAAAGCAGCATAAATATGCCTTTGTATGTTATGAGAAAACTTTTATCTTTCAAATTAGAAACTACAACAAGAAAGACAAAACACATTTCTTTGTGGCGTTCTCCATGTGGGTGAGTGATACTATCGCAGCAAGAGCTGAGCAACCTATAATATGTAATTTCTTTTTGTAAAAATTATTTTCATCTTGGGGAAAAGCAGTATTTGGCAATGCATCAATTCCTCTGCTTTTGTTCATCATTTGTTTGAACAAAAGTAATTATGTTTACAACAAATTAAGCATCAGAATTTTTTGTTGTTTCTGGCAAGGTATTTTATATTCAACTTCTAGTTAGATTATTAAACTTGTCTGGTTTTCATTACTGTCACCATAAAATCAACATTCATTAAAAATGTTAGCTATAATATGTCCATAATTTTAGTTTATTAATGAAAAATAATAATCATTACATTTTAAAAGTCTATAAAAATGTCTTAAAACCAAATACTAAATACTCCTGAAAATTGATTTTGAGGTTAATTTTAAATGAGTAAACCTTTAATAAGTATTGAGTACATCTTAATTTATTATATTAAATGTGTTAAAAATATTTCATTGTCACCATCTTTACTATCAATTGAACCTAACATATTGCATATAATAGATCCCATCTTGAAAATCTTATAATCCTTGAAAAATTTGTGATTCTCAGTCACACACTGTGAACAAAACATGTGATTCAACATGCTTAGCTTTTAATATTCATATTTTGTTAATAAATGTTTACTTATTTTTATTGTCACTTCAATATAAATTTTTTTATTTTAAAGTAACAAATACAGCTCAAAGTTAAGGGTTAAGTTAATTGGATTTTTTAAACTTTTAATAAGATGAAAAAGTTTTATTTGCCACAATATTATAGGCATTTAAGAGGAAAAGACTGCCTGGCTAGTGTGGCTGAGTGGTTGAGCATCAACCCATGAACCAGGAAGTCATGGTTTAATTCCCGGCCAGGGTACATGTCCAGGTTGTAGGCTTGATCCGCAGTAGGCAGTTGATTGATGATTCTCTCTCATCATTGATGTTTCTATCTCTCTCTCCCTCTCCCTTTCTCTGTCTGAATTAATAAAAACGTATCTTAAAAAGAGAGAGAAAAGGTGAGTTTTCCATGTTTAATTGTTCTATTGGGCATCTAAAGGATAATACATCATGTATTCACTGTTAAAGTTCATCACACGATTTAGTTACTATGTCTGAGTTTTGTTAAAAGACAGTATAAAAAGTAGCAACTCCCTTTATTTAAGATATGAAAAGATAGAAAATTTCAATGGCAAATTTAAGCCTATAAAATCAAATAGATATTCTAACACTGAAAAAATGATATATCTGAAATTAATGGTAAATTTGTTGGCCTCAACAACAACCTAACATGGTAAAGGAGAGGATTAGTGAACAGGGAATAAATTTAAATGGGAATATCAAAACTAAGGACAGAGAGAAAAGAGAATGCCAATAACAAAAGAAATATGTGGAACACAGTTAATAGTTCTGATATAATACAACTCAAGTCCCATGGAAAGAATGGGAAGAAGCAATATGTGAAGGGGTAATAATAACTGAGAATGTCCCTACATTTATGAGATACATTAACCAACTGGTTTAAGAAACTGTGAACTCTAAGCAAGAAATAAACTAAGATAACTATATCTTGCCACATCATATTAAACTTCTGGAAGACAATAAGACAATGAAGATAATTCAGGTGATTTAAAAATTTACATTACCTTCAAGAGAATAAGAGTAAATTGATCAATGACCTTTCCATGAAATGAATAAATGTAAAAGGCAACGGATGGCATCTTTATTTTTTGTTTGTTTTATTTTCAATAATTCTTTTTATTGTTTAAATTATCCTATATAATAAAAGGCTAATATGCAAATCCACCGAACAGCTGAACGACTGGTTGCTATGATGTGCACTGACGACCAGGGGCCAGATGCTCAACACAGGAGCTGCCCTCTGGTGGTCAGTGTGCTCTCACAGGGGGAGTGCTGCTCAGCCAGAAGCTGGGCTCACATCTGGCAAGCATAGCGGTGGTGGCGGGAGCCTCTACTGCCTCTGTGGCAACACTAAGGATGTCAGACATCCCCCGAGAGCTCCCCAACTGTGAGAGTGCACAAGCCGTGCTGAGAGACCCCACCCCCACCCCAAGTGCGTGAATTTTGTGCGCCAGGCCTCTAGTTACATATAGTATTACATATGTCGACTTTTTCTCCCTTTGATCTTCCCCCATCCACTCCCACCCCCCAGCACATGCTCTCAACCCCCTAGTGTCTGTGTCAATTGGTTATGCTTATATGCATGCATACAAGTCCTTTGGTTGATCTCTTACCGCCCCCTCCATCTTCCTACTGAAGTAGGAATGGCATCTTTAAAATGTTTAATTAAAAGAGAGCTCTTCTTTTCCTCTATAATCCTATACCTAGCAAAGATCCTTCCAAAGAATATTTGGATATACACAATCTGCAATAATTCATTGCCAATAAGTACTCAATAAAAATAATGTCAAAGCTAGTTCTTAAAGACGACGAAAGCAAGGAGTTACTGGAAAGAATTAACAGCACTAAAAGAGTAAAGATTCAGCTAAAGTCAAATAAAATTAATGTTTAAAACAACAATAATTATTATCTGAGAAGTTTATAATATAGGTGAAATAAAATAAATTACAAAAACACAAAGATGGGCTCTGACCGGTTTGGCTCAGTGGAGAGAGCGTCGGCCTGCAGACTGAAGGGTCCCAGGTTCGATTCCAGTCAAGGGCATGTACCTTGGTTGCGGGTACATCCCCAGTAGGCAGTGTGCAGGAGGCAGCTGATCAATGTTTCTCTCTCATTGATGTTTTCAACTCTCTATCCCTCTCCCTTCCTCTCTGTAAAAAAAAAAAATCAATAAAATATATTTTAAAAAAAACACCACAAAGATGGAAAAGGTAAAATGTACTTAAAATTTACTAAGATGCTTGCATTTTGTGGAAGTAGTTAATGAACTAATTTAAGGTACACTGTAATAAGTCAAGGTTGCATATTATAATCTCCAAGGTAACTATTAAAAGAATAATAAAGATTATACTGAAAAGGCTGATAGAGTAGAAAAATGGAATAATTATTCATACTTGATAGTTTTTCAATTTAAATAGATGAAAAATGGAAATACTTCATTGGTTTATTTAGTAATGTATAAAATTTAGTTTGATCTTTTCTCTAAATAAAGGAATATTAAAATTTAGTAAAATTTTATAAAAAATTTTATCTGAAGCTATTTAAACCTTTTAAACAAATTATTTTAAAATACTTTATTTTCTGTTAGAGAAAAGAGATTACCCTAATATTTGCACTGCTCTTATAATTAAATTGTACATTAAGTCTGCATATTAAAAGTATTTGGTATCTTTATTCCTAAAAGATACCAAATACAACTGAAAGATCTGTCATCCTCAATGTTTATAACCCCCTGTGAGCAAAAGTGAACTATAACATCTCATTTTTGTGTGTGTGTGAGTGTGGACTAAAGATGTACCTGGATAAATAGAAGGCAGATGCTCCTCAGGATGGGGGAAGAAAGAATGAATCTATTAAATATAAATGATCATTTTAATTCCAGTACTTAGTACTAATATAAAATCATCATCAATCAAGTTTGGAATAACTAAGAAAAACAAAATATTAAGATAAATATAAATTTAAAATAAATAAATAAGAAATAGCAAGATTCTGTGAAAAGTAAAAGCAAAATTAACAAGACTTATTTTAATGAATTGTGCTCATTAATTTAATACTTCATGGCTTATTGTTTCAATACCAAAGTTTACCAATCACTACAGTTTAAAAATTAACCAAAATGCATTTTTCTGAAGTAAGTGTTTCCACCCAAAGCTAATAGTAGGCAAAAAAAAAATCCTACTTTACATGTCTAAACATGAGTTAGGACTGGGACTTTGACTCCAAACAAGTCTTCTAACTCTCTTAAATATATATTTGTAAAGGTTCTACAAATAGTCTATCCAATATTAAAAGCAGTATAATTTTTAAATTCTGAACACAATAGAGAACTACAGCTAATTAATCAAGCAGCATAAAGTCCATTTAAAAGTAGTCAAGTGAATCCCTTTTTGGGATTGGGATGAATAGAGAAATAGCAGAGAATTAAACTCATATCATTAAAATGAATATTAATAAGTTATAAATGCTAAAAGCAGGTCAGAGAATGTTCAAATGCCTGCTTATCATTTTAAAAAGTCAGGCATGTAATGTATAGTTGAGATAAACTACAGGGGGAGGTTTAAGGCACATCCCAGGAATGGCACTAAGCCCATTTAATAATCCTCACATTATCTGCTGTAATTATTTATACTACCCTATTTTCTAAATGGGGAAATTGAGCCTTAAATAAACAATTATTTGTTCCAGTTTCCACAGCAAATAAAAGCACATCTGGGAACCCCCAGCCTTCTGAAGTCTTTTTACTCTGCAACCATACCTGATGTGGGTAAGTTTCACATGGCAGAATCCATCTAATATTTTTTCAAAAAATTTTAAGCCCCATGCAGTAAGTGAAGTGAGAAGAAAATACTAAATAGCTGTACTCTTGCAATTGCAAAAATATCACCTACAGCCCTGGCTGGTGTGGCTCAGTTGGTTGAGCATGTCCCATGCACTGGAAGGTCCCTGGTTTAATTCCCAGTAAGGGCACATACTAGGTTGTGGGTTTGATCCAGGTTGTGGTACCTACAGGATGCAACTGATCCGATCAATGTTTTGTTTCTCTCTTACATCAATGTATCTATCTATCTATCTATCTATCTATCTATCTATCTATCTATCTATCATCTATCTATCATCTCTCCTCCCTTCCTCTCACTTTAACACTTTAAAGAAATCAATAAAAAATATTTAAACATTATATGAAATACGTATCACCTACATTCCTGGCTCCCCCAATTCTGTTTCATGCCTGTGAGCAATGCACTCAGTCTTTATATTCAACACCAATTCATTTGTTTCCTTGTCTGTTTACTGAGCCAGTGGTGACTGCCTTGGCTTTTTTACTCAGCAGTGGCCATTGAGGGAAGTAATTGAGAGAGAATGAAGGCAGGCCTACTTCACATTTTTTATTGTATTGCCTGCCTTCTTTTCCCACAGTTAATTGGGCAGAATCATTTACTTTTTCCTAGTAATAAAGACTTTGGGGTACTTGCTTTGATTTTCATTGGACAGTGTTTTGAATTTTTCAGAGGTAATACCTTTCACACACCAGGAAGTAGTAGAGTATCAGAATGAGAAGCATTCATTTTCTTTTGGATTGTTTTCCCATCCTCTGAAGATTTCTGATAAACCTTTGGGCTGACATTCTTGTTGTAGCACCACAGTATTTCTGAGATCCTACTTTCTCCTTATGTCAGTGTAATTTATAAGCCCAGCCTAGTTCCAGTATCTTTTCAGGATAATGAATGTTTTAAGAAAAGCATGGTAATTCTAGGATAGTGTATAATTCTGTATAAATATTCTCTCTTGAACCACTGTGTCATTTACAATGGTCATATTTGGCAGCCTTTATCTCATGGGCAAGCAAATGAGGTTGCTACTAATGTAAATAAAAATATAACTATGATTCACAATTACATCATATATAAAGAGGTATATTTTCTACATAATTTATTTGCTTTTAACTCACTTCCTGATGCTCTCACCTTCCTAGTTTCTATTTATTCACATTGGTAATGTAGCAAATGCTAGAATGGAAGATGCCAATTTCCCTGGCCTCTGACTCAGAGTGTCATTATATATATTGGGAGGCACTGTAAGCCAAAGTGTGAACCAACTTTGGTTTTAGTAAACTGTAAGAGCAAAGTTATCAAGACACTTATTTTTAATGCAGTACAATAGAAAATATTTGATTAGTAATTTGATGGTAACAAATTTATTATTAAGTAATTTCTAAAGATTATAGTAAAGGGGTACAAATATGAACAAACATTTGAGTTTAGTAAATTGTAAGAGCAACATTATCAAGGCACTTACTTTTAGTGCACTATAATCTTATCAAATAAAAGGGTAATATGCAAATTAACCTTCATTCTGTCACAAAGATGGCGGCATGTGAGTGGTCTGGTAGAATGCTTACTTTGTCACTCTAGCTGCGGATGGGCCTCTGGCTAGGCCGGGGCGTGGAACGCTTGTGTAAGAAGACAAGGAACCGGCAGGCTGAGCAGAGTCGAGTGGCTCCCGAGTCCCGGGCAAGGTCAAGTCCGGGCAGCCAGAGGGTGGAGGGGGTGAAGGGTAGTGTGACAGGAGGGGCTGGTGACGGAGGCACAGGGGTGAAAGCTAGCCGAGAAAGAGGAAGGAAGCCCTTTATCGGAGTTCCTGAGAACAGGGAGGGAAGTGGTTTGTATTTCCCAGCCGCGGATGGGCCTCTGGCCAGGCCTGGGCATGGATGGGCCTCTGGGCCATGGAGAGCCTCTGGGCAGTGGGTGCAGAGCGGCCTGGTCCCACAAAGAGCTACTGGCGCACGGATTCATGCACATGGCTACTAGTCCTATTTAATAAAAGAGAAACATGGTAATTAGCGTACATCCGCTACCCTTCCCATTGGCTAATCAGGGCAATATGCAAATTAACTGCCAGCCAAGATGGTGGCCGGCAGCCAGGCAGCTTAAACTGAACATGAGGCTTGCTTGCTTCAGTGATGGAGGACTCCAACGTTCCCCGCCTGCCTTGCCGGCCTCTGAGCCTGCAGTTTGAACATTGTAACAATATAGAAGCTAAACAAAACCCCAGAAACCTTTCAGTGAGCCAGGATCTCAGAACTGGAGTTGATACAGAGTTTTGATTATAGAACCTAAACAAACCAGATACCTATTTTCAGCAGCTGAGGCCTCAGAGCTGGAGCAAGAGCTAAAGCTGGCCCAGAATAAAAAAAGAAAAAAAGGAGCAGTTGGGAGCTTCAGTCCCAGCCTGAAAACAACCCTCAGACCCTCAGCCAGACTGGCCATGCACCCCAGTGGGGACCCCCACACTGAAGGGTGTGTGACCAGCTGCAAACAGCCAGTATCCCCTCATCCAGGCTGGCCAGGCACCCCAGTGGGGACCCCCACCCTGATCCAGGACACACTTCAGGGCAAACCAGCCAGCCCCCACCCATGCACCAGGCCTCTATTCTATACAGTAAATGGGTAATATGCCTCCCGGCACTGAGATCAGTGTGACAGGGGGCAGCGCCCAAACCCCCTGATCGCCCTGCGGCTCTGTGTGTGACAGGGGGTGGGGCCACAACCTCCCTATCGGCCCTGCTCTGTTCCTGACAGGGGAAGGCACCCCAACTCCCTGATCGGCCCTACTCTGTGCCTGATAGAGGGCAGCTCCCCAACCCCATGATCGCCCTGTGGCTCTGTGTGTGACAGGGTGCAGCGCCCCAACTGCCCCCCCACAGGCCCTGCTCTGTGTGTGATGGGGTAGAGCCATAACCTCCCCATCGGCCCTGCCCTGAGTGTGACAGTGGCAGCGCCCCAACCCCTTGATCGGCCCTGATCTGTGGGTGATAGAGGGCGGCACCCCAACCCCTTGATCCGCCCTGATCTGTGCATGACAGTGGGGAGCTCCCCAACCTCCTGATGTGCCCTGCTCTGTGAGTGACAGAGGGGAGCTCCCCAAACTCCTGATCGGCCCTGCTCTGTGCATGACAGGGGGCAGCGCCCCAACCCCCTGATTGGCCCTGCTCTGTGCGTGACAGGGGGTGGTGCTGCAACCTCCCCATCGACCCTGCCTTGAGTGTGACAGGGGGCGGTGCCCCAACCCCCCTATGGGCCCTACCCTGAGCGTGACTGAGGGTGGCATCGCAACCTCCCAATCCGCCCTGCTCTGTGCATGACAGGGAGCGGTGCCCCAACTCCCCAATTGCTCTGAGCCCAACCAGGGGCTGCACCTAGGGATTAGGCCTGCCCTCTGCCACCTGGGTGCAGGCCTAAGCCAGCAGGTCGTTATCTCCCTAGGGGTCCCAGACTGTGAGAGGGCACAGGCCTGGCTGAGGGACTCCCCCCCCCCCCCCGAGTGCACAAATTTTTGTGCACCGGGCCTCTAGTCCTATATAATAAAAGCCTAATATGCTAAATCTCTGGTCATCCAGTTGTCCATTCAACCAATCAGAGCATAATATGCTAATGATATGCTAAGGCTGCTCAACTGCTTGCTACGATATGCCCTGACCACTAGGGGGCAGACACTCTAACCAGTAGCTTAGCTTATTGCTGGGGTCTGGCTGATTAGGACTGAGCGGGATGGGTCAGACATGCCCTGGAGCCCTTCCACAGTCCCTCCCTAGCTGGCTAACCTCTTGCATCCCTCCCAGGCCCCAATCGTGCACTGGTGGGATCCCTGCACCCTCTTGCAATCCAGGACCTCTTGGGGGATGTTGAAGAGCCAGTTTCGGCCTGATCCCTCAGGCCAGGCCGAAGGACCCCACTGGTGAATGAATTCGTGCACTGGGCCTCTACTAGAAAGTACTTGATTATATAGTAATTAGTGATAGATTTGTTATTAATTTATAAAGATTATAGTAAAAGGGTAAATAATATTTAACAATATATTTATTTTTTTATTTTATTGAAAATAATCTGACTTAAATGTTCATGCCATTAAAAATTTCAAGATGATGGATTAAACATATAATAAAATGTCTCCCTTTCCATAGGAGCTATAGAGCTATTAGAAAATATATATTAGAGTTAATAAACACATAGCCATGTCAGAGACTTCACATAAGATTTAAGTAGCATGCCTAAGATTACAGGTATAAGCCAGAAGGTATAATTTTTCCTTAGCAAAAATTAACTAAGGAAAGTTAAGGGGAATCATTTCATGGAAGATAAATACACCATCCAAAATATTTAAGAAAAAAAAAAAACTATTTAAAAAAGTAATTTTAAAATCTACAAAAGGAAAGTTTGACCTACCATTAAAACAACACTAGAAAATTAGAATAGTCATTATAAATATCATTAGAGAGATAAAGGATGACACATGTTAATGAAACAAAAAATAGTCATGAAAATAAACCTATTAGAGATTTTGAGAAAGACACTATTGAATAAACACTCAAATAGATGGCACAAAAGGCTAAATAGACACTCTTAAAGAACTAATTACCAGGTTTTGACACTGAACTGAGGAATCTTTTAAAGAAGGCTGCACCAATAAGCAAAGAATAAGAGAAATGAAGGAGAGACACAAGGTTGATGAATCCATCTAAGAGGAGATTATAAAAGGTGAAGATATTAAAAACAAAGAAGAAATAAGATTTGAAAAAAAATAATCAACTAGAGTTTCCTAGAATTTACCACTCAAATCAGACATTTAAAGATTTTAGGTGTAGAATTATAACAAGAGTGAAACTTAAATATAAAGGGACAAAAAATACCCATCAAATACTAACCAAAATAAAGTTGATGTAATCAAACTAATATTAGAAAAAATAGAATTTAAAGTGAAAAATCATTAAAAGCAATCACAAGGATTTTACATGTTGATCAAAGAAACTTTTCAAAAGATTATACAGCAATTAATTAGATGGTGAATTATCAATGTGACTTTAAAACTTATAAGAAAAAAGTTGATAGTATTACAAGAAGAAATTAGTAAACCCACCCTCATAATGGAAGGTTGTACATACTTCTCTTGGAAGCCAAGACAAGTAATGCAACTCCTCCTAACATTAGGACATAGAAGATTTTAATAACAAAACAATTCTGCACTGAACAAAAAGAGAGTACATACTATTTTTAAATTTATTTAGAGCATATAGAAAACTGACCATATGTTTATCTTAATAGCAATCTCAAAAAATACAAAACCAACAACTAAAGGGTAAATTCTCTGGCCGTAATAGAATACACTTGGAAACTGACAACAAATTACCTAAGAAACTAAACAAATGTAATTTGGTAATTTCAAAGAAGAAATCACAAATATTATTTAAAATGTATAACAGAAAAATAAAGACAAAAATATGAAAATCCTGTCTATTCTAACTCAAACAGCTCCAAAGGGAAATGCACAGTCTTCCTTCACTTTCTCAACATATCTATTTACTATAGGCCATTATCTATCCAAGCCTCAAAGAACTTATCACAAAGTTGTGTAAGGGCTGCCTCCAAGTGCACTTGCCTAGTTGTTAAACCCTTGGTTGGGGGAAAGTGTGGTTTGGATAGACTGTGCACTTAAACGATGCTGCTTTTCCCAGGAGACTCAGGTGTGCAAATATGTATGTGTCATGAGGCCTCCTTCATCAGTCCTTCTGGAGCTTCAGAAAAGAAAAACTGTGGTGACCACATCACCCTGTATTCATTTCCTAGGCTGCTGTAACAAATGACAACAAACTGGGGGCTTTAAACAGAAATGTATTCTCCCGTCATTCTGGATGCCAGAAGTTTGAAATCAAGGTATCAGCAGGGCTGGTTTCACTGTGGAGACTCTCTCTAGGTGGGAAATCCTTCTTTACCCTTCCTGCTTCTGGCATCTCCAGGGGGCCCATGGCTTGAGGCTGCATCACTCCAATCTGCCTTCGTCCTCACAAGGCCTTCTCTTCTCTCTGTTTCTCACCTCTGTGTGTCTTTTATAAGGAATTTGTCATTGGATTTAGGGACCACCAGGATAGTCCAGGATGACCTCAAGATACTTAGTTACAGAGAAACTAAGATGGCGGCATAAACACCAGGAAGTTGCCGCCTCCCACAACAATTGAAGAATACCGCAAGGGACAGAGCGGACATCATCCAGAACAACAGGAAGGCTGGCTGAGTGTAAATTCTACAGCTAGAGGGAAAGAAAAGCACGCTGAGAGCCAGAGGAGCTGCGGAGGTGAAGTACAGAGGTACGGCGGCTCGCGCGCGCGGAAAGCGGATGGCACCTGAGGACGCGGCTGTCTTTTTGAATCACAAGCTCCCGACTGCTCTGAACTCCGGTTCGGTAAGTTTCTGGGGACCCAGGACTCATACGGGGAGAAGCTGGACGGTAGGGCAGCGGGCGAGCTTGAGGGAGGCTTTCCCTCGGAGGTGCTGGCAACAATTGTTGGGTCACTGAGAAGCGGGACTCCTTAGGGCTGGGCGGAGAATCGGCCATAGCTGCTTCCTCCGCCCTTTGATTCCCTGAGACCGCGCCCCACCCTGGCTGTGGCAGAGGCTTTTGCATGTGAATGTACCTAACTGCAGCTGAGCCAGGCAGACCCGGAACTTCCAAGAGAAGGCCCAAGGCCCTGCAGCGGCTTGCATTGCTTCACAGCTGAGACTCTTTGTGGCTCCTGCTGTGTGGCCTCAGGCAGAGGCTGAATTAGCACCTCCTTAGATCCAGGAGCCACTGCACCCAGTGGTCAGAGGGGGACCATCCAGATTGCAACTCCTCAGATCCATAAGGGACACACTCAGGGAGCAGACTCAGTGAGCACCAAAGCCCCACTGAAGCAAGTCTTGCCCCAGAAGGGTGTCTTCAGCACAGAAGTTCTCCCACTTCAGACACAGCTGATTCTCACAGCCAATTGGCCTGGAGGTCAATTCCTCCCAGTGATCCTACAACAACCAAGGCACTAAGAGTGCACCAAGAGTGTCCACCTCAGGTAACTGGGGAGGCTGAGCCACTGGGCCCTACAGGACACCTGGCACGCAGGGCCACTCTATCAACACAGGGAAGCAGCCAAAATGCGGAGACAAAGAAACAGGTCACAAATGGCAGAAATGGAGGAAAGCAAACGACTGGATATAGAGTTCAAGGCCACATTTATAAGGTTTTTCAAGAATTTTATGGAAACCGCAGATAAATTTAATGAATCCCTCAATAAGTATAGTGAGACCATGGAGGACATGAAAAAGGACCAACTAGAAATTAAGCATACACTGACTGAAATAAAGAATAATTTACAGAGATCCAACAGCAGACAAGAGGATCCCAAGAATCAAGTCAAAGATTTGAAATACAAAGAAACAAAAAATACCCAACCGAAAAAGAAAAAAGAAAAGAGATTCCAAAAATATGAAGATAGTGTAAGGAACCTCTGGGACAACTTCAAGCGTACCAACATCAGAATTATAGGGGTACCAGAAGGAGAGAGAGGGCAAGATATTGAAAACCTTTTTGAAGAGATAATGACAGAAAACTTCCCCTACCTGGTGAAAGAAATGGACTTACAAGTCCAGGAAGTGCAGAGAACCCCAAACAAAAGGAATCCAAAGAGCACCACACCAAGACACATCATAATTAAAATGCCAAGAGCAAAAGATAAAGAGAGAATCTTAAAAGCAGCAAGAGAAAGACAGTCAGTTACCTACAAGGGAGTACCCATACGACTGTCAGCTGATTTCTCAACAGAAACCATGCAGGCCAGAAGAGAGTGGCAAGAAATATTCAAAGTGATGAATAGCAAGAACCTGCAACCAAGATTACTTTATCCAGCAAAGCTATCATTCAGAATAGAAGGTCAGATAAAGAGCTTCACGGATAAGAAAAAGCTAAAGGAGTTCATCACCACCAAACCAGCATTATATGAAATGCTGAAAGGTATTCTTTAAGAAGAGGAAGAAGAAAAAGGAACTCTTACCATTTGCCACAGCATGGATGGAACTGGAGAGCGGATAAATACCATAGGATCTCACTCGTTTGTGGAATATAATGAACAACATAAACTGATGAACAAGGACTGATCCAGAGGTGGAGAGGCATTGATTGGACTGTCGGGCCTTGGAGGGAAGGTAGGGGAGGGTAGGGGTAAGGGGAAAAAATCAACCAAAGGACTTATATGCAAGCATATAGGCCTAACCAATGGACACGGACAACGGGGGGGTGAGGGCATGAGCTGGGGGGGGGGGGGGTAGAGGGTAACGTGGGGACAAGGACACATATGTAATATCTTAATCAATAAAAAATATATTTAAAAAAAAGATACTTAGTTACATCTGCAAGACCTTTTTCCAAATAAGATGTCTGTAGGTTCCAGGGGTTAGGACATAGATATATTATTTTAAAGGTCACCATTCAACCCACTACACACCCCTATACAATTCATTATCAACATTGCCTCTCATTCTTTCATTTTTGAGGTCTATCCATAATTATATTTGATGATTGGAAAAAAAAAAACACTGAAAAATCTCCAATATACAAACTTAAATTGAGAAAATAGTCACTTCTCACATACATCCAATTGCCCTAATAAAGTACCAGTCTGGTCCCCAGGCAAACAAGGCACAGGCCCCTACTTATTGTACAATCTCTGGCCTATCTGATTCAAAACTATTATCAATCTTTCTCTCTCCTTCTAAAGAATAAAAGTGGTAAGTTTAGCCCACGAACTGTGAGCCAAAGCAGAGCTCCTATTAAGTAGAATCATTAGAAGGTGCTGCATCATCTCTTTTTACCAGATTAGCCAAGTAGAATTTTCAGGGAACACTTGAAAATTAGCTTTAACCTAATTCTCACTTTCAAAAGAAAAATATTTCTAGTCATTTCCAACCCGCACAGCCTGTCATTCATGCAGAAAACAGGGTTGATTAGCTAAGAATGTTATTTGGTTCCTCTAAGATGCCATTAAAAAAAAACCAGTATTTATATTAAGTATTACTTGTCTTTAGCCCTAGCCAGTTTGGCTCAGTGGGTAGATTGTCAGCCTGCAGACTGAAGGGTTCCGGGTTCGATTCCAGTCAAGGACATGTACCTTGGTTGCAGGCTTGTGCAGGAGGCAACCAATCGATGTGTTTCTCTCACATCGATGTTTCTCTCTGTCTCTCCCCTCCCTTCCAATCTCTCAAAAAATCAGTAGAAAAAAAATATCCTCAGGTGAGGATTAACGAAAAAATAAAATAAAATAAAATATCTATATATATGAAACTTGTCTTTATAGCAGGAGTGTTGGAGACTTTTTCTTCTAATAATAAATATCAATTTACCTGCAATAATAAGTTGTAGTATCCCTCAATAGTATCCAATTATTTTGAATAAATTAATTAATAACTTTTCTTTTATAACTACTTAGTGTAAGTTAACAGAAATTCAAATACATTATCACATTTCAAGACTCTTCTTTATTATTAGCTGCAAAGCATAAACATTACAGAATAATGCATTATCAGGGCACAGAAATTAGCTCCTTCATCGAATACCATTCTTCAGTCAAGCTCAACAGACCTTATTGCCCAGATTTGGCTGTTTACCCTCAGGCTTATTATAAACCACATGAGCAGATGATTGAATGGGAAAAAACATATCTCCATTATAAGAAAAAATGAGATTTTGAATATGACTTCCTGTCCATTAGTGACATAAAGTGCTGACAAGTAGAACAAACAGTGAGCAATGTAATGTCAAGGCCTCTGGTAATATGAAGTTTCATAACTTCACTATGGTTGATGGATGGGTGATAATGACATCCTCAAGTGCAGGAATATACTCTATTAGGAACATCATAGAATTTTTCTGCACAAGGTAGTTGTTACAGCTTGGTTACTCAGAAAAGATGATTATATTTCAGAGAGAAGGGGGGTGAGGTAAGTAGAATTAGATTAACCAAAGAACTTATATGCATATATACATAACCCATGGACAGACAATAGTGCAGTGAAGGCCTGGGGAAGGGGCAGGAGCAGGCTGGAAGGGGACGATGGCGGCGGGGGGGGAGGGGGACATCTGTAATAATTTCAACAATAAAGATTAATTTTTTAAAAAAAAGAAAGAGAAAAGATGGCGATTGCAGTGATTTTCAACCTTTTTCATCTCGTAGCACACATAAACTAATTACTAAAATTCTGCTGCACTGCCCAGTAGGTATAGTCCATGGTTGAGCATCATGGTTCAATTCCCGGTCAGGGCACATGACCAAGTTGAGGCTCCATCCCCAGTATTATGCATGCAGGAGGCAGGCAATCAATGATTCTCTCTCATCATAAATGTTTCTATCTCTCTCTCGCTCTCCCTTCCTCACTGAAATCAATTAAAAATGATGATGATAATAATAATAATAACAATAAATAAAAAATAAAATAAAAGTCAGCTGCACCCCAAAATAATATATTTTTGCTGATCTGAAAAAAGGTATAAATTTTATTTAGTCACACTGGATGGCTACTGTTATGCTGGCTCTTGTTATATTTTCTTTATTTTAGAATCAAAAGGAAAAGAGATCAGTGGTCCTGACTGAAGAGTGAGGTATTGCACGTTTTAAAAATTATTGTGGCACACCCGTGTGCCGTGGAACACCAGTTGAAAATCACTGATGTATGGAGTAAGAAAGCAGTTATGTGCTTATAAATGTTTAATCGGGTTAATATTCTGTTGCTCTTTGCCATGCCAGAAAACATCACTGAGTTTTAGTGTAACAGCTTAGAGTAGAATTCTCTTAGCCAGTGAAACAACGGTGGATCAACATCAAATACTGATATATTTGGCATTAACAATGTTGTAAATCTGACATGAACAATTTATCAATTTACAGGGAAACTTTGCAAAAATGCATTACAGAGGGTATTATCTGAAGAGCAAATAATCTTTTACATTTTGCAAATAGTCTTTGCAAAATGCAACCTACATATTCTTTATAGATTAAATCACAAATGCAGCTATCATTTTTCAACCAGTCAATTGCAAAGGAACTGTGTGTCACTAAATTATGTCATATCCTCAAAAAAAAAATAAAAGTTTTCAGTAACCTGAGGAATAAAACTGGGTGATTTCTGTAGCTACATGTTCACATTTATACTATTTAATCTTCAAAGTTAAACCAGGAAATCTTGTTCTTTTCAAAAAAAAGAAGTCTTGCTGGCATCAAAACTAACATAAGGGAATGAAGAATCATAATTTTAAAAACTTATTTCTGAAAAGTATATAATGCCTATGTTTGAATATTATTTAGCTTTTCAGAACTTCCCAGAATTTCAACCACATATGAGTGATAAAAAAAAATCATTTGAAATGAAATAGTCATTACAGTTCTAAATTTTAAAAGTTAAGGGATTATTTTACTATAAAATTTTCAGCATATAATTTAATGCAAATTATTTTATATTATAGAACATAATTAATCCGGTATAATTTTATTGCCACAAAATAACATTTTCTAGTATATGAGCTTTATTTTTTAAATGATTTAACTTTGTAATAAAATATTGTTTTGGGTGTTTTCCTCAGATGAGATTGATCAACCAATTTACTTAGTTTGTTCTTAAGCTAAAGGATAAAAATCATTCAAAAACTTTATTTTTTTCATCTCTTTTCCTTCCTTTGTGCCTGCCTGCCTTTCTTTATATATCCATTCCTTCTTCCAGCCCCGCCCTTCCTCCCAGCCTCCTAACCTCTTTATTTTTTTCCTTCCATCATTACTTTTATCTTTCATTCTCCCTTTTTACTATGGGTAAAAAGTTCATTAGATAATGCCCCTAATGACCTCACTACATTTGTAATGAAGGGAGGAAATCTATCAATGGTACCTTTGAGTTTTACTTACCTTTTTCTTTTTTGTGTTTATGAAAGCAGATTTATATTGGAGCTTCATATTAAAGTTTCAGATTGTCCGCAATTTAAATGTATATTACATATTGATCAAATGAGTCTATATGACTCTGGTATCTATTTTTCTATATTACTAAACATGTCAAAAATGCAGCATTTCTCAGCATGAACTGTATTCTCAAGAGAAATTCAGGGCTGGAATTGCCTGGAGTATTGCAGGAAAAGCATTTGAGAGGGAAATGGAGCAAGAACAGTTCTATTGCCTAAATAAATTAATTGATTTAGTATATGAGAAGAAGAAAAGGAAATTTTGTTTACTTCCCACTATTTAACGCTATCTTGAAAAGTAGGTTTAAGGGGCAAGTGTCTGAGTTCCCATAATAGGTGTCCTTGTTATTACCTCTACTCAGAGCAATTAGTGTTAACTTCTCTGAGGTACATAGCTGCTTTCTCCCTGCTCAGGCAACCATATATTTTACAACATCTATTGCTGAAACTTCAAACTCTATTTCCTGAGCAGGATCCCTGGACTAACTTCTCAGTGATAGTTACAGAAGTACTTATATAGAAAGAGCAATTTGGATCCAGAGTTACTTTTTGATGTGACATGAAAATCACAAGGTATACTTTGGGGAAATCTACCTTCTAAAAATCTACTGGTATTGATCACGTGTCTGTTGATGTCTTTTACACTATCAGCTGCTTTTATATATGGGGAAGCACAGGAGACCTGGTTGGAAAGTTTGTAAGGAGGAAATTCTGACCTAGGGGAGTTGGCTGAAGGTGGCTGCCCCTGTTTATCAAAATCCCTAAGGGGAGTTGCCTGAAGGCAACCACCACTAATTGTTCCTTGACCTTTCCAAACAAGTCTGTGCACATGCAGATTCTTAGGTGTTTTCTGGAATCTTTATGCTTAATCTCTAGACGCCCTTGCTTAAAGGACACTGCAGACACATGTGTCCTCCCAAGAATGCTTACCCTACTGATTGTATCTAAAAGTTAAACTTTATCTCAAACTGCTGTTACAATAAAAGCCTAACAAGGCAGGTGAATGAGGCTGTCTGGTTCCTATAGCCAGGCAGTCCCTTAGCCCTCTCTTTCACAGCAATCTTGTATCAAGAATAATCATTCATCTGTCACTCAGGGTCTGCTGGTCAGCCCAGCACCTTCACCCAGGTCAGGCTACTGAGAGCAAGTATTGAATAGTATTTGGGAAATTTCAGGGAATTGCATGGTACTTGGGAAATTTTCTCCCTTTTGAAAACTGGGTGCCGAATACAATGTTTTAGAATTATTCTATAGATGTCTGTATACATATGTGCATAATAATTCAACACTTTCCATTCAAACACTTAACTTACTAGGAGAATAAATTGTAATCTTGATAATCATTTTTTCTACATGTAAACAGGATACATGAAAATGAGAGATATAGATACAATTCAAACTTTATCAAAATAAACCCTCATAGTCTAAGCTCTAAGATGCATTTAAAGAAAGAAAATTCAAAGCTGCTCAGTATTACAAATGAAAAATAACAGCTCAGATAATTTTCCAAAGCCTGGGGGTGGATAGATATCTGGCTTCAAGCTTTACTGACTCAAGGTGTTCATTTGTTATCTCTCTCCCATTCCCTCTCCTTTTAGAATTTTTCTCAAGATTCAGTTTTATTTATTCAATGTTTTAGAGTCTGTTGTAATTGTTTATTATCGCAGCTGCTAAGACTTCCATGTTTTCTCATGTGAAACATTCCTCTAGTTCAAAAGTAGATAGTATATAAAATTTGCTCAGATAACTTCCACTTGTATCACTGTATTCTTTATCCAATTTCAATGGGCCCTCTCTTTTTATCACCATATTAGTGTTACCCACTTCCTGTAGGTTTTAAAATTTGTTTTCATAGAACTGTATAAGTTCACTTTTGTGATTTTTAGTTTCTCTATTTTAAGCATCATCTCCTTTAATTTCTTATTTTTTCTGTATTCGGTCACCTATTTTAATGATGTTTAACTAGTAGATTGTCTTATTTTGCAATTTATCAAAGAATCAGCTTTGGAATTTATGTATCAGTTGTGTTGTTTCTATTTTCAAACTCCTTAATTTCAGATTTTAAATCCCAACATCTTACCTTTTTCCCCCTAAATTTTGAATTGTATTTAATTTATTTTTAGTCTCTCATTTTGTTAATATATTACTTAAACCTATACATTTTCCTATGACCATTATTTTAGCCATCCTATGAATTTTTATATATAAAGAGTTCATGATAATTATTTTCTAGAAATAATTGTAAGTTTAGTTTGTATTTGCCCTTGACTAAAGAAATATTTAGTAGACATTATTTTTTTAATTGTCAGGTAAAAGTATCTTTTTATTTTGTTTTGTTCTTAATTTCTAGTTTTAATTGCATTATCATCAAGATGTTGTTTGTATGATTTTATATCACAGTCCTTATTAAAGCTGTGTTTTTTTAAAATATATTTTTATTGATTTCAGAAAGGAAGGTAACGGTAGAGAAAGATAGAAACATCAATGATGACAGAGAATCACTGAGTGGCTGTCTCCTGCATGCCCACATGGGATTGAGTCCACAATCTAGTCATGTGCCCTGACCAGGAATAAAACCATGACCTCCTGGTTCATAGGTTGACACTCAACCACTGAGCCAAGCCTGTAGGGCTATTGAAGTTTTTTTGTGTGTACTATGATATAGACATAGGTACATAAGAGTTAAATAAATTGATTTTCACAAGTATTTCATAAGCATTTCAAAGAAGGTATATTCATTCATAAATGTGTGTGTATATATATATATATATACATATATATACATATATATCTTCATATATATATATATATGAATACTTGAAATAATAAATATATATACATATATGAGCACTTGAAATAAGTGTATTCATAGATATTAGTTCCTCAGTAGTAGTATATATGTGTTCATTAAAAATCTTTCTTACTGATTATGCTATTTATGTCTTCTATATGCTCAATTTCTTTAATAGACTTGTTACTCTTAGATTAAGATAGGTAAATCAAGGTTCACTGTTTAGTTTCTTTTTGCTTTTCCTTGCATCCCCTTTGTTTTCAATATTATTAAGGTGGCCATGATGTTATTTGGTGCACAGATTTATAAATTTTTATATCTTAATTATGAAATGTCCTTTTTACATTATAATGAATGCTTTATCTTTTTTTAACGCTTTCTGTGCTTAATTCTGCCACGTCACACATCACGATCACAAGCACTGGTTACATTTTGTTTGTCAGGTGACCCTGGCATTTTTTGTTGTTATTAGGCTTTTGAAATCACTTTTAGATATATTTATTGAATAGTGCATACAGCTGGGTTTTGCTTTTTGCTTCTTCTCTTAGGGGTGACTCCAATTATAGTTATTTATATAATGCATTTATGCTTGACCTCAGTTGTTCTGGCTTTTTTAAATGTAATATTTACTGTGGGTCTGTCACAAAATGGGTCGTTTCTGATTTTTTCTTTTATAAATGTGTTTGGTTTGGTTTGAACTTCTTCTGGTATTTAAGAAGCTTAACACTTTTTTCTAGTGGTTAACTTACATTAATGTCTTTACACAGTGTTGATACACCGCTTTTCCTTACACTGGCGTCTTCTGGTTTTCTGTTTTGTTTTATTTCCAATGTATTTCCAATACTTCCATCTTTTATCTCAGAGACCATCAAATAGAGGTAATTCTGCTTTCCCTTCTTTCTCTTCTCCCATTTTTCTTTGCTACAATATTTCTACAATACTCGTTCAACTATACAACAAAGACACATTCCTCTCCTTACTACCCATTTATTTTAGTCTTAGATCCTCAATTGTACATTAGTTAGTGCTTACCACCTGTTTTTTTGCTTAAATTCCTCCACCATCTCTTGGACAGATGAAGCTCATCCTCTATTGTCCTGCTAGCTCTGCACACTTGGACATGTTGTTTAGAATCTGCATGTGTGTGGATGAGGGGGGGACAGAGGGAGTCTGTTTTGTTTTGTTTTATTTTATTTGTTTTTACTTCCCTCTACTCACTGCTCTGTTCCACTGGTTCTCAAATCTGTTCCTATTTGCCACTCAGAATCCAGTGTTTCCTTCCAGGGTAAACCCAAATGTATATTTTGTAAATGTGTTCTACCATCACTCAGATTCTGCTGCAAGCTCTCATACTCTGGGCAATCCCTACAGAGGAAGTTTATTTGAAAAGATTATTTTTTATTCTCTTAAGTTTCAGGCTGTTCTAACCAATAAAACTCCCAACTTCAACATGAAAGTAATCTATTACAAAGACTGTCTTTTAAAATAAAAAGTTTGACAATAATTTTAATAAATATAAGAGGAAAATGGAAAGCACTAAAACTGTGATCATTTAAATTCAAATGGTATAAATATGCTTATTTGACAATATAAAATTTCATACTTTCAACAATAATTCATATCCAAAGTATTCTCAGTGTTTCTGCCACCATCTGTTTACCTCAGGGAAGAAAGGTCCACATTTTTCTTGTGCTTAGATGCATAGTAAACTGATTTAAAATGTGTGTCCCAAAGACTACACTGTAACATCCCAATTTATATTTACAGATGCTTTAGCCCCAAGGGTTTCTCAAATAAATGTGAAAGAAGAAAATCCAAAACTTAACAAAAATAACTTTAGTGATTCTTCACATAGATATGAGTCAAAAGTATTTATTTTTTTTAACTATGGCTACATATTTTATTTGAATGCATTCAGCATTTTTTTTTGCAATACACATAGGTGATTTATTTTTTTTTAATTTTTTATTGATTAAGTTATTACATATGTGTCCTTATCCCCATGTTACCTCCTATCCCCCCCACTCATGCCCTCACTCCCCTGTTGTCTTTGTCCATTGGTTAGGCCTATATGCTTGCATATAAGTCCTATGGTTGATCTCTCCCCGTTACCCCCACCCTCCCCTACCTTCCCTCTGAGGTTTGACGATCTGATTGATACTTCTCTTTTTCTGGATCTAGAAGGAGTTCTTACCATTTGCAACAACATGGATGGAACTGGAGAGCATTACGCTAAGTGAAATAAGCCAGTCAGAGAAAGATAAATACCACATGATCTCACTCATTTGTGGAATATAATGAACAGCATAAACTGATGAACAAAAACAGAGTCAAAAGTATTTAATCTTCTTAGGTTTTAGTTTAAATTTCTATGACACTCATTATTGCCATTGCATACTTAAAAATTCTCATATCTACTAGGGAATCTCCAGATTAAAAAAGAAACAGCGAAAATATTCCTGAATACAATGACATTTGATGAAATGAATTGGGATTCCTTTGACATAAAAAAAACACACCTCATTTTTTTAATCAATGAAGGCAGCTAGAAACCACTTCTTCCCCTTTACAATGTACATTTCATTTTCTCATGCATATATTAAGGAGAGATTAACTACAAAGTGTGTTTCCCTTTTGTTGGAAGCATCAGATTAGGTGAAAACAATCTTCTATGACCTGATGATGGACATCAAATTGCCCAAGATTAGTGTGGAGTTGGAAAAGGTAAATGAATAAAAATGTGTACTTTGTAGTTAAGTACAAAAATATTTGTATGTAGCCCTAGCTGGTTTGGCTCAGTGGATAGAGCGTTGGCCCTGGGACTGAAGGGTCCTGGGTTCAATTCTGGTCAAGCCATGGTAAAGGGCATTCCTCGGTTGCAGGTTTGGTCCTCGGCCCTGGTCGGGGTGCATGTGGGAGGCAACCAATTGCTGTGTCTCTCTCACATAGATGTTTCTCTTTCTTGTTTCTCTCACCCACCCTTCCACTCTCTCCAAAAATCAATGGAAAAATATCCTCTGGTGAAGATTAACAGCAACAACAAACATTCATATATATATACACACACATATATAAATTATTTATCACTTGAAGAAAAATGTTTTCAGGAGAAAGTCTTTATATTCTTTTTAAAAACTAGTATTATATGATAAATTAATTACATTTAATTTTCCTTTAGTATCCTTTTTCCTAAAGTTGTAGCTATTTTTTGGAAAATAGAAGTTTTTTAATAACTATCACAGATATTAGGATAAATTATACCAAGGGACCATAAAATAAGATTGCTTTAGCTGTATCAAACAAAAATGGCTATTACTTAAAATATGTCCCTTTCATTTTATATGGCAGAAATGATTTCACAGGATCAGAAAATAACATAAGCAAAATATTTTCAAAGACATTTTTAATGTCATTTTCTCTCTTGATCTTCTGCTCTAAGCCTAATAAATAACACAAAATTATAAAAACAGTTAAAATGGTTACATATATACATATATATATATATATATATATATATATATATATATATATATATATATTAACTTTGTAAAGGTTACTCTCCAGAGATTGACTGCTGATAACCAAATTAGTGACCCAGGATAGAACAGGTAATGTTATTTAACAGCAACAAACAATTTAGGCTGTAATAAAGAATAAAAAGCTTTTATTTGAACAAAGGAGAGATTGCAATCTAGGGCAGAGATTCAGGTAACAACCTAAATTATTCTCCACAGGAAACAAAAACAACAAAAAAAAATCCCCAAGGATTATAAAGGGCACAACCAGAAGAATTATTCCCATTAAGGTCTTCCATTTAAATAAAGAATATCAGGTAAATAAGCTGGGATCGGTTAGGCCATTATGTAAATGGAGAATTCTGGCTGTCGAAATGGATTGGTTCCTTTCAACATGAAGGATGCACATGGTCTGGTCACCATAATGAGGAGGAAATAAGGTCATGCATGCCCACGTAGCAATCGTTGTTCATGGGAGGGGCGTGTAGGCCTCTCAGGGGAGAAGAATGATTTTTTAGGGAAGGCGAATGGGCTCTGAGCAAAACAGATGGGAGTATGACAGTTTGTGATAGTTTCTGGTGTGGTGTTGCCTTCTAGTCTCCACTCCTGTGATGAGTCAGTCTTCCTGGTTGATGCAACTCCTGGGAGGGAATTTGTGACAACTGAATTTCTTTTGTGGGATGTGTCTTAATGCAGATAAAGGAGACTTCAGAAAAACCTCTCTCTGCTTTTACTTTTTTTCCAAGTGACTAAAGCCCAAAATAGTCAATGTGCCAAAGTGACATATTTTAGGTTGCCATATTTTGCTGCCCCTCACACTCTAAGAACACATTCCATGTTGAAGCATGACTCATAAACCCAGATCAGCCCTTGCCAGGACATCAACACCTCTTTATGCCTGTTTCATCATCTCTGTTTTTATGATAATAAGTCCCTTGCATGCTCCGCATGTCATGGTACAATTCAAATGGAGTGGCAGTTCTGAAAGCAATTTGACAATTCAAAAGCCCCACACAGATGCTCAATCACATTTGTGAAATCCTGGGTTTTCTTTTGCAGTGGGAACTAATGGATAACACTCTCCAGCCCCAGGACCTCTGTCTGCATTTTGTTCCCTCAGTTTGTACACACAGAGAGATGCTTGGGATAATGTTCACGTACAGTGAAAGGCGCTTGTCTCTGCACGGTGGGATTGTGGATGTTTTCATTTTTCCCCTTACAGTTTCTTGTATAGTTGAGTAGTTTTACTAGTTTATGACACATAAATTATTTTTACAAATAAAATTTTTAAGCCAAACTTAAGCACAACAAAGCACAAATAGAAAATTTCCAATATATTATTTACCTATGACAACTTTCAATCACCATAATATATTCCACAAAATTAAATGTCCCAATAGACAATTTATACAAAGAATAAAAGTTATAACATGCAAATCTAAATAAAATTATGTTTGTCATTGTAAACTGTTGAAACACAGTCAAAATGAAAATCTTCAGACTGTGCAGGGTGGGGGGAGGGCACATTACTGCAAATTAGTAACAATAGGAGCAACAG
Organism: Myotis daubentonii; assembly: GCF_963259705.1. Classification (NCBI taxonomy): domain Eukaryota; kingdom Metazoa; phylum Chordata; class Mammalia; order Chiroptera; family Vespertilionidae; genus Myotis; species Myotis daubentonii. The sequence goes on along the minus strand of NC_081845.1, from coordinate 50,496,641 downwards.
CTGGCTTCTCATGATAAAAAATGAAAGCCATAAATTATAAGCTGATTCTAAAATTCATATGAAAATGCAAAGAAGCAGCAATTACCAAGGTAATCTTAAAAAAGAAAAAGAAGAAAAACTTAAAGATCTATGCTCTCAGGTATTAAGACTGATTTCAAAGATATATTAATGAAGACAATGCATTGCTAGAGCAAGGAGGAAAATAGGCTGATGAAAGAGAACAGAAAAAATTTCATGTATATAATCACCTGAGCGTCTTTGTTGTTTTTTTGTTTGGGGTTTGTTTTTTTTACTAAATGCATCTGTAATGCAGTAGGGAAAGGATGGAACTTTCTATAAATGATGCTGGAACAAATTTAAAATTTTAATCACCATAATATCCTCCTATACTTCAAAAAAAGAATCTTAATCTACCCCACACAGCACACAAAAATAAATCCCATATGGGCTAAATCTAATGTGAATAGTATAACAAAGATTTTAGGGGAAAAAAAAACATAAATAAAATCTTCATGTATCAGAAGTATCTGTAGTTAGCAATGGAACAGGAACTTTTTTATGTCACTTAATGTAATGGAACTTTATGTATTTTTCTGGAAGCAATTGGGTGATATCCAGCAAAAGCTTAAAAAATAGATACCTTTTTGTCAAATACCAAATTTCCAAGAGTCACTCCTACAGAAATAATAAAAAATATAAAAATAGCCAAAACCGGTTTGGCTCAGTGGATAGAGCGTCGGCCTGGGGACTGGAAGGTCCCAGGTTCGATTCCGGTCAAGGGCATGTACCTGGGTTGCGGGCACATCCCTAGTAGGAGATGTGCAGGAGGCAGCTGATCGATGTTTCTCTCTCATCGATGTTTCTAACTCTCTATCTCTCTCCCTTCCTCTGTAAAAAATCAATAAAATATATTTTAAAAAACAAAACAAAACAAAACAAAACAAAACAAACAAACAAACAAAAAAAAAAAATATATATATATATAAATAGGCCGAAACCGGTTTGGCTCAGTGGATAGAGCGTCGGCCTGTGGACTGAAAGGTCCCAGGTTCGATTCCGGTCAAGGGCATGTATCTGGGTTGCAGGCACATCCCCAGTTGGAGGTGTGCAGGAGGCAGCTGATCGATGTTTCTCTCTCATCGATGTTTCTAGCTCTCTATCTCTCTCCCTTCCTCTCTGTAAAGAATCAATAAAATATATTTAAAAAAATAAAATAAAATAAAAATAAAAATAGGCTTATATCAAAGAATATTTATTCCAAGTTATTTCTATATATAGAAACTTAAAACTATTTAGATAAATAAATATTTAAATAACTATATCATAGTATGGATATTGATGGAATGTTCAAAGCCATTTAAATTCATGCATTTAGATGGCATTTTCTGACTATTACTATGTTAATTTAAATTTTAAATGAAAAGATGGTTATAAAGAAATATATAAAGTAATTTAGTTATACTTCATATAAGATTGTATTATATATGAAGGTAAACTAATGTTGTTTTTTTCTGAATAAGGAACTTATTTCCTGTATTATTTTTTTGTATATTCTTCTTTGTTTTAAAACGTATAGTGCTTTTTATAATGGAGTAATGAATGAATTTCAAAAGCACCATTATAATAACATCAAAACACATTTTAAAGCAGGCAATTAAAAACATACAATTTATACACATCAGTTTTTGCATTGCTTCTTATTTCCACTTTAAGTTAATGTATTACTATAGCTTTTAAATCGATTTCCATATTGCTGTACCATAAATTGCTGAATTTTTCTTTATGTTGTTTGCTATTGAAATTATTTCTAATTTATTCTGTACTCTCTCTATATAAAAGGCTAATATGTGAAATCTCCCCTCTGGAGTTCCATCAGGAGACTGGGAGTTCAATTGCTCGCTATGACATATGCTGACCACCAGTGGGTGGCACAGAACATGGTGCTGAGGAAGCAAGGGAAGGAGGAGGCAGGCAGAAGGGGAACCTGATTGGCCCTGATCACCAGCCAGGCCTAGGGACCTTACCCATGCATGAATTTCATGCACTGGGCCTCTAGTTTCATATAATACCACAACAAACATCTTCCAGATGTAGTTTTTGCTACTGTTAAATCAGTCCCTTACTATAAATTCCCAGAAGTGAGAATCTCAGGTCAAAAAATATAATGAAATATCCAGCAACATTTTATTTATTGAATAATATTTATTTACTACTTAGTAAGTATGCTTTTAGGTACACAGAGGATACGATATCTGGGTGTTGTAATAGTTCAGAGGATAAGAGTGAAATTAATATTTTAAAAAAGCAAACATTAAGTATATGCCATCAGATTAAACCACAGCCACTTCACTCATTTAGATCACTCTACCTCTATGGATTCCACATACTTATCAGATATTTGTCTCTGACTGTTGGCTGAGACTTAATTCAGGCCAATACTCTTGATGCTGTGTAAAGAAAGCTATTATCTTTAAACTAGAGGCATGATGCACAAAAACTCGTGCAAGAGTAGACCTTCCTTCTCCCGGCTGCCGGCACCTGCTTCCCTCTGGCACCCAGGACCCGGGCTGCTTCCTTCCAGCCACTCGTAGGCACCTGGGACCCAGGCTGGCTTCCCTCTGGCCCCACCTTCATCAGGAAGGTCATCCAGGATGTTGTCTGGAAGACTTCCAGTCTAAATAATATATTACCCTTTTATTATTATAGATCTTGATAGGATATGCTGCCTTTGTAGCACAAAATTCCACTGCTTTTATTGTCACCATGTATCAAGTTTATATCAAATTGGCTATCTACTATTTTCACTGCCCCATCGAGATCATCATGTATCTCTCTGCTCCAAAATACCAGTTTAACTCTTTCCTTTAGATTAGTGCTCTCCAAGTGTATTACCTTGTGTTTTCTAGGCTGTGTCTAATTTGGTTATGTTCTTTTATATCTCACACTAGCTGATCACTCAATTAAGTGTAACATAATTGTTTGAAATCTGCTGCTACAGTTTGTTTTGGAATAGTTCCCTGGACTCTAAATACCTGAGCATGAAAATAATTAAGATGAAGTATTGAGTACAATTGATTTTCCTGTACAAAATATTCAGTATGCTCGTTAGATTGAGGGCACTTTGGCTTCCTCTGGATGGCATTAAAACCTATTTTGTTGCTTATGTACATTCTGTAAATCCTCTTGCTTACACATTTATTTTCATTGTCAATAACATAAATTTATTCTATTCATGTTATCCAGAATTCTTTTAAGTTAGAACTAAGTTGGAATTGTCTTTAAAAAGTGAGTTTTAATACACACAGTCACAAGGGACAATATTTAACCAGTTTATATCATTGTAAATGAAATCAGAGTTTTCAGGGTCCAACCAGGTAGCTTTGTCCAGGAGACAAATGTAATTCCACCAACTCGAAGACTTATGATTCTGGACCAATTGATCTGTATTACAAAGGAATGAGCAAGTTAATTGTTGATATTAAGGAGACAGGTAACTATGTCTATATATTCCAAAACAATGACAAGACATTTCACATCAACTTACAATATGTACAAATATCATATTTCTTATAACATAAAATTGAATTGAGTATTAATACAGTATCAATTCCTTAGATCTATATTCTTGGTTTAAGACTAATGAGGATAAATTGGGACATTGCAATAATGGTAATGAACATTGATGAGATGTCCTCTCAACCCTCTCCTTACAGAAATGTTCATGTCATCTGTACCCAGGATATATCGGGCCAACAACTGCCTCACATTTCCCCCACCAAGGAAACCTCTGATAACAGAAAAAAAAGAAAAAGCAATTGTTAAGCAGAGAGATCCTTGACCATAAAGAGAATTCTGGTGGAGAACCCGACCCTCTGCTCAAATTACATATCTATATCTGTATATTCAACTTCAAGTGACAAATGAGAGTGGGAATTGAGCAAATCCAATACTTTCCTTTTCCCTTTGTTCTTATATACAGACTAGAGGACTGGTGCACGAAAATCCGTGCACTCTCGGGTGTGGGGGGTGTCCCTCACCTGTCCTGCACCTTCTTGCAGTCCAGGATTCCTCTCACAGTCCAGGAGCCCTCGCTCCTTATTGCCCACCTGCTTGCTGCTCCTTACTGCTCGGCTCGCTGCTCCTTAGTGCTGCCTGGGAGGTGGGAGAGGCTCCTGCCACCACGGCTACCTTCCCAGCTTCTGGCTGAGCGGTGCTCCCCCTGTGGGATTGAACTGACAACCAGGGGGCAGGTGCTGCATTGAGCGTCTCCCCCTGGTGGTCAGTGCATGTCATAGCGACCAGTTATTCTGCTGTTTGGTCGATTTGCATATTACCCTTTTATTATTAGAGATAAAAAAAAATTTTTTAATAAAAATGTTTCTGTGGTCTTTATTTCCATAATATTATGAAACTTGCTACAAAATCAATGTTTGCATAAAAAGGGATTTAATTACTGAAATGGAAAGAAAAATATATAAAATGATTGTACTCAGAGTGCTGTTCCATAGCAAAGAAAATAAAAAAATAATTCAACATTCACTTTCAACAGAATGAATTTTGAAAAACATTGCTATAATCTCTTGAGTTAAAATATCAAATCATTATCAGATTCAATGTAACTGGTTTTTCTATTTGAGTATTTGATGCCACAATAAATAACTGGCATATTTAACTAAGAATTCCTTCTGCTGAGGGAGACAGTATATTCACAGTTATTGCCTCATTTTTCACACATGCATAAAAAACTTGAAGTTGAAAATGGACAAAATTAATTTGGAAGACATTATTTGATCTAAATAAAAAGTCATGCTTCACGGAGTAAAATATATCACACTTTCTGCAATCACATTTTTTATTGTTATTTGGAGGCACAGCTTTAAAATGACTACTAATTTTTAGTTTTTAAAGTAATGTTATTGCTACTTTATCAGATTTTTGTTTTCTTAGCTTTATTTGTGCAGTGATATCAATATGCTTTTGCTGGAAGTCTTGCCCAGCCTCTACTTCACACGTAGAAGTATCACTCAGTCTCTACTTCACCTCCAACCAATGATTTACAACTGACCCTGCTTGCAAGCGTCTTCTATCTCCCCAGCATGGCACGGGTCATGGCACTATTGGTTGGTATACTAAGTGGCTGTCAGGGACAGCAATGTCTAATACTTCTCTCATTATCACCTGAGATCAAAATTGACTCTTTCTAGCCATTTGTGCTCAAAGGCCTTTCATTTTATTAGTGAACACCTTACAATGTTGTCCTTGAAGGGACAAGTTAGATAAATTGCATCTGGAAAGAATTGGAGAGAGACAGGTTAATGCCGGTTGTTTTTCAGATTTAATCATGTGTTAAAGTAAGTACTTTGTTCTTTGCTCATGTGTCGCACATACAAATAGAAGAGATGATAGCAAAAACTGGAAATGTAAAATATCAGGGCAAGTGTGATATACTTCTATAAAACTATTAATAAACTTTTTAAATTAAAAAAAAACAACACTAGACAGATGCTAAAAAGGATGGGAAACATTGACAATAAGTATAAATTAGAACTGCCCATGCAAAATGAGACCTGTGTACACCCCATCTAATGCCCATGGTGCTTCTAGTTTCAGGAATTACTGATCTTCCTCTAAGACGCGTTACAGCTCATCCCATTTTGCTTTTCATCCTGCTTTCCCAGTCATCATTATGAAAAAGGATCCCTGAACCCTTTTCCCATATTGTATTTGCATGTATATCCTTGACAATCATTCAATCTCCCCTATTTCTCTGTTCTTCAACACTATTACCCTGTGCCCTTTAAAATTTAGTCAGTTGTTAAACTATTTATTTCAAGTTTCTCCCATGACACAAGCCTATCTGTCTCCCAGTAAGACTGGTATTACCTTTGAAGTCAATTGGAGTAATGACATTTTTACCCTTCAGCCCCCGTGCAGAGAATCTCCGGTCCTGCAATGGGCCTGGGTGTCCTTTGTTTCTTTCAAACCATCCTCGCCTCCCTCCCCCTGCCACCCCCCAGCTGCTTTCTCCCAAAACTCTAGGTTTTCAAGGTTCATTACATCAGACTATATCGCTTACTTTTATTTCTTGTGGTCCTGGATGTACCTCTCACTGATGACTTGGTCTTGTGTCAACACAACTCTAATGGCCCTGAAGGGAGCATGTGCGTTCTTGTCAAGGATAACTTGACCCAGGCATCCTGAACCACTTGGATTAAAAATAGAGGGATAAGAAATTTGGAAAAAGAATTTGGGGCTTCAGTATCATTGAACTTTAATTCATAAGCACAAGAGTATTATGATTTCAGACTTTAATGCCTCTGACTTTAATGTTTTTGCATTTTAACTCAAGAGAGAATTTCATTTTCAATTTTATTTTCTTCCTGGAACTCATTCCAGGACATTATATTTGAATTTGAAGCAAAATACATTGTTGGCATTTTATTATTGGAAAATATGCATTTGAAGTATGTTAATGTTGTCATTTAATTTCATTTTAGTATCACTGAGAGACTCTATTGGATAACATGACTGGCTACAATTTGTGATGGAACATATAATAGAGAATGGATTTTCAGCTTTGGGTAGTTTAATTAACAGTATATTTTTGACCACATTAGAGCTTCTTAAGGCCAAAATTTACATAGATTCAATATTATTGAACAATAAATAGTTGGTATTAGGGAGGCCCTTCATGAAGGTAGGAGGACTTTCTCCACACTTTTTTGATTTTCTGCTTTTCAGAAGAAAGAGATGTACCTGTCATTTCCTCAGACTTGAGGAAGCCCAAGTTGATATAGAATACAAAACTGGGACTGTTCAAGTACCCTTATTCCTTTCTCCTCATGCTTTCTTCAGTGGACAAGGATATCTATGGTCCTAGCACCACTGGCTTCTTTCTATTCTTTCACTCCCCTAGTATTCAGTGAGTACTATGTGCCAGTGACTGTCCTAAATGCTTTCTATGAATTAACCCATATTAATCTTAGGAGATACATTGGATGGTGACAATGTATTATGTCAATAGCATGGAATGTTATTACTTTTCATATATACTAATAAGATACAGAGAGGAAAAATAATTTGTCCAAGACTGCCAGTGACAGTTATGTTGCCAAATCAAATATCCAGTTCTCAGTCTCTATTATATACAAGAGCTTTCACAAATAGTTGAGCACTTCTTTTTTCTTGAAACGTGTTTGTTGTTGCTTGGTTTGGTTTGGTTTGGTTTGGTTTGGTTTGACTTCTTTTGCCCCACCAACTTATTTATTTATTTATTTATTTATTTAGAGAGGGGAAGAGGGAGAGAAAGAGATTTATTTGTTGTTCCTCTTTTTTATTCATTCATTTGTTGATTCTTGTATGTGCCCTGACTGGGAATTGAACCTGCAATTTTGACATATGGGAGCAATGTTCTAAGCAACTGATCTACCCAGCCAGGGCTTCCCACCAACTTCTGATTGCTCCATTTTCCCAGTGACCAGTTCCTCTTAATCCTCTTTGGTGGGTCCTGTCACACTGCTTAATCTGCTGATATTGGAATTCAGTGGGTCCTAGTCATGAACTGGACTCTTGTGTATTTCTGCATTCAGTTTCTGAGTAATCTCATCTGAGAACATGTCCTTATATGTCATCCAAATGCTAATGACATACATATTTATGTCACTGGCCCTCATTTTTACCTTGAAAGCCAGAAGTATATACCCAAATACTTCATTGCAATTTCAATATTGATTTCTAAATAGCTTTCAAACATATGTTCAAATAGAGCTATTGAATCCCTACCACACAATTCCATCCTGCTCTTATCAAAACAGTCTGAATCATCTGTGATTCCACACTTTCCATCATGTAAATGCATGTAAAAGCACAGAAATGTTACATATCAAAGTAACAAATGTTGTTGATTCTAGGACGTGTGTTCATGGGAAAAGAAGGATAGGTTACAGTGTGTATTTGTGTTTTGCATGTACAAGAAAGTGGTGAAATGGAGCTTTTACATTTTTCTCAATATGCTTCTTTATTACATGAGTTTTTAAAAATAAAGATGTATTCATCCATTTCTTTATAATTAGAAAATATTTAAAAATTGAAGAACTGATTTCTATGTCCACTATAAAATTGCTAGCTTCCATTTTTCTATAGCCCTTCTGTTTCACCTAAATGAGACCAAACAGTCCCAGTTCTGTAGTGACTTTATTAAAATATTATTGACTTAATGTTTGTATGGTTGAGTCTGTAGCTTTAGCTTTTTGGTTTTATCTACCAAAAAGCTAAATGATATCCTATATAATAAAAGCCTAATATACTAAGTGTCTGGTCATCCAGTTGGCTGTTCAACGAATCAAAGCATAATATGCTAATGATATGCTAAGGCCACTCAACTGCTCACTAAAATATGCACTGATCACCAGGGGGCAGAGAGTTGACTGGTCAATGATTCACTATGTTGTGCACTGACCACCAGGGGGCAGACACTCCAACCAGTAGGTTAGCTTGTTGCTGGGGTCCGGCCAATCGGGACTGAGAGAGATGAGCCAGACATGCCCTGGAGCCCTCCTGCGGTCCCTCCCATGTCCTTCCCTGCCCTGATCGTGCACTGGTGGGGTCCCTTGGCCTGGCCTGCTCCATCTCACAATCTGGGACTCCTTAGGGGATGTCAGAGAGCCAGAATGACGCAACACTATGACACACACTGACCACCAAGAGGCAGATGCTCAATTGCGGAGCTGCCAGCACCAGCAGCGGATGCAAGTGGGACTGGCACCAAAAGCAAGTGCGAGAGGCAACTGCTGCCCCAATCACCTCTCAGGAGCAGGGGGAGGTGGAGAAGCCCTCAGGGGTGATCAGGGCCAGCAGCTGCTGCTTGCACCTGCTGGTGTTGCCGAGTGATGGGGACCTGTGCCAGACACCGGCAGCAGGTGCAAGTGGTGGCTCCAGTGCCAGCTGCAGGTGCAAGCAGGGCCAGCGCTGGCAGTGGGTGCAAATGGTGGTTCCAGCGCAGGCAGTGCGTGTGAGTGCCAGATGGGTCCATGGTGCACAAGAGCAAAGAATTTTCAGTAACCACCAAAGGCTTGCCCTGATGACAGCTACCCGCACCCCACTTTGGTCTGCCCCCCCCCCCCCCCCCCGCTTACCTCCTCCACTATTCTGCTGCAGCCAACACCTGCCATGTTCCACACACATCCCCTGGTGGTCAGTGCACGTCACAGCGACCAGTTGTTCAGTTATTTGATTGTTCCAGTTGTTCTGCCGTTCAGTCTATTTGCATATTAGCCTTTTATTATGTAGGATCTTTGAAAATAACCTCTGATAGTCAAAATATTTTTAATGCATTTATTGTGCTTGTTTTAGGGACTATCATCACATTGTAAGGAATGTAATTTAAAAGAGGCAATAAATGAACAATACTTATTCTGGAAAAGAACATTACGAATTAGCCATTAAATTCAATGAGACTTCTATTTTACGTCAAATTATTAGATTAAGCTTTGAACTGAATTTTACAGTAATAAAAAATTCCATCTGCTAATTTTGTGTAAAAGAGGTGATAAAAAGAAAATTAAATATACCTAAACATGATTTAATGTTTTTCTGGTAAGGTCTATCATATATTATAGTGTTTATAAGATCTGTTTTGTGGAAGGTTTGAAAAAGATAGTTGGATTTGAATAATTACAGATAAGTTGACTATCCTAATAAGAAACTGGGTAAACTTTTAAATTTGTTCTCTCATTTAGGCTTTATATTACAGAAAGAAAAAGCAAATATTAACTATTTAAAGAAACACTGAGGCAAATATTACTTAACACTTTTTTTTAAACTTCAGAGTAATTTGGAAACAGTTTGCTAAAACAATTATAGTATCAAGAAAATTTTAAGCAATATATTGCTATCCTAGATAACAAAAGGGTAATATGCAAATAGAGCAAATGGCAGAACAACCAAACAACCATTCAAAGCATAATATACTAATGATATGCAAAGGCTGTTCAACTGCTCGCCATGATGTTCACTGACCATCAGGGGGAAGACGCTCCGACTCGTAGGTTAGCTTGCTGCTGGGGTCTGGCTGATTGGGACTGAGTGAGATGGGCCAGACATGCCCTGGAGCCTTCCTGTGGTCCCTCCCTGGTCTGATTGTGCACTGGTGGGGTCCCTCAGCCTGGCCTGTGCCCTTTCACAATATGTGACCCTTCAGGGGAAGTTGGCGAGCCGGTTTCAGCCCAATCCCACAGGCCACTCCCCTTGGGAGGGTGCCAGACACAGGGATCATGGCTGGCAAGTGCTGCTGTGGCAGCGTGAACCTCTCCTGATCAGGACTGATTGGGCACAAGCCTGAGGCAGGCACAGTGGGGCCAGGATGAACGGGAGCAGCAGGTAGGAGCTGCAGGCAACGTTGGACTGTGGGCTGATCCCTGCAGGACACCCAGAAGGACCCCACCTGTGCACGAATTCGTGCACTGGACCTCTAGTCTATAATAATAAAAGCGTACTATGCTAATTAGATTGGACATCCTTTCAGATGTGAAGCCAGGGCTGCAGCCATGGGATGGAAGCAGCTACCGCAGCTGCAAGAGACGGATCCAGGCAGCCAGACCATGGCTGCGAGGTAATGAATCCAAGCATATGTCATGGCTGTGAAGGCCTACTCTTGCATGAATTCCCTGCATCGGGCCTCTAGTTTAAGATAATTGTTAAGCAAAGCATTGGTATCTTTAACTTCATATATGATATGCCTTATTATAATTTAAAATGCTGCTAAATATATAGTCTACCTCTCCTATTTTGCAAAGTTCGAAGAAACTAAATCTCAGAAATACCTTTTTAAAAATGTTTTACAACTTATTATAAAGTTACTCCTTTTCTTTCATTATAAAAGTTTTCTATTGAATGATCTATACTTATTAAACCTAAATTCTCTTCTGGTTTGAATTTCAGTAATCAGTGTTCTGATCAAATAGTTATAGTGCATGTTATCAGCCATTTTGCTCTTAAATCTTGGTATGAATTATGACCTCACCATCACTGCCTTATGAACACTCTTGTTCCATTGATTTGTGACTCTGTGATCTTTAACCCCTTCTCATACTTTTCTATCCATTCCTTCTTTATCTATTTTATACACCACCTCTCTTGTTGGAGTTATTCTCCAAAGTTACTTTCTTGGCTTTCATGTTAGCCACTCTATACTATAGAATATGAAAAGCATGAAATATATTTTAGAAAGTGTTTAAGGAAATGTCGGTGCAAGATGTCAGATTGAGCACCTATGTTTATTCCTTCTCCCCACAGCACATTATCAAAATATGATAAAGGAGTAACCTCTCACAGGAAAGGTCACAGCAATGACAATGAGAAAATCCAATAGATATTTTGAAGATGCATCGTGATGACAGATGACAGAGAAGGGAGGAAATAGAAATTGAGGATATGCACTCTAGTGGAGGCAGGATATTTTTCTGGAAATAATCCTGGAATGACACAGACTCAGATGCAGCGAGTGGGAATGGTAGCAGAGAAGATCTGTGGAACACAGGGCTTCATCAGGCAGGCGGGCCACATTCTCCTGCCTTATCCAGACATGAAGTGAGATCAATCTCCAAGCATTTCAACCCTGGAAAAAACTCTAAGGGATCTTCTCTAAAATACTATTCAAACTGATGAGAGAAAATAGAACTTTCAGGAGACTGTCATTCATTCACCAAATATTTACAGCTTATGTACTCTGTGCCATTCCCTGATCTAGTTGCCAAATATACTGTTTAACAACACAAGTTTCAAAGTTTATTTCTTTATGAAGCTCACATTCTAGTAGGAATGACCAAAACAAAAGAAAAATAAAAAACTACAAGCTAATATCAGCTAATTATAAACACTGAAGAAAAATTAAGCAGATAAAGGTAGCATGTGTGTGTGAGACAGAGAGAGAAAGGAGAGAGAGAGAGAGAGAGAGAGAGAGAGAGAGAGAGAGAGAGAGAGAGAGAGAGATTTAAGTTGCATAATCATGGTAAGCATAAAAGAGAAAGGTGAAGTTAAACAGAAATTTCCCACAGAGATAAAATAGATAATTAAGGGCACAAAAGTTGTAAAATAAGAGTGGGGCAATAGTTAAAAAGAAACACAGAACAGAACTCCTCTTAAAATTAAATAAAAAGATTAAAAGATAAGGCAGAACAATTTCTAAGAATATAGAGCCAATATGTAACGACTCAGACAATATGAGACATGGAAGCTCAGATCAAGGTTGAATTGCAGCACCAGGTGATTCCAGAGCCACGCTCTTTGCATCTGTTATATACTGATTCAAAATAAACATTTCCTTGTCCTTAAAATGGGTATGCTGATAAAACAGCCAGTGTTCTCTAAGTTGAGAGACAATGCACATAAAGGAGAATATAGATAAAAGATAGTAACTGGCCGGCCTGAGTGGCTCAGTGGTTGAGCATCAACCTAAGAACCAGGAGGTCAAGGTTTGATTTCTGGTCAGGCCATATGCCCTGGTTGCTGGCTCAATCCTCAGTGTGGGGCCTGCAGGAGGCAACCGACCAATGATTCTGTTTCATCATTGATGTTTCTATCTCTCTCTCCTTCTCCCTTTCTCTCTGAAATCAATAAAAATATATTTTAAAAAAGATAGTAACTGACACAGAACAGTTGTTTCATCCATGCTAGTTTTTAATTTTTGTTTAGACATTTTATTTTTAAATATCACATTATGATAAAAGTGAAATACAAAATAATATAGATCTTTTGAATTTGTGTAAAAAATACAATTTTTTTCCATATCTCTTTTTAAAATTTTATTGTTGAAAGTATTATAGATATCCCTTTTTTCACCCTCATTGACACACTCCACCTCCAACCCACCCCTCCCTTCCCTCTGAGATATGTCAGTCTGTCCCATACTTCTATGTCTCTGGATCTATTCTGTTCATTGGTTTTTTCATTAAATTCCACAGATGAATGAGATCATATGATACTTTATTAATATATTGCTATGCTCAGTCTTTTTTAGTTACCATTAATTTAATGCTGTCAAGTTTTACCTACTATGTGTCATAACAAAATCTTTATTTTCAACCCTGATGTCTCCTAAGTTCTGGTTTAATATTTCCATTTGTATGCCTTCATAGTTCTAATTTATTTATTTATTGCTTTTAACCTACTCTTACATTAAGAAATGTTGTAGGGTAATGAAATTTACCTTAAAATCAAAATTTTAAAAAAAGACTGTTAAAATCTACTCTAGCCTAAGTTGTGTGCCTCAGGCATACTATTCAGTTTCTTCCCTTTTTGTTATCTAAAAGGAAAGTTAAAGATTTTATTATTTATTATTATTATTATTATTATTATTATTATTATTATTATTATTTTGCTTTGTAATGGTTGTCTTTTTTATTATTATTAAATCTTTATTGTTCAGATTATTACAGTTGTTCCTCTTTTTTCCCCCCATAGCCACCCTCCGCCCTCACCCCCCCACCCCCCGTCCTCATACATAGGTGCACAATTTTTGTCCAGTCTCTTCCCGCACCCCCCACACCCCTTTGTCCCCCAAGAATAGTCAGTCCACTCCCTTTCTATGCCCCTGATTATATTATATTATAATCACCAGTTTATTCTGTTCATCAGATTATTTATTCACTTGATTTTTAGATTCACTTGTTGATAGATGTGTATTTGTTGTTCATAATTTGTGACTTTACCTTTTTCTTCTTCTTCCTCTTCTTAAAGGATACCTTTCAGCGTTTCATATAATACTGGTTTGGTGGTGATGAACTCCTTTAGCTTTTTCTTATCTGTGAAGTTCTTTATCTGACCTTCAATTCTGAATGATAGCTTTGCTGGATAAAGTAATCTTGGTTGTAGATTCTTGGCATCCATCACTTTGAATATTTCTTGCCACTCCCTTCTGGCCTGCAAAGTTTCTGTTGAGAAATCAGCTGACAGTCGTATGGGTATTCCCTTGTAGGTAACTGAGTTTCTTTCTCTTGCTGCTTTTAAGATTCTCTCTTTGTCTTTTGCTCTTGGCATTTTAATTATGATGTGTCTTGGTGTGGTCCTCTTTGGATTCCTTTTGTTTGGGGTTCTCTGTGCTTCCTGGACTTGTAAGTCTATTTCTTTCCCCAGGTAGGGGAAGTTTTTTGTCATTATTTCTTCAAATAGGTTTTCAATATCTTGCTCTCTCTCTTCTTCTGGCACCCCTATAATTCAGATGTTGGTATGCTTGAAGCTGTCCCAGAGGCTCCTTACACTATCTTTGTATTTTTGGTTTCTTTTTTCATTTTGCTTTTCCGGTTGGGTGTTTTTTGCTTCTTTGTATTTCAAATCTTTGACTTGAGTCTTGTGATACTCTAGCCTGCTGTTGGAACTCTGCATAATATCCTTTATTTCAGTCAGTGTATGCTTAATTTCTAGTTGGACCTTTTTCATAACCTCGAGGGTCTCACTAGATTTCTTGAGGGTCTCACTACATTTATCGGCGGTCTCACCAGACTTTTTGAAGGTCTTACTAAATTTATCGGTGGTTTCTAGAAAGTTCTTGAAAAACTTTAAAAGTGTGGTTTTGAACTCTATATCCAGTATTTTGCTTTCCTCCATTTCTGTAATTTGTGTCCTGTTTCTTAGTCTCTGCATTTTTTTTTTTATGCCTCCCTGTGTTGATAGAGTGGCTTTCTGTGCTAGGTGTCCTATAGGGCCCAGTTGCTCAGCCTCCCCAATAACCTGAGGTGTACTCTCTTGGTGCACCCCTCTGTGGGCTTTGTGCACAATCTTATTGTAGTTAAGCCTTAATTGTTGTAGGTATCACTGGGAGGAATTGACCTCCAAGCCAATTGGCTGTGAGAATCAGCTGTGTCTATGGTGGGAGAACTTCTGTGCTGAAGACTTGCTTCAGTGGGGCTTTGGTGCTCACTGAGTCTGCCCCCTGAGTGTGTCCCTTATGGATCTGAGGAGTTGTAATCTGGCTCTTGGATCTAAGGATGTGCTAATTTAGCCTCTGCCTGAGGCTACCCAGAAGGAGCTACAAAGAGATCTGGAGATTCCCCTTCCTTGTTTGGGGTTTGGAGGTGCCCAAATGAGGCCCAGCTGTGAAGCAATGCAAGCTTCTGTGGGGCCTTGGGCCTTCTCCTGGAAGTTCTAGGTCTGTGTGGCCCAGCTGTAGTTTGTTAGGTAATTTTCATATTGCAAAGGGCCAGGGCATTCATATGCAAAAGCCTCTGCTGCTGCTTGGGTGGGGCAGGGTCTGAGGGAATCAACAGGGCAAAGCAAACAGCTATGACTGATCTGCAGCCCTGCCCTAAGGGGCCCCGTGTCTCAGTGTCCCGGTAATCGCTGCGAGCACCTCTGAGAGGAAGCCGCCCTCGAGTTTTGAGTTCTGCCCCCTGCCAGACAGTCCAGTTTCTCCCCGTATGAGTCTGGGTCCCCAGAGACTTTCTGGAACTGGAGTTCAGAGCAGTTGGGGGCTTGAGACCCCCTCCTGATTCAAAAAGACAGCTGTGTCCTCAGTTGCCAGCCCTTGCCGCATGCGCTTCCGTACCTCTGCACTTCCGCACCTCCTCTGAGTCTCAGTGCTTTTCTCTTTCCTTCTAGTTGTAGAATTTACACTCAGCCAGCCTTCCTGTGGTTCTGGATAATGTCCGTTTTGTCTTTTAGTTATATTTTTTAAGTTGTTGTGGGAGGCAGCAATTTCCGGTTTTTACCTATGCCACCATCTTGGTTTTTCTCGGTAATGGTTTGTCTTGACTGCAAATAATCGAAAGTTAAAGATTTTAACTCAATGAAGTAGAAAGTGCTTTCTAATCTAATTCTGCAACCAGATTACAGATTTATGAATCACCTATGCCCCTTCCCAGTCCCTTTATCTTCAGGCTAAAAAAAAAATGGCAACTTAGCTTTGATTCTTTTCTTATTAATTTCCTTCTGCTCTTACCAAATACTATCTAACCTTTGTCTGTTTTTGCTTAGTATCTAAGCTATTGCTGTATCGCCTCAGCTGGCCTTTCTTTTTAAATCCTCCATCCCTTCTATTTAACAGTGCACGATGCTACCATCTTGGTTGTCCTAAAACATCATTTTGATTATTTTATTCCCCTCCTGAAAAAACTTTTGTGTCACTATGACTTTCATGAATAGAGCTCTTGTATTTGTCATTCAAGGACAAAAAATGTCAGGTCTAATTTTTAGCCTTTTCTTCTCATGGTTCACCACTCCAAACAACTTTTATGTCAACCTCAAACAGGGCTTGTGTTTGTTTTATTTTTTTCTTTACCTCCATGATTTCCTCACACTTGTTTTTTTCAATTTGTTTTAAATTTCACTCCCTACACAATACTCTGAATGCCACTCATCTTTCAAAATTCAGCCAAGGTGCCTCTCCCTGTCTGCAGCCTGCACAGATTGTTTTCTTCGAGCTGCTTTAGCATGTTTTTCAGTACGACTAATGTAGCCTTGTTAACGTATTCTTCTTCTTTATAACTATGTGCGTGTGTATCTTAAAACCTCTATCTGATTTCAAGGTTTTGGATGGGAAAATCATCCCCACAGCACTTAGCGCGATGCCTGGCATTCTGAACGTCCTGTAAATATACACACCATGGATTAATGCATTTTCCTTGGATAAAACAAATAGGGTTTTCTTTCTTTCATTTTAAATGCTATCAAAAAGTATATGATGATACCATTGTCATTTTGCAGCATTGATTTATCATTAAAATGTATTTTGGTGAAAAACAGCAATGATGTTAGGATGTGTTCACATATGTTAATCTCAATGTTCATAATAGAAACATGCTGTTCAAAGATGCTTCCTCAGAGAAATAAAAACTAAACAAGAAGGTATTAGACAACTATTTCTGATGATAAATTTTTTGAGAACACCCAGCAATTAAGTAATTACATAAACCTCACATTTCTCTGCAATTTTGAATTGTATAAGGTAACACAACTGCATGTCCCTCAGTATTACGTCAGATAATAAAATTTCTACAGCACAATTTAGCAAATCCTCTGAAATAATTACATTTGGATAAGCCTCTTGCCTGGAATTCTAGCACTGCATAGAAGCTACTATGATTCATAAAATAATATATAAATATGATAGCCTTCATCTATAAACATAAAATTACTCATCTACTACCAGTAAAATATATGGCTGGTGTTTATACATATTCTGCTAGTGAATATTGATAGTCAATGATGAAATGTTTTTTGGCTTCAGGTGACTCACATTAGTCAAACCAAAATTTTTATAGAGAGATCTGGGCACTGAGAAGTACTATTGCCATTTAAATATGCATACTTTTTCTTCATCAAGGTTGAAATAGAAGAAAAATATTTAATTACACTTATTTGTAAAGTGGCTCACCTTGAGCTTGATAATTGCTGTCCTTTTTGTGGTGCTATCTTTTCTAAGTCAAAATTTCTCTACACATTCATAAAATTTCTGGTTAATATATTCGGATGCCTTGAAATCCCCATGCTATTAGAGCATAACTGTTACTTACTAATGAAACTGGTTCCCTTAAGGATGACCATCCCAGAAATATTTAAAAGGGCGATTGAGAAATAAATGATATGAAATAAAATATATTAGGGCTAAAAGCATGTTAGAACATGTAAGATGTATTAGAAGGTTATATGTGTGATATGTACACCAAGATAATATAAAATTGAGGATACTTCATATACATATAAACAGTGAAGAAAGGAAATGACATCAGCTCCTAACTAAATAAAAAAAGAAAGTGATATTTTAAATTCTTAGACATTGCTGTAATGTTCCTGGCAGGCAGGGCCACAAACAATGAATATTTTCTTGACAAAGAATTTACTGAAGATACAACAGTGATTTATCTCATTGAACAAGATGATCTTGTTTTATGTCTCCCATGCCACTAACATGATGATCTACATATATAACGCTCAAAATGATACATTTTATATTCTAGTAAATTTCAGAAACCAACATAGTTTAAAATGTAGATAATAATATAGTTCTAATGGAAAATACACTTAGAAGATATTTATTACTTTCATATTAATGTCAATTTTTCACATACTGGCTATATAGAGCTTTAAACTCAGAACCAAAACCTTCAGAAAACTACATATAGACAGCCGAATGTCGTGGTTACTTAAGAAAATGTTTCTCATCTATATTTATTTTATTCAGAATCTATTCTTACCTAACCCAGAGGATAAAATAGCATCATTTTATATATGATTAGGGTCTGAAGATTAAATCACACTACAAAAGAGCAAGAGAATACTTGAGATTAGTTTAAGTCATTTTTGTCCTGAAAACTGTAAGTATTGTATCCCTGAGATTTTGCAGGCTTCTTCCCACCCTCCATAGTGACATGCTCTAAGGTGACAGTTCATATGTCATGGAGAAGAGACACAGGCCTATCAGCTGACATAAGGATGCATAAGAAAGCAGACCTGCTCCCTCTCTCACATAGTACCACATAGTGGTGTGCCCCAGCCAGAGAAAAGGGACAGATATGCTCCTATGTTAGGCAGAGGAGAGGACCCTACTACAACATGTCTACTAACAACAGAAGTGTATGCATTTCTCATGTGCAGATTGCAGTAAATCCTAAAACTGCACACTGACAATTGAATAATGGTGCCACAGGTAAATGTTAATTTCTTTAAAGTGTCATAGTATTTGACTAAAATAACAATCAGATTAAAGTTATTTTGATCACTGACATTATAAAATTATTATAATATGTGGAATAGGTGAGAGAATAATTTGTGACCCAATTAACTTTTAAAAAGCTAAAGATTGTATAAAAATACGCTTGAATCATAACAGCCATGACTTTCAGTTTATCTAGCCGTAACTAACATCCATCTATGTATCTATCTAACCTCTATCCAACCATCCATCCATCCATTAAAGAGATTACACAAAGCCAGCATTATTGAGATACATGTGACATTCAGAATTCCATCACTGACTGCACCTGTAGTCCTGAGGAAACCATGTTCTTGCGATGAGTAAAAGTGGTGATTAGAATTATGCTCAGATAGATTTTCTTTGACATTCAGCTCCAAGCTTTCTATCTACATCTCCCATCTGTATTGATATTAATATAATAACCTTACCTGACCCAGAGCTGCAGGCATTCTATCTGAATCTGCATTTTCTTTGCACAATACTGCTAATTTTAGAGATGTGACATTAACAGCAGTTGCAAGGAAATGGAGATCTGTCATTCTTCACTCCACTCTCTGAGCTCTTCTCACTGGAATAAGGAAAGAGGTCAGGAGAAGGGGATAATCTTGGATCCTTTTTAAGAACTAAGTCTGGATGTAAGAGGAAAAGAAAGCTCTGACCAGATGGCCCAGTTGGTTGGATCATATTCCATAGGACAAAAGGTTGTGGGTTCGATTCCTAGTCAGGGCACATACTTAGGTTGCAGGTTCCACCTCTGGTCAGGGCAAGCGAGCATAGAATGCAATCAGTCGATATTTCTCTCTTCTCTCTCTCTCTCTCTCTCTCTCTCTCTCTCTCTCTCTCTCTCCCTCTCCCTTACACTCTCCCCCCCCTCTCTCTCTGAAAAATCAATAAAACATATTCTCAAGTGAGAATTTTTTAAAAAAAGAAAGAACTAAGACAATTCACAGCAAGTAAGCTAAGATACCATGAGATTGAGATAGATGTAATGTTAAGCAAGGATGTTCAATTTTTAAATATTTAATTTGAAGAGAATATGGTTATCCACAAAGAATAAAAAATATTGGCTGGGAAATGATTTTATATATATATATATATATATATATATATATATATATATATATATATATATATAGAGAGAGAGAGAGAGAGAGAGAGAGAGAGAGAGAGAGAGGAGAAGGTAGGGGAAGAAATATACATACATATAATGTCTCTGTGTCTCTTGATCCACTGCATTTCTTTTTCAAATTTTTTCCCCTTTCCTCTAGGTTTCTAAACACCAAGAAAAGATATGTGCAAAATACTAACATGTATTCATTTATTCTGTAGAAAATTTCAAGAACAAGTACTTTTCTGTTGGTGAGTACAGATGTCATAAACCTCATGGGAGTCACTCTCCCTTACATTGTAGAAATAACTTCTCTGCTTGCTACACACAAATAAGGTTGTATGAATAGTAAACATATTAAACTCTAACTTACTCCCAGGAGACTCATAACAATTTTAAATCCAAGAAAATCAGAGGAAAGGTATAAGCAATCACATAAACATACAAAACTTTAAAAAGAAAAAGAAGTACTTTTCATAAACATAGCCTTGAGCTATAAAGCTAGCTTAAATAACTGAACAGAAAATTATAAGTATACAAATATTCATATTTTTGAGATTGTTAAAATGTGGATATTTTGGAAATACATTTCCAGTCCTAGTTTCCTCTATGTATACAGGATAAAACCCTCAACACTAAGAATTTTTTAAATGGAAGAGAAGAAAGAATCTCTGTCCTCATAGTCAACATATTTTCCCCATTATGTCACATAATGCGATTCTGACTTTATCTGCCAACCCTTCAGTAGTTAACCACAGACAATATTTTCTCTCATTGTGTTCCATTCAGTGGAGCACTGGGACTTTCTGGCTGAAGATCTGTAGGCTGTCCTTTTTGTTTTGAACCATATATAACCTACCTTGCATGTTTCATTTCTAAAAGCTTCCAGAGATTTCTTTACAATAGATTCACATTTGCAGGCATAATTTCTTATTTTTGTTTGTCAAGCAAGATTGGAAATGGACATACTAGATAGAATTTTTTCTGAAGGAGGAAGCAAAGACTACTGAATAAAGAAGATATATGGCATAGCTTACATTTCATAATTTTTTAAAAAAATGATTCTCTTCAATCCAGGATTTTATGCTTAAACTGTGATTTTTTTCTTCATCTAATCTTCCCAAAATATCAAAACATCTTATTGCATTCCATGAATTCCAGAAGAAAATGCTCCATTTTCATGTGTCAGGTATAGAGGGATACATAGCAGTCTCTAGCAGAATTTCAAGTATATTTTATATATTTGGGAACAATACTATATTTAATTTGTACACTTATGCTATTGTTTTCCCTTTGATACAATTGCTAGACTGAATAAGTAGAGGGTAATCACCACATAATTTACCACATAGTTCTTCAACTGAGAGTATAAATTCCACCCCTCAAAATTCTATTTTAACTTGACTGAGATTTTATTAGTACCTAGGATTGATCTGACATAGTTTTATCATAAACCACTAAACTAGAGAGTACATTCATAATAGAACTAAAAGTAAAACAAACACACAAACAAAAACAATGAAACTAAATATCCCTTGGGGAAGGAGAAAAAAGAAATATCCATAAATTTAATCTCTCATGAGTTGCTATGCATAGGCTGCTCCCTGACTCACCAGTACTCCACACCTGAGGGTTTTCTATTTAGTGATTGCCATAGACAAAATAATGGCTCCCTAATATGGCCATGTTTTAATCCTCAGGACCTGCATAGAGGTTACATGGCAATGGGGAGTTAGGGCTACAGGTGGTATTAAGGTTGCTAATCAGCTGACGTAAAAAATAGAGAAATTATCCTAGGTTATTCATATGGACCCAGTATAATCAAAAGGGCCCTGAGAAGTGGAGGGCTGAAGCAGAAGAGGGTCACAGAAAGAGATGTTAGGACAGAAACTGGTCAGAGACAGTCAAGGTTCCTGGTTGTGAAGATGGAGGAAGGACTCTCTGAGTCAAGGAATGTGGACAGTCTCTGAAAAGTGGGAAAGGTGGAAAAGAAAACCCATTTATTCCTAGAGTTTCCAGAAAGGAAGGCACACCTGCAGACATGATTTTAGCCTAATAAGATTTTACCCTAGTAAGTGTTGGATTTATAACCTTCAAAACTATAAAATAGCACAGTTGTGTTCCTTTAAACCACAAAATTGTGGTAATTTGTTAAAGCAACATTAGAAACTAATATAAACTACTTATCAAATAGTTTTTAAATGTGCTTGCTGACATTAAAATAACAGTGTAATATAATTGTGGTAAACAATTTAGGGCTACTAGTTATAAATCAGAGATTAATATATTTGTGCCAGTTGCTAATGTAATCAATGGATCAATTTCACATAAAAACATCTGTATCTTCATATGTGTGGAGTACTTAATAAACACAATATTTTTGAATTATAAATGAATCAAATAATATTCATTACTTTAGTACTTTACTTTTTAAAATAATAGAGACATAAATACTGAAGCAGATGGCATGTGAATCATAATGTAGAATGCCACATGATACAGATTAATGTACTAAGCTTGCCAGTTAAGTGAAAAAAGATCTACATACTAGTTTTGCTAAAACTAAGAAGAGATATCACTTTCTACCTATATTGGAAACATTAAGAACTCAGCAGGGAGCAGAATGATTTATGACAGTAGAGGTAGCATAATGTTCTGGAAAAGAAATTAAGATAAAATTAGGCTGGATATCAGAAACTGTCTCCACACAATGCAGTAATCTCCCAAATAAATTGGTGGGATCGTTACCACCTGAGAACTTTACTAATGCCTTTTAAAATAAAATGCCCTTTAAAATACTCTTTAAAAGAACATTGCTTAGGTTCATGAAACCATATGTATTTTATGCTTAGAATAAAGGTCCCCCTAGTATTTACACCAGAACATGCAAGCACTTAAAATATAGATATAATACATTTTAAACACTATTTATCTTTAAACTACTAAAATTGCAGCTTCTAAAAATCACAAATTTAGACATCCCACTGTGCATATATCCCTGTATATCTTAGTCTGCTCTACTACTATAAACTTACTTCAAAGAAGGAAAATATACCTTTATGTTGATTTTGTAAATCAATATTTTTCACTACAGAATTATATCCAAGTTCTTATAGAACAATGAATGTCACCTTATCCAACTATCACCACAAAAGTTTCCAAAATTGCACAGTTCAATAAGGACAGGAAATACTGCCTGCTCCTAGCACCCATAACTGGGTAGAGCACTGTAAAAGGTCTTGCTTCAGTGATGGGAAATATTTAGATTAGATATGGCTCTGATTCTATTATTAAGAACAAGGCCCCAAATGATCAAATTATTTCCAAATAACTACATCCAAGAAAATGCTCAAGAATATTTATAGAAACTCAAAAATACTTATCACCCAATAAAGTAAAATCCACAGTGTCTAGCATCTAATGAAAATTACCAGTCATTCAAAGGAACAGGAATATATAACTCATAATGAATAGGAAAAAAAAAACTTATCAGTTAAAGCTGAACTAAACTGATACATATGTTGAAAATAACAGACGAAGACAATAAACTATTATTATAACTATAGGTCATATTCAATGCTTAATAAAGACCTAAAATATATTTTACAAAGACCCAAATCAAGCTTCAAGTGATGAAAGCCACAATGTGTGAGTTGAAAAATGTTTGGTTGGGAATATAGCAGATTTGGCATTGCAGAAGAAAACATTAGTAAACTTGAAGATATAGCTATATAAATTACCAAAAATAAAATTCAGAAAAAATAATTAAACAATAAAGATGAATTCCACTTCTGGAAATATGGAATAGAAATATATTTCCCTATTTTTATGTCTCTGTTTATCTGAAAAACCTAGACTTTATATATACAACAAAAAAGAAGAATCTAAAAGGGAGAGAAGAAGGCAGATTGTCTAGGGACCTTTGGACCAAAGGCAAAGCATAGTGATGCATTTTCTTTTTGCCTTATGTATGCCAGGCTGGGTACTGGAAAAGCTAGAAATATTGCAATGCCAATAGTAACTCATAAACAAGCCCCAAGAAAATTCTCCTCCCTCCAGCTAATTAAAGTTTTTGGGGAAAAGCAGCTTAACAAGTCTTTTAGCCAAAACCATTTCATTCTACATCAGTCAAACACCACAGAGGAAACAGTGAGCCTTCCCCCACAAAAGGGTGACATCTAACTTAGCAAGCTGTAACCATGTACCGAAACCCTTCTTCCAAGGTAGTATCAAGGAATTTTGAGTAGAGGATGAGTGAATTTATCAGCACTTAGTTATTTATAATAAGGTTTCCTCCTCATTTCATGATGCCATTGGAGACCGTGTGAGAAACCTGGATTTTCAGTCCCAACTGGTGATAACTAGGCCCCTTTCCTCCTTCTGCTGGAGTGGTGTCAGAGGAAACCCAATAGAAATCAGGACATGCATCACTGTTGAGAAATAACAAAGGCACTCCCAATCTGTCAGTGGAGGTCATTTGAGAATAGTAGCATGGCAATCCTTCCCGACAGGATTGTATACACACAGTTCTAGTGGGAAAATGAGACTTTAGACCCCAACCTATCGTGGTGAGGGAGACATCAATAACAAGTATCAGGAATAAAATAGAAGACATCTCTAGGAACTCCGTAGATATCAAATGATAATAGAATACAATGATTAACTATACACACATAGATTTGACAACATAGTTGAAAAAATAGAATCTTTACAAAGTAAATACTACACACCTCACCAACATGAAATGGATGATATTTTTGTGGAGTTTTTTTTTTTAAGTGAATTCAATTTTTCATACCCAGATTGTTTCACTGATGAATTCTACCAAATATTTAAAGTATGAACACCAGTTGTACACTTTTACAATATTTTCAGAAAATAACATTTATAAGACTTATTATGAAGCCAGTGTTACCTTGATATCAAAATCAGAGCTAAAATAAAAAAAAGTAGTAGTAATACTAAAAACTGGCAAGGATATGGAGAAATTGGACCTCTTATACATTGTTAGTGGGAATGTGAAATGGTCTAGTGACTCTAAAATGTACTTTGGCAATTTCTTAGAAAAATAAAACATATACTTATCATAGGATACAGTAATTACACTTCTGGACATTCATCCCAGGGAAATAAGAACTTATATCCACACAAAAATATGTGCATAATTGTTCATAGCACCTATACTTGTAATAGAAAAAATGGAAAAAATTTAAATGGCTCTCAGTTGAAAGCCAAAAAAGAAACCATGATATATCTATACCATAGAATTCTACTCAGCAATAAACTTAAACTATCATACTCAACAACTTAGATGATTCACAAAGGCACTGTGCTAAGTGAGCCAGTCTTAAAATGTCACACACTACATAATTCACTTGATATATCATTTTATTTTAATGCATTATTTAATTAATTATTTTTTTTATAGAATATAATCTTATTTACTACAGGACCAGTGTTGCACAGCATATTTCTAGAGTTTATTCATCTTGCTTAACTGAAACTTTATGCCATTGATTAGTAATGCCTCATCTATTTATCCCCCAGTTCCTGGAAACCACTGTTCCACATTTTTGTTCTATGAATTTGACTTTTCTAGATAAATTACATGCAAGGGCTCATGCACTATTTTTCTTTCTGTGACTGGTTTATTTCACTTAGTAAAATGTCCTCTAGTTTCAATCATGATGCTGCATATTAAAAAATTTTCCTATTTTTAAAGCTGAGTAGTATTCAATTGTATGCATATAGCACATGTTCTTTATCCATTTATCTGTCCGTGGACATGGAAGGGTTTTTGTGTGTGTGTGTGTGTGCTTTTAAATTTACATCTTGGCTACTGTAAATAGTGCTTCACTGAACCAGGAGTGCTAATATTTCTTTGAGATTTTTATTTCAATTCCTTTGGATAAATATCCCTAAATGGGATTACAAGATCATATGGTAGTTCTGTTTTTAATCTTTTGAGGACCTACATACTATTTCCCATAGAGGATACACCATTTTGTATCCCCACCAAAGACAGTGTGAAAGGTTTCCAAGTTCTCCACATCCTTACCAACACTGGTTGCCTATAAATATAGGTGTTGGGTAATATCTCATTATGACCTTGTTTTCCATTCCCCTGATGAATAGTGACATTGAGAATTTTTCATATACCTGTTGGCCATTTGTATGTCTTCTTTGGAAAAATGTTTATCCAGGCCCTTTGCCCAATTTTAAATTAGGTTTATTAGGCTTTATGCTATTAAGATGTATGAGTTACTTCTACATTTTGGGAATCAATACATTATCAAATGGCTTGCAAATATTTTCTCCCATTATGTAAGGTCCCTTTTCACTTTATTGATTGTTTCCTTTGCTGTGCAGTAGCTTTTTTAGTTTGTTATAGCCCACTTGTTTATTTTTGCTTTTGTTGCCTGTGCTTATGATGTCATATCCTTGCAACTATTGCCAAGACCAATGTCAAGGTGCTTTTTCTTATAGTTTTTTTTTTTTCTAGAAGTTTTACAGTTTCTGGTCATATAAGTCTATAAACCATTTTGAATAGATTTGTATGTATGGTGTAAGATGAGGGTCCACGAGGTTTCATTCTTTTTGCATATGGATATCCAGTTTTCCCAACAACATATGTTGAAGAGATCATCCTGTCCCCAATGTTCTTGGCATCTTTGTCAAAGATTATTTGACTGGATATGTATGAATTTGTTTCTGTACTTCTCTTCTGTCCTATTAGTCACTATGTCTGTCTTTATACCAGTACCATAATGTTTTTATTACTGTGGCTTTGTAATATATTTTGGTATCAGGAAGTGCTATGCCTTCAGCTTTGTTTTTATTTCTCAATATTGATTTGGTTATGTGTGGCCTTTTGTGCTTCCATATAAATTTTCAGGGTTTTTTTCTGTTAAATATGCCATTGAGATTTCAATGCAGATGTCATTGAGTCTATTTATAGATTACTTTGTTAATATGGACATGTTAGTCATATTATCTTTTAATACATAAACATGGGGTGTCTTTTCATTGTTTTTTTTTTCTTCAATTTCGTTCATCACTTTTTTATGGTTTTCAGTATACAAGTCTTTCATTTTCTCATTTAAGTTTACTCCTAAGTATTTTATTATTTTTGGTGCTATTGTAAATGAGATCATATTCTTAATTTACTTCTCAGAGAGTTTGTTGTTAATGTACAAAACATGGAATTTTTGCACATTGATTGTGTAGCCTAAAACTTTACTGAATTTGCTTAGTAGTTGTTATAGCTTTCTTATTTAACCTTTAGGGTTTTCCATATAAAGTCATGTAATATGCAAACAGGGACAGTCTTACATCTTCCTTTCTGATTTAGTTGCCTTTATTTTATTTTTCTTGAATAATTGCTCCGACTATGACTTCCAGTACTAAGTTGAATAGAAATGCTGCGAGTGAGCCCTAGCCGGTTTGACTTAGTGGCTAGAGCGTCGGATTGTGGATTGAAGGCTCCCAGGTTTGATTTCAGTCAAGGGCACATGCCCAAGTTGCAGCCTCGGTCTCCAGTAGGGGGCGTGCAGGAGGCAGCTGATCAATGATTCTCATCATTGATGTTTCTATCTCTCTCTCCCTTCCTCTCTGAAATCAATAAAAATATATTTAAAAAAAAAGAAGTGCTAAGAGTGGACATCCTTGACTTGTTCTTGATCTTAAAGGGGAAGTTTTCAACCTTTCATTATTGAATATGATATCAGTTGTAGGCTTTAATAAATAGCTTCTATTATTTTGAAGCTACTAGTATTTCCTTCTATTCCTAATTTGCTAAGATATTTTTTTCATGAAAGGCTGTCAAATTTTGCTAAAGGTTTTTTTCCTGCATCTATCAAAATGATTGTTATTTTTATTCTTCATCTGTTAATGTGGTATATCACATGAAATGATTCTCATTTGTTAAGCCATCTTTGCATACCAGAGATAAAACCTAGTTGGTGATGGTGTATAATACTTATAATATACTATTGAATTAATTTGCTGGTGTTTTGTTGAGGATTATCAAATACAATCATTTATCCACTTTGTTTAGATTATAAAGTTTAATGGTGTATACTTATTCATTACAGTCTCTTATTACTTAATTTAATTTCTGAAGCATTAGTTGTAATGTTTCTTCTTTCACTTCTTTTAACTATCCTTAGAGACACATATGACGAAGTTGTGTCAATTCTGTTCACTGAAACCTATGAACATTCCTCAGAGTAATTACAGAAGACTTATGTAAATGGAGAGATGTGCCATGACCATGAGTCAGAAAATTTAATCTTATTAGTATCAAATCTTTCTAAGTTGATTTATGGAATTAATACAATCCAAATAGACTTTGACAAATAATTCAAATATTCATATGGAAATGCAAAAGAACTAGAAGGACCTAAAAACTTCAAAATATAATAATATTGCAGGATTAACATTACTTAATTTCAAGACTTATCACAAAGCTGTACTGATCAAGATAGTGGGGTATAGCAGATAAGACAGATAAATGAATCAATGGAACAGAAAAGAAAGTTAAAAGAATAGGCTCCCACATTCATAAATAACATATTTTCAGCAAAGGTACAAAGGCAATTTATTGGAGAAAGCATAGAAATTATGTTGGAATAATTTGATCTTCATGTGAAAACAAAATTTAATCTATACTTGATATTCATAAATTAACATGGGTCATAAGCCTAAGTGTAAAATCAATAACTATAAAATTATTAAAATAATACATAAAAATCTTTGTGATCATGTGTTGGGCAAATATTTATTAAATATGATAAAAATACTATCCAGATTACACTAAATTTAAAAGTTTTACTTCATCAAAATTAAAAGTATCTGCTCTTCAAAAGACACTAAGAGAATGAAAGGGGAAGACACTCACTGACTGGGAAAAGAATTGCCAATCATATATCTGATAAACACTCGCATCCAGCATGAAGAATTTTAAAACTCAATAGTATGAAAGCATATAATCAATAAAAAAAGGACAAATATTTTAATAGGCTTTTCACCAAAGAGGACGCAGAGATAGCGAATAAGCAAATTAAAATATGCTCAGTATTTAAAAATATACAAGGTAAAACTATTATTAGCACACAAGTGTTGGTAATGATTTGAAGGAACTGATATTCTCATACAATAGTAATAAAATGATACGACTACTTTGGATTAATTAGTTTGGTAGGTTTTCTTTTTTATAAACATTAAGCATTCACCTGTCATCTGATCTAAACATTTAGGAACCTCAGAAATTAGAGTCAATCAAGAGCTTCCTGTTTACCTCTCCAAGTGCAAATTTAGCCATAAGTTGATAAGTATTATGACACATACTACCAAGTTACATCATTAATACAATAAAACACAATATAATACTTTTTTAATGATTGAAAATTTTCTATAAGTTTTTAAAAATTAAGATTCTGAATGCAAAAGATGATATAACCAAGTTTAGAAAGTAATTATAGGAAAATTAGTATATCTGACTATTGTTTCTAGCTGTTTCTTTCCATTAAAAATTTTCCCAAAGATTAAGAAATTCTAAACCAAACTCAATATAAAAATGGACAAAAAAGTGAACAGAAGTAAATATTAATGCATAATAAATGTGTAAAGATTATTATTCTTACCTAAAACTAAGAGATCTATAACTGAATTGAGATATCACTTCCTTTTTGTCTTTTTATTTTTCAACTACAGTTGACACTCAATATTATTTTATATTTGTTTCAAGTGTACAGCATAGTGATTAGACATTCATATAATTTATGAAGTGATCCCCTTGGTAAGTTTAATACCCACCTGGCATCATGCATAGTTATTACAATATTATGCTGTATTTTACATTCCTGTGACTATTTATAACTACTAATTTGTATTTTATACTCCCCTCACCTTTTTCACCCAGCCCCTCAACCCACCTCCTAACTGAAACCATTGAACAAAATGAACGAACAAAAAAGAAAAGAAAATGAAAGAAAACAAACAAACAAAAAAACCTGATTAGGAGATACATTATTTCACTTCTTATAATTGTGGAGGCTGGAGTCTGAGATGCTGGTGCCAGCATGGCCAGGTTCTGGTGAGAGTTCTCTTCTGTTTTGCAGGTGGCTGGCTTTTTGTTGGATCCCCACACATGGAAAGAGAGAGAAGAAGCATTTTATGACTCTTAGAAGGGCACTAACCCTATTCATGCGAGCTCTATCCTCCTGGCCTCTTCTAGTCTTTACTGTGTTTATCATCATACTGGAGGTGGAGTTGCAACAAATGGATTTTGAGTGGAGAACATAAATATCCAGTTCTTTTAAATCACTTTTCATCCATCAAATTGGGCAATCATAAAAATTGATAATGTTAATATTGATAAAAATAATTGCTATCTGTCAAGCATTGAATATATACTTTTTGTTGTTGTTAGTTTGTTTTTACTTTTTTTGTTTAAAGTATTACAAATCGTAGTGCATATGTCTCCTTTTCCCCCCATTGACCTCCCCACGGTCTCCCCTACCCCCGAGCACATGCCCTCACCCCGCCACTCCCAGTGTCTGTGTCCATTGATTATCCTTATATGCATGCATACAATCTTAAAAATTGCTCTCTACAGTTACTGTTGCAATTTACATTTCCAAGAGCCACTCTTTCCAAATAATCATCAAAAGTTGGTATGGTCATTTATATATTCTTTACATTTTATAAGTCCCTTGAGTGAAAGCATAGCTTTAATTTAATTTACATTTCCTTTATAACCTGTGGGGTTGAACAGCTTTTCATATGGTGTCTCCTTCTGTAAAAACCTGAACTTTTAAACACTACTTCATTGTAACCTAATTTGTTAACCAGAGAAGCATGAATTTTATACTGAGTAATCCAAATTGATATTTTCCAGCCAATGAAATTATTAACAATGGGACAGGTATTAACCTGAACATTAGCACCAAAGCATATATCAGTTATTAGGTGAGTGCATATAGATGCAATGACTTCTCACTCATTTATTAAGGTGACTTCATCATAGCACTTTAAAAATATTTGAAAATCACATTCAAATTATATTAGTTGAAAATTTTAATACGATGTTATAATATTTTCAGGTGAAGACGAAAACACTGTTCTTTTAGTTTACAATGAATATTTAAACTCATGTTATTACATTTTAAGAAATAGAGCTGCAGCTAGTAGTACGGATTAGGCAGACACCTAGCAAAAGGTGCAGTTACCTCAGGACTTAAGATTGCCGTTACCTCGAGTTTACAAGTCATCATCAGTCTAACACTCAGGAACAAAAAATAATTCATGCAACATATTCGTGAAAGTACAAATATAATTTTTAAAAACCAAAGCACCTCTAAATAATGTTCATGAAAGCTTGTTTTATGCAGTAGGTTTTTGTTAGAAGTACACAATCGACACCAACTTGGTCACTTAATATTGTTTACCTTCATTTTACACTTCCTTGTGTGACTAATGGGAAGAGCAAGGAAATGAGCAGAACGATTTTAAGGCAAGTTATATTCCTTTCCAATCGTCTATTCTAGAGTTGTGCAGGCCACTGGTATTCAGTGTGATTCATATATGTATTAAAAATTCCCAAGGGTACAGCATTCCCTTGTTTATCTCTAGGAGTTGATGATCCCGTTGGTTAATTCCAAATTCAATTTACAGAAAGCTTTAGAGATGCAAAGGTATGATTTCAATTTCTCCAGATCTTATTTGTGGAAAACTTTGCAAATCTTTGTTAAAATATCTAGTCTGACCTTTGATCGGTAATTCATGATCAAGGTCAAAGAGAGAGCAAGTGTTCCCTGAGGGATCACCCACCTCAGACTGCATAGAGTAACAAACACTGAAAAGTTATTTGAATTATGCATGCAGCAGTACTGGCATGACACTGTCATTTTGGTTGATTCTAAAAAAAAAAAAAAAAAAGAGTTGTTGCACAGTAAATACAACTGATTTTTATGTATCTTGGAAGATGACACTTTATTATAAAGTATGTCACAGTCATCTTCTCTCTGTTGAGACATCTAAATTCATGTTGGTTTACAACCTTCCCTCCTGATTACAATTCTGAAGGGCGTTTAGTGACAAGTGTGCAGTGTTTTGTCAAGCTCTTCAGTTTATACAGATGGAATGCTGTTCCGCTCACCAAATCCATTACAAGTGCAAATATATGGCTAAATGGACCAGCGTTTGTTTTAGACATGAGTCAGCCAGTGCCAGAGTGTTCTAAAGTGCATCTCCTATAACTTTATTGAACACAACTCAACATTCCATATTTCTTTCCAAAGGTCATCTGCTACTATTAACGCCCTCGTGGTTACATTATTTTCAGTGTAGCACAGAAACAATTAGTTCCTACAACTCTCCTAGGTTGTATCTACTGAGGTCTAGCATGCGTCTAACATTTTAGTATAGGGCTAGCCTTGTTTTTTTCCTCTGATTTCAAACGCTACTTAAAAGGTTATCAAAGACCTAGTTTATAAGTGAAGATAAGAAGACATGTTCTTAAAACTGGGGAATCAAAATTGTTTTACTCCTTTTAAGTGAAAATATTGTGTTTTGGTGGACATGAGTCATGAAGGAAGAATGGCAATCACATCAGCTGTTTAAAATCCTGTTTTCATTAGGGTGCCAACTAAACCAAGGAGCAGAGAGTAATGCAAAAGGGAAAACAAACAGTTTGTCCCTTAATACAGAAAACGCACAGCAAGCACCACGCTGGCGAGCTCTGGTGTCATTAATCTTTTCCTCCAGTGCCACTGTCATCATCAGGACTCCTGCTACACACAGGCTCCCAGGTCCACATTAAGGATGAAGACCCACTTTGCAATGTTTTGAAATCTGTCTAGTTTCATGGGTAGAGTGCCTTTTCTCTATTAGATAAAAATCAAAACAAATCCATGATAATGGATAATGGATTTGAATAGAAAAATATTTCTTGATTCAAAGTGATGTAGCCCAATTTATGTCTTTCTGAGGTAGGGCTAAGATCCCTCCGTCTTAAAGGAAACTTACATTAAAGTTTGGCAGGGTCTCAAGGAATGATACTCAAGGAAACTAGAAAATGATCTTGCAGATGTTTTATCTTTAGACCATGTAAATGGATAAACTCTATCTCCTAAATCCATGCATGGCCTGGTTAATTTTTCTTTAAATAATGATAGTGCCAAAGATTTCCCAAAATGTTAAAAGCATTTAAAAGACCTTTCTATTAGTAAAATATTCTTAATTGAATGATAATATGAATGTGTAATAATCATAAGGGGGTTTTGTTTTGTTTTGCTTTGTTTTTTTACAGAACTCTCTAATTTGTCTTTTTGTTTTCTAGTTATCTGTTTCTTTCTCCATTTCAACATTCTATATCATCAGAAAACCGTCAGGGTGATGGAGACCATACTGAGTCAGAGTAATGAATCACAAAGCCTCAGAAACCCCTGCCAAAGGATATGCCATTTCTCACAGGATGACGAGCAAGTGCAGTCATAGCCAAAATGGCCAGTCTTGCTCCAAAGCACAATTGCATAAATCCAGCACATTTATTTGTCCAGGAAGTTAACTGTGGAAAAATAATGTGACAGTAAACTGGCAAGAAAGCAGAACAGTTGTGGAAAGAAATAAAGAAATCGAATTGAAAAATGATGAGCATAACAGAGCATTTATTATAATGTAATAACAATTTTAAACCTTTGGGACTATTAGCCTCAGGGGAAGGTCTGAAACCCGAGCCGATTTCTTCAGAAGGCGAGCATGGGATTCAAAAGGCTTTCAGGCTTTCAGGTCTATAGCTTGAAGATGGCTTAGAACTGGTTCACTGCAGGAGAAAACTAGTTAAGCCCTAAACAAGTGTTGAAAGCTCAGTTAATGGAATTAGATTAAATTTTCCAAAGGGTGTCTATTTATCTAGTATTCAAAATATAAACCAACCATCAAACCCAAGAAGAATATTTTCTCTTTTCACCATGGGTTAGCTAGGATAAAATTTTCCTATATTTGAATGCTTGGGCAATTTAAGTTAAGAGCACAAGAAATGGGGAAAAAAAAGATGATGATAGATGATAGATAGATAGATAGATAGATAGATAGATAGATAGATAGATGATAGATAGATAGATGGCTAAAGAGATTTCCAAAGATTTTACTCTCCAAGAAAAGTAAGAAAATACAATAAGCTTGATCTTCAAGAAAAGTAAGATAATAAGGTAAAGATCTAGGTATACAGGAAAAAGAAGCAAGTAATAGCAGAACAAAAGAAAACGGATGCCTATATTTTATCCTAGGGTTCGGTTTAAATAGCTTGCAAGGTGCTTTCACACTGCCTGGGAGAATTACTGTCAGATGTAATACAGGGAAAGGGCAAAGAAAATATGGCCTTTAATGCAGTTCAGTTGGGTTCCAACCCTTAGAATTGTGAGTTCAAAGGGAAAAAATGAAAGTATCAGGTACACAGGAGAGATGTTCTGGTTACAAGAAGGAAGAGTCATTAAGAGAAACATACTTTAACAGACTCAAGACAGAAAGGACTTCACAGTATTAAAAAAGGGCAAACAAACTACATTTACTTAACTGAGTTTCTGGATATGAAAATAGTCAGGTAGAGGATAAATGCCGCACATGGTATCAGCAAGCACAGAATATAAACAAAACCGTTCTTCTGGACCTGAATTAAGAAGTCTAAGAAGGAAGGAGGGAAAAAAATGTTACTTCCCCCAAATCCAAATGAGTTACATGTTATTAATAAATGTGAGCAGTTGCCCTACAGCACCTGCACCACAAAAATTCATTTTATATTAGGAAGACCACACATAAAGCACTCCCAGCTCTAGCTACCAATCATAGGCGGGGTATCTATTTCTGACAAAACTGGTCCAACGTGGATTACCCAGGAGTTCAGAATCCTCCTTTGTTTCTCCCTTTTCTGTTGCAATTTCCTTCCTAAGCAGCTCTTTCTGGGTCCCTCTATTTTAAACGGTCTTTCTCAACACGATACAGAACTGCACTACACCAGAAAATGGACTCTGCCGAGTTCTAAGGACATTCAAAATACACAGAAATTTCTTCCTGAACCCAGCAATCACAGCTGACCTAACCCTCGGTCCTTGCCATACTCTGAAGCATGCTGACTGTGTTTACTTCAATTATCCCCTAATCCTGCCCACAGTTGACAAAGTTTACTGTTAACATATGCTTCTTCCTTGTTACTAATGCATACCTTAGCATCTTTCGTCTTTGTGTATCTCTTTGGCAAATGCTGCTTTCCGCTTTCTAACAGTTTTGAACAGTAACTCATTTATCTGTAGATTGGCATAGGAATAAGAAAGATGATATGTGTGGCATTAAACCAAATCCTCTCAAAGAAGTCCAAATTTTTAGGAATCGCTATCATAAACATTTCAGTTTTCCCCAAATGTCCTGCCAAAGCAGAGACAAAAAATGATTTTTAAAAGAGTGATGTTTTTAAATATATACACATTAACTCACATAACTTAAAGAGTGTGAGTTGACTGGATTAGAATTATTTTAAGCTTATTGTTTATATAAAACACAGTGGGTAGTGTTTCTTGAATTCTAATAAAGCCACGTTAAACTATAGTAATTATATTTAGGGGCATTTCACTGTTTAGGCTCAACACTAAACTGTTTCCTAATTTAACCACCTTCCTGAGCATCTGCCTCCTAATTGCAAACACTTGTGGATCTCTCTAACAGGATTTCCTGCCAGAATCTCAATTTTGACATGAAAAAGGAAAAGCAGACATCATCTTTCAAAGTTAAACCTGCTCATCCTCCTTTAATCTCTGTCTTTATTACCAGCAGAGTCACTGTCCTTTTACATGAGACTGTAAATGAGCATAATCTCTCTCTTCTTTTTCAGGCAATCATTGCTGAACCTTCTAGGTATTATCTGGCACCTTCTCTGAAATCTCTCTCATTTTAATTCAAAGTGTTATTTTCTTCTTTTTATTTAATTTATTTTTCTTTTTCTTTATTGAAGACATTACATATGTGTCCTTGTCCCTCCCATCCCCCCACCACCACCACCCCCACTCATGCCCTCACCCCGTGGTGTCTGTGTCCATTGGTTAGGCTTATATGCATGCATACAAGTCCTTTGGTTGATCTCTTCTCCTTACTCCCCTACCTTCCCTCTGAGGTTTGAAGGGTCAGATCAATGCTTCTCTGTCTCTACATCTGTTTTTGTTCATCAGTTTATGTTATTCATTATATTCCACAAATGAATGAGTCTCTTTCTCTGACTGGCTTATTTCACTTACCATAATGCTCTCCAGTTCCATCCATGCTGTTGCAAATGGTAAGAATGCCTCCTTTTTTACTGCAGCATACTGTTCCATTGTGTAGATAAACCACAGTTTTTTAATCCACTCATCTGCTGATGGGCACTTAGGCTGTTTCCAAATCTTAGCTATGGTAAAATTGTGCTGCTATAAACATGGGGGTGCATATATCCTTTCTGATTGGTGTTTCTAGTTTCTTGGGATATATTCCTAGAAGTGGAATCACTGGGTCAAATGGAAGTTCCATTTTTTGTTTTCTGAGGAAACTCATACTGTTCTCCACAGTGGCTGCACTAGTCTGCATTCCCACCAGCAGTGCATGAGGGTTCCTTTTTCTCCGCATCCACGCCAGCACTTGTCCTTTGTTGATTTGTTGATGATAGCCATTCTGACAGGTGTGAGATGGTACCTCATTGTTGTTTTTATTTGCATCTCTCAGATGATTATTGACTTTGAGCACGTTTTCATATGTCTCTTGGCCTTCCTTATGTCTTCTTTCAAAAAGTATCTATGTAGGGGGCGGCCAGCACAGGCACAGCGACCACGCCATCTTGGGAAACGGAGCTGCTTGAGACTAGGATCCTGGCCTCAGCACCACCCAGTCTGATCTCAGACGCATACCAGGACCCTGCAGCCACTGCGGACAGAGACCTGTGACCACAGTTACAGACCTGCGGACACCAAAAGTTCAGAAATCCCCGCGGCAGATCCGTGAATAACAGAGCCCATCCCCCCTTCCCGCAGGCTTGCGGGCAGCACCAGAATAACTAACTGATAGACCCACCCCTTGCCAGGGCCTCAGCACTCCAGGAACTTTAGCTTGGAAGTGCGCGAGCACCTTGGAACTGATCCTACTTACACTGCCAGCTTCTGAGCCCTGGGCTGGGAGCAATCGCGCGAACACCGGGAATTGGTCCCAGGCATCACAGGCCCAGAGACCCCGATTCTCTGGGCAGGAGGCAGCACCAAGCACCAGTAATTTGACTGTGTTTCTTTTCACCTGCGCCTGAGATCCTGATTTCCTGTGCATTCATACTAAGAGCCAGTGACTCCAATTCCTGGTGCAAGGGCACACAGGGACCCTGATTCTCAAGGCAAGGTTGCGCAAAGCAACAGAGACTCTGATACTGGATTCTGGGGAACTCTGACTCCTGGCGCACGCTAGGGGGCTCTGGTTTTCAACACGCTTCAGGGGGGTCTCTGTTTCAGCACAGTGCAGGCAGGGTACCTGATTCTAAGGGCACGAAGGAGGCCACATTGAGCGCTGACAACACTGACTCTGAGCGAGCCTGGTTCCCACCAACCCACAACAACCACACATCTTAGAGTCAGAGCTCTTCAGTGACATTAGGGTGGTGGGAGGCTCCCACTGCACACGGCCCAGGCCCACGCAACTCGACCTTTGAACCATCGGGAGATAATCAGAATGAAGAGATGAAACAACTCCCAGAGGAAAGACAATGAGGAATCACCAAGAAAGGACATTAATGAAGTTGAAGCATGCAACATGACAGAAAAAGAATTCAGAATAATGGTTGTACAATTCATTCACCGGATGGATGAGAAAATCAACAACCTATGCAAGAATCAGGAAGAAATGAAAAGTGATATAGCTACAATCAAAAACACCATGGAAAGTTTCAACAGCAGACTAGAAGAAGCAGAGGACTGAATTAGTGAATTAGGAGATAAGGCAGAGAAACAAGCTCAATCTGAACAGCAAATGGAGAAAAAAATTAAAAAGCAGGAGGAGAGCCTAAGGGAGATTCGGGACAACATGAAACGAAGTAACATACACATAATATATGTATTATATTAGGGCTGCAAGAAGGACAAGAAGAGCAGCAAGGATTAGAAAATCTATTTGAAGAAATAATGTCAGAAAACTTCCCAGATATGGGGAAGAAAAAAGTTACACAAGTACAGAGAGTCCCAGGCAAGATGAACCCCAAAAGACCCACACCAAGACACATCATAATAACGATGGCAAATGTACAAGACAAAGACAGAATCTTAAAGGCTGCAAGAGAGAAACAGAGAGTTACCTACAAAGGATCCCCCATCAGATTATCAAATGATTTCTCAACAGAAATACATCAGGCCAGAAAAGAATGGACGGAAATTTACAAAGTGATGCAAAGCAAAGGACTGAATCCAAGAATACTCTATCCAGCAAGGCTATCATTCAGAATTGAAGGGGAAATAAGAAGCTTCACAGACAAAAAAAGGTTAAGGGAGTTTATCACCACCAAGCCAGCAATGCAAGAAATGCTAAAGGGACTGGTGTAAAAAGAAGATATAAAAAGCTCAGAAAGAAAAAAGCCACACAAAAAAAGAAATGGCTACAAACAAGTACCTTTCAATAATAACTTTAAACGTAAACGGACTAAATGCTCCAACCAAAAGACATCGAGTGGCTGAATGGATAAAAAAACATGACCCATACATCTGCTGTCTACAAGAGACCCACCTCATTAGAAGGGACTCACACAGATTGAAAGTGAAGGGATGGAAAAATATCTTTCAGGCAAATGGAAAGGAAAAGAAAGCTGGGGTAGCAATACTTATATCGGACAAAATAGACCTCAAAGTGAAGGCCATAACAAGAGATAAGGAAGGCCACTTCATAATACGAAAGGGATCAATAAAACAAGAAGATATAACTCTGGTAAACATATATGCACCCAATGCAGGAGCACCCAAATTCATAAAAAAAACTCCTGGAAGATATCAAAGGAGAGATCGACAACAATACAATCATAGTAGGGGACTTTAATACACCACTGACAGCACTGGATAAGTCCTCTAGACAAACAATCAGCAAAGAAACAGCAATCCTAAATGACTCACTAGATCAGATGGACTTAATAGACATCTTCAGAACACTTCACCCCAAAGCCACGGAATATATATTCCACTCTGATGCTCATGGGACATATTCAAAAATAGACCACATATTGGGTCACAAGCAAAATCTCCCCAAATTCAAGAAGATTGAAATCATAAAAAGCATCTTCTCAGACCACGATGGCATAATATTAGAAATAAACTACAATAAAAACAACCCCAAATACTCAAACACTTGGAAGCTGAATAGCATGTTATTAAATATTGATTGGCTTAACAATGAGATCAAAGAAGAAATCAAAAACATCCTGGAAACTAATGACAATGAAAACACAACAATCCAAAACCTATGGGACACAATGAAAGCAGTCCTGAGAGGGAAGTTTATAGCTCTACAGGCCTATCAAAAAAACAAGAAAAAATGGTGGTAAATCATCTAACTCTACAACTCAAAGAATTAGAAAGACAGCAACAAGAAAACCCCAGAGTGAGCAGAAGGAAAGAGATAATAAAGATTAGAGCAGAAATAAATGACATAGAGACCAAAAAAACAATACAGAAAATCAATGAAA
This sequence comes from Myotis daubentonii, assembly GCF_963259705.1. Taxonomy (NCBI): domain Eukaryota; kingdom Metazoa; phylum Chordata; class Mammalia; order Chiroptera; family Vespertilionidae; genus Myotis; species Myotis daubentonii. Next base: position 50,457,122 of record NC_081845.1, on the reverse strand, counting down.
CCAAGAGCTGGTTCTTTGAAAGGATAAACAAAATTGACAAACCTCTAGCCAGACTCACCAAGAAGCAAAGAGAGAGGACCCAAATAAACAAAATCAGAAACGATAGAGGCGAAAAAACAACAGACCCCACAGAAATAAAAATGATTGTTAAAAAATACTATGGACAGCTCTACTCCAACAAACTTGACAACCTGGAGGAAATGGAAAAATTCCTAGAAAAATACAACATTCCAAAACTCAATCAGGAAGAATCTAAAAACCTCAATAGGCCAATAACTATGGAAGAAATTGAAGCAGTCATCAAAAAGCTTCCAGCAAACAAAAGCCCAGGACCAGACTGCTTCACAGGGGAGTTTTACCAAACATTCAAGGAAGAACTAAAACCTATCCTCCTCAGACTACTACAAAAAATTCAAGAGGAAGGAACACTTCCAAGCTCATTCTATGAAGCCAACATCACCCTAATACCAATAACCAGGTAAAGACAACACAATGAAAGAGAATTACAGGCCAATATCCCTCATGAACACAGATGCCAAAATCCTCAACAAAATCTTAGCAAATCGAATCCAGCAGTACATCAGAAAGATCATACACCATGACCAAGTAGGATTTATCCCAGGGATGCAAGGATGGTACAATATCCGCAAATCAATAAACATGATATATCACATAAACAAATTGAAAGAAAAAAACCACATGGTCATATCAATTGATGCAGAAAAAGCATTTGACAAAATCCAACACCCATTTTTGATAAAAACTCTCAGCAAGGCGGGAGTAGAAGGATCATACCTCAACATAATAAAAGCCATATATGACAGGCCCACAGCCAACATCATACTCAACGGACAAAAACTAACACCATTTCCCCTAAGAACAAGAACAAGACAGGGATGCCCACTCTCACCACTCCTGTTCAACATAGTACTGGAAGTCTTAGCCATCGCAATTAGGCAAGAAGAAGAAATAAAAGGCACCCAAATTGGAAAAGAGGAAGTAAAACTGTCCTTATTTGCAGACGACATGATATTATACATACAAAACCCAAGAGACTCCATCAAAAAGCTACTAGACTTAATACATGAATTTGGCAATGTAGCAGGATACAAAATTAACCCCAAGAAATCTGAGGCACTTCTAAACACCAATAGTGAACTTTCAGAAAGAGAGATTATAAAAACAATCCCGTTTACCATCGCACCAAAAAAATTAAGCTACCTAGGAATAAACTTAACTAAAGAGGTAAAAGACCTCTACTCAGAAAACTACAGGACGTTGAAAAAAGATATAGAGGAAGACATAAACAGATGGAAGAACATACCGTGTTCATGCATTGGTAGAATCAACATCATTAAAATGTCCATACTACCCAAAGCAATCTATAAATTCAATGTACTTCCCATTAAAATACCAATGGCATACTTCACAGATCTAGAACGAACTCTCCAAAAATTCATCTGGAATAAAAAAAGACCCCGAATAGCTGCAGCAATCCTGAGAAAGAACGAAGTAGGTGGGATCTCAATACCAGATATCAAGATGTATTACAAAGCCACTGTTCTCAAAACTGCCTGGTACTGGCACAAGAACAGGCATATAGATCAATGGAATAGAATAGAGAGCCCAGAAATCGGCCCGAACCAATATGCTCAATTAATATTTGACAAAGGAGGCAAGAACATACAATGGAGCCAAGATAGTCTCTTCAATAAATGGTGTTGGGAAAATTGGACAGATATATGCAAGAAAATGAAACTAGATCACCAACTTACACCATACACAAAAATAAACTCAAAATGGATAAAGGACTTAAATGTACGACAGGAAACCATAAAAATTCTAGAAGAATCCAAAGGCAACAAAATCTCAGACATATGCTGAAGCAATTTCTTCACTGATACAGCTCCTATGGCACTTGAAACTAAAGAGAAAATGAACAAATGGGACAACATCAAAATAAAAAGCTTCTGCACAGCAAAAGAAACCATCAACAAAACAACGAGAAAACCCACTGTGTGGGAAAACATATTTGCAAATGTCATATCTGATAAGGGCCTAATCTCCAAAATTTATAGGGAACTCATACAACTTAACAAAAGGAAGATAAACAATCCAATCAAAAAATGGGCAAAGCACTTAAATAAACACCTTTCAAAAGAGGACATTCAGAAAGCCAACAGACATATGAAAACATACTCAAAGTCACTAATCATCTGAGAGATGCAAATCAAAACAACAATGAGGTACCATCTAACACCTGTCAGATTGGCTATCATCAACAAATCAACAAACGACAAGTGCTGGAGAGGATGTGGAGAAAAAGGAACACTCGTGCACTGCTGGTGGGAATGCAGACTGGTGCAGCCACTATGGAAGACAGTATGGACTTTCCTCAAAAAACTACAAATGGAACTCCCATTTGACCCTGTGATCCCATTTCTAGGAATATATCCCAAGAAACCAGAAACACCAATCAGAAAGGATATATGCACCCCTATGTTCATAGCAGCACAATTCATCATAGCTAGAATCTGGAAACAGCCTAAGTGCCCATCAGTATATGAATGGATTAGAAAACTGTGGTACTTCTACATGATGGAATACTATGCTGCTGTGAAAAAGAAGGAACTCTTACCATTTGCAACGGCATGGATGGAACTGGAGAGCATTATGCTAAGTGAAATAAGCCAGTCAATGAAGGAAAAATACCACATGATCTCACTCATTTATGGATAATAGAGACCATTATAAACTTTTGAACAATAATAGATACAGAGGCAGAGCTGCCTCAAACAGATTGTCAAACTACAGCGGGAAGGCCAGGGAGAGTTGGGGGGCAGGAAGGAGGGGGGTAAGAGATCAACCAAAGGACTTGTATGCATGCATATAAGCATAACCAATGGACATAAGACACTGGAGGGTAGGCGAGGCCAGAGGATTGTCAAAGGCGGGGGGAAAAAAAGGGACACATATGTAATACCCTTTGTAATACTGTAAGCAATAAAAAAAATTAAAAATAAAATAAAATAAATTAAAAAAAAGTATCTATTTAGGTCCGTTGCCCATTTTTTGATTGGGTTGTTTATCTTCCTTTTGTTAAGTTGTATGAGTTCCCTGTAAATGTTGGAGATTAAACCCTTATTGGAGATAACATTGGCAAATATGTTCTCCCATGCAGTGGGCTTTCTTGTTTTGTTGATAGTTCCTTTTGCTGTGCAGAAGCTTTTTATTTTGATGTAGTCCCATTTGTTATTTTCTCTTTAGTTTCCATTGCCCTAGGTCACAGTGGTCAGCAAATTCATTAGTCAATAGAGCCAAATACCAACAGTACAACGATTGAAATTTCTTTTGAGAGCCAATTTTTAAAACTTAAACTATATAAGTAGACACCTTGTTATTAACTTAATTAGGGTACTCCTAAGGCTTAGGAAGAGCCACACTCAAGGGGCCAAACAGCCGCATGTGGCTCGCGAGCCACCGCAGTTTGCCGACCACTGCCCTAGGATATGTATTGTTAAAGAAATTGCTTCTACATATGTCTGAAATTTTGCTGCCTGCGGATTCCTCTAATATTTTTATGATTTCCCTTCTTATGTTTAAGTCCTTTATCCATTTTGAGTTTATTTTTGTGTATGGTGTAAGTTGGTGGTTTAGTTTCATTTTTTTGCATGTATCTGTCAAATTTTCCCAACACCATTTATCGAAGAGACTGTCTTGCCTCCTGTGTCAAATCTTAATTGAGCATAGTGGTTTGGGTCGATTTCTGGGTTCTCTATTCTATTCCGTTGATCTATATGTCTGTTCTTGTACCAGTACCAGGCAGTTTTGAGAACAGTGGCTTTGTAATATAGCTTTATATCTGGTATTGAAATGAGCCCTCCAACTTTGTTTTTTCTCAAGATTGCTGCAGCTATTCGGGGTCTTTTTTTATTCCAAATGAATTTTTGGAGAGTTCGTTCTAAGTCTGTGAAATATGCCATTGTTATTTTAGTGGGGAGTGCATTGAATCTATAGATTGCTTTGGGTAGTATGGACATTTTAAAGATGTTGACCCTACAAATCCATGAACATGGTATGTTCTTCCATCTGTTTATGTTTTCCTCTATCTCTTTTTTCAGTGTCCTGTAGTTTTCTGAGTAAAGGTCTTTTAACCTCCTTAGTTAAGTTTATTCCTAGGATCTTGATTTTTTGGTGCAATGGTAAATGGAATTGTTTTTTTAGTCTCTCTTTAAGTTCTTTATTGGTGTCTATAAGTGCCATAGGTTTCTTGGCATTAATTTTGTATCCTGCTACATGGCCAAATTCATTTATTAAGTCTAATAATTTTTTGATGGAGCCTTTAGGGTTTTCTCTGTACAGTATCATGTCATCTGTGAATAATGACAGTTTTATGTCTTCTTTTCCAATTTGGATACCTTTTATTTCTTCTTCTCCTCTAATTGCTATGGCTAGCACTTCCAGAACTATGTCAAACAGGAGTGGTGAAAGTGTGCATCCCTGTCTTGTTCCTGTTCTTAGGTGAAATGGTTTTAGTTTTTGCCCATTGAGTATGATGTTGGCTGTAGGTGTGTCATATAGGGCTCTTATTATGTTGAGGTTTGGTCACTCTATTCCCATTTTGCTGAGGGTTTTTATCAAGAAAGGGTGTTGCATTTTGTCGAATGCTTTTTCTGCATCAATTGATATGACTATGTGATTTTTATTTTCTATCCTAAATAGATAGAACACTTCTTCAATGGGCAAATGTCTAAAACCCCTTTCAACTCTAGGTCATCATTCATTAAATACAATGGTCATTAAATATTCAAATATCCTCTGAAACCCTCACATAGTATGTGATGCCAATGAACTAAATGTTGAATCAGACAGAGATGCAGCCTGACTATGAATATCAACATCTAGTGGGAGAGAGGGATCAATGAATCTCTTCATCAGCTAATTGATCAAATAAGCAAATGAATGGCTACTTATAATGATAACAAATGGTGGTAAACTCCATCAAAGTGATCAGAGATGCCCTTTCTAAGAGGGTAAATATTAAGCCAAACAAAAAGAATTAAACAAAACTAGAGACAACAAAACAAAGAACATGGGGTAGAGTACTACGAAGAAAGAAAGAAACTATACCAAGCACTTAAATTTGAGGAAATGAAGGAGGGTCAGTGTGGTTAGAGTACAGAGAAAGGGAGAAGAGGTAAATAAGATGTTGAGAAGGACTGAAGCATGTAGGGCCCTGCTGTCTAGAGGAAGGAGCTGGGTATTCGATTACAAGTGTAAGAGCAAACCAGCGAATGTACACTTCTATAGGAAAGAAGTATAATCTCATTTTTGTCTGATGTGAGAGAATATGAATAAGTCTAAAAGTCAAAATGCCAGGCAGACCCATCAAGCCATTCAATATTTCAGACCATACTGTGCTCTTCATTGTACTTTCTTAAAACAATCCACATTTCCATCTGTGCCTGCTGAAATTGAATCCAGTTCTCATAAACCAATCCATAAAAATCACCTGACCACTAAACTGTAATCAACATTTACATTTTTGTTTATATTTTGACTTTAGCCTCTATTGCCTTCTACCTAAATATTGCAGTTTATACCTTGAACTCCATACAAGGTTATCTCGCTATCCCTTCTCCATCTCCCCTCCTTCAACCCTTCCTGTCTACCTCTCCTCTACTTCTTTCCCTCCCTTCATTTCACACCTTCCCTTTATCCATTCCTCCCTCAATTATGTATTGAGCTTTGCTGTGGTCTGGTCACTGTTCAGGTGAAAGATCATTTTGTAATCTTAATAATAACCCTTTTATCACCTAGCATAGTGGCTTGCATATTGTAGGTAAAAGTAATATTTTTAATAGCCTAGTAAAATTATTAACCTGATTTGCTTATAGCTGCTATTTATAAAATTAAACTGTATTTTCCATGAGAAAATATTAAAAGCAATCCAAGTTATGCTATAAAATTAACATTTTAAAGTCAATTTTTCCACATAATTCTCTTTTTAAAAGTATATTTAACTTCCTGATAAATGATCCTTGTTAGTGGTTGGAAAATTAGACAAGTGAGGAATATTTTTTAAAAGAAATTCAAATTTTATAATAAACAATTACATTACTTTATTTTTTCTTTACACAAACAATATGGATATATATATATATATATATATATTATATATATATATATATCAATGGTTTTGTCAAAATTGGGAATATAAGGGTACAGTTTTTATTGCTGTTTTATTAACATTTTACCTTGACACTTTTTCTAGAAATAATTATAATAGTTACACAATTTTCATCAACATATGAACCATAATTAACTTCATATCCTTCTTTTGTTGACTTCTTAGTCTATTTCCAGATTTGTTATTAGAAATAATTTCACAAGAAAAAAATTCCTGATACATAAATCTCACTGTATAATTTTCTCTGAAAATTCAGAAGTATGATAGAGGTAGAACATATGTTTTCAAATTACTTACCAGAAAGATTGATTTAAAATATATTTTCACTAGTTTAAAAATGCTCTTGTCCCTGCATTTTTGGTAACATTAAAGATTATTATTTTAATTTTTGCCAATTTTGAAGTGAAAATTTTAGATTATTACTGCTTTAATTTACATATCTTTCATTACCAAGTGTCATACTGCCTTTGCTTGAATCCCAGCTCCACTGTTTAATAACTGCTGACCTTGAGCAAGTTACTTGATGCTTCTTTGTCTCCTCAGTTTTCCCATCTGTAAAATGAGGACAATAGCAGTGCTTTGCTCATAAAGTTGTAAAAATTAAACGAGCTAATAGGTGTAAAATTTTTAAAGCAATGTTTGGCACATAGTAAGCTGTATGTAAATGTTTGCTGTTTTTATTTACATATTTTTTAATTTTCATAATATCAAATATATCTATCATTTCCACTGTGAATTATTTTATGGCTTATATATTTAAAAATTATTTAATATTAGTTTATACTTTTATAACTTCTTCCTCCTACTATTCCTTAAGAATTTTAAGGCTCCATGTTTCTTTTTTTATTTTTTATGTATTTATTTCTCATTATTGACTCTTAAAAGGAAAGCTATCTATACGTGCAGGTCAGGCATTTGTAGGAAGTTCAAAATATAGAACATTCAGTGTGCATCTAACATGTATCCAAAATTGTGTTGGAATGGATAAGTTGAAAATCTTATCCTTCATTAGACTGCACTAATTTTTTCCATTTTCTTGTCTCAAGGGAAGAAGAACATTATTAGCATGTATCTCCATCCACCACAATATTTTTAATTGTCAAAGAAATGAAGTCTTGCTGCCTGATAAACCTCCAAAAAGCTCAGCAGCGTCTTTCCCTTTCTTTTGAAAGAAGGGAACCTGACCTTTTTTATTAAAACAAAAGAGAATTTAAATTTAGGCAGTTAATTTCATACATAATAATTTTTTGACACATGAGTGCTCTTTCTGCTTTGTAATATATCCACTCTTAATAACGGAGAGGTGGATTAGGCTAAACTAATTGCAACATGAGTAATAAAGACAATTACAAAGGAAAGCAGTTACCATATGTCGTACTCTAAAGTGGAATTGAAGGGTAGTTTTCTATTCTTCAATTAAATTAATTTTGACAGAAGACAAACTATATTTAATTTTTCTAGAAAAATACCCTCTCAGCACTTCCTCATGTTCTGATAGAAAAACTCATTTTCCTGGTTATGTGTTTGACTAAGTCATTTACTTGCAGTCACTTACAAGAATGCGCTCATGCAAATAACCACTCTTGCTCTGCCCTGCCCTCCAACTGCCCAGGCCTTGCTGTCACTCCGTTATAGTAACAGTGAAACTAACAAACAAGCAAAATCCTGAGAATTTTGTTTACAGGGAAATGGGAAAGGGAGAGACACATCCTTGTAAACCAAAGAAATCAGGAATAATTTAGACAGATTTGCCCCAAAACAAAAAAAGAAAACAAATTGAACTAGTTTGTCTTTATAGTAACAACTGCACCCCAAAATACCTACTGGTACTTGGCTTGAATTACCTGCATCTGTTTGATATACTGCTACCTTTTTAAAGTTTGAGGTTTCATTTGATGTAACAAATCTCTCTGTTGAAAATATGTCTGAGAGGAGTATAGATTTTATTTTTCAGCCATTCACACATATATTTGAATTTATTCAATCAGGTTGCACTCTTTAACATACTTAGCTGAGATACACAGTAAAAAATTGGAAGATTTAACAGAAAAGAATAGCACATACATTTTGACATTAGGTACATTGAATCAGAGGAGGATAGTACGACACAAATTCAGTTTCACAGAACATGGCTTAGGGCAACTATAAGACATAGGGTACTGAAATCATGTATAAAAGGAAGTTTACTAATTAAACAAGGAGGCCATTAGACTGAGGTGACCCTAACGCCACGGTGCCTACATAAGCAAACCTAAATCTAAGCCTGTAAATACACCAATCACAAACAGCCAACTAGTTTTTAAGCTTTAGCCAATCAATAATTTTCTTATTTTGCTTTTGTCTTTTCTCCCAATTCCCATCAACACAGAACCTTTGACCACTTCTGATTTGGCACTGTCCAATTTGAATCAATTTTGTACAAATACATTCTTAAAATATTAACATGATTCAGTTTATCTTTTAACAAAGTGGTAGTGGAATACAGAAAAAGAAACAGTGGTACGCCAATGATAAAGTACTTTTTGTCACAATTTCAAGTTCGTCCTATGCCCAGGAAAAGGGAGGCATTCTTTCCTTACGACTTGGTTGCTGTAGCATTTGTCTCTACCATTAGGAACTTAGGTTATTAATATAATTCATTCAAGCTATAGATTATATCATCTTTGGGTTGGCGTGTGATCCATTCAACTGATTAAGTTCTTAATTTGTAAGTGAAAATATGCCAATGTTCCAGACAATTTACTGATTATGTGACTCTTGTTATTTTTATGAAGTAGTAGTATAGAGAAATTACCTGTAATCTGTTATTTTGTGATATTTTAACTGAAATATATACATTTCTTTTTATTTATCTTAATGTATTTATTAAGAACTTGTAAGCACACGTTCTTTAAAATTAGAGGCTTACTTCTTCCTGTTAAAAATAAGGGAGGCCATTACCCTCCCCTCCTTTTCTTAGAGCATTTAGTTTACAAAATTCATAACTACTTTCTCATCTCTTTGAAAGCTATGCACCTTTTGAAGATTAGCTAGGTCATTTGTCATCTTTATGACCTGACAATGTCTTTCTCAAGGACCTGGGAGCCATCTCTTTGATATACAAACATTGAGGATATAGTGCCACTGTCTCCCAGTTTCTGTGGGACAGAAGGGGCCTAACTTCCCTGGCTGTCTTGCTCCAAGTTGCAAAACTACCTCCTGTCATGAACACATGAGGAGCTTATTTTTCTTCTGGATAAAACCAATTAGCTAATACAGATGTCACTCCGGTTACCGTCAGGAAGAACTAAAGTCAGGAAGACTATGAGTGACAAATGATGCTGTCAGTCCTCTTACATGGACTAGTTGTGGTTTCTCTAGAAAACATGTATATAATGGGTTAGACTTGCTTGGTTATACAGAGTGGCTTTACAATCTTTCTGTTTTACAATCTTTTATCGGGTTGCCCATGTCACACATCAGATTCTGCTTTAATGCTCATTAAAAAAATAAGTGCATTGTTGTTCTTCTCTGTACTAACTTTGTAGAGATAATTTGGGGATTGAAAGAAGATACTGTTTTTCATTATAATTCCCAAACAAACTCAAATTTGTGGTAATATACAATGGCACCATACTAATTTACTTATAATTAGTCTATTTTATACAGTATTTAAGTTTCTATAAAATATTTTAAATATTGACATTAACAAATAATATGAGATATTTTTGTAATGAATAAATGTTTTTACAAGGCCTAAAAATGAAGTAAGTTTGACTTTCTAAGGGCAAGGAATGAGGAAAACATGATCACTTTTAAGATTTCAAAGTGTCTGTGAGACAACAACAAACCAGCAAAAGTGAAGGTTTTCCTGGAAGAGGGTTCTGAAACACATTTCTTATGAATATTCATAAATGGCGTACTGAGTGATCTTCTGGAAAATTACCTGCACATCCTCTCTATTATACAAAATAATAATTTCATGCAATTGTTTTTATAGTTTACATCAATATAATTGAGGAGCGTGATATCAACATCAAATGTAGTAGAAGCTGAAACACTGAGTTTTACATTTGGTACTCCCTAATGGTCTGACTTGAACTGTAGTTAAATTTTTGAATTTTGAGCACATTGGATTACTTTGTATGCATTCATCCTTGAATGTTGTTTCTTCCAAGCTGCCAAAAAATAACTCAAGGTTATATTTTACTAGAGGCCCGGTGCACGAATTTGTGCACCAGTGCGGTTCCTAAGCCTGGCCTGCAGGATCGGACTGAAACTAGCTCTCTGACATCCCCTGAGGGGTCCCAGATTGTGAGAGGGTGAAGGCCAGGCCAAGGGACCCCACTGGTGCACAACCAGGGCCAGGAAGGGACTCAGGAGGGCTCCAGGGTGTGTCCGGCCTGTCTCGCTCAGTCCCGATCAGCCGGACCCCAGCAACAAGCTAACCTATCAGTCAGAGCATCTGCTTGCTGGTGGTCAGTGCACATCATAGTGAGCTGTTGAGCAGCCTTAGCATATCATTAGCATATTGCATTTTGATTGGTTGAATGGATGACCAGATGACCAGACATTTAGCATATTAGGCTTTTATTATATAGGATTGGAATAACCTGGATTGCTGGCATTCTCTGCTGATGCTCAAAACCAAATACATATACTTTAAGAGTAAATAAACATATCAGAGGTTAGGTTCTTATGGAAATAATTTGATCAAATTAGTAGTCTTTATAGTCAAATGGATGGCTGCAGAAATATTAGTAGTAGCCAAAAGGCCATATAATCTGGCAGTATAGTAAAAAAGTAACCTATACATCTTAGTGATATAAAAAAAAATAGAAGAAAACAGAAATAAAATAAAGTAAAAATCTAGAAAAGCTGGACAAAATATAACAAATATCTTTAAATGTATAGATGAGCTTTTAGGAAGCAAAGTCCTAATGGCTCCAAAGTAGAAGGAGCCACAAAACAGAGAGCAAGGGCTGCCTTTCTCAGAATCATGGAGGCTTTAGTTTAAATGCCATGTGGAAACAGGAGATGAGGCAGGGAGCTGTACTAATATCATCATATAATTCTGAGACTTTACGTGTTTTCTCAGCAGTGATGGAATGGAATGGACAAGTTGTCTGGTTTACAATGCTTCTCTTTAAAAAAAAGTTTTAAATATATTTTCATTGATATCAGAGAAGAAGGGAGAAGGAGAGAGAGAGAGAGAGAGAGAGAGAGAGAGAAACATCAATGATGAGAGAGAAGCATTGATCGGCTACTTCCCCCACCTCTAAAGGGGATCGAGCCCGAAAACCGAGCATGTGCCCTGATCAGGAATCAAACTGTGACCTCCTGGTTCATAGGTCAATGCTCAACTACTGAGCCACACCACTGGGCTACAGTGTTTCTCTTCAAGCCCTACCCATATCCACTGGATAACTCCCCAAATGAAAAGCAAAGTAAAGTTGAAAAAAATCATGTATTGAATGACTTTGAAGCAACTACCCTACTGGTAGATAGACAATTATTTTCTAATCTCTTCTTCTGACAAGCATCTGAATTTGCCTCCTACCTCTTATTAGTATCATTGTGCTTCATGCCATATGTACAAACACATATACACTATACATATAGTGAAGATGATAACCTATAGCTTCAATTTTCTAAGGACTATTGAAGTTTTAAAAATCATTATTATTTTTAACTAATAAAACAAACTTTAAAACACTTCTAATGGGCTGGAAAGTATGCTAAATAAGAAACATGAAAGGGGAAGAGATGTTCATTTATATAATTCATTGAGCACAGAATTCCCATCCTAATATATAAAAACCCAGGGTCTGTAACGACCGACCGAAGGCTCGACCAAACACCAAAGTCAGTCCTGCAGTCAGTGCTGGGTTTCCATGTTGACCCAGCTCTGACTGCAGAGGGGGCTGTGGATCAGGCCTGGAGAGAGGCCTGGAGAGAGAGGCAGGGTCTGATTCGCAGCCTCCATGGCAGCTGTTGATCAGCCGTTGCCTCGCTCTTTCTCTCCGGGCTTCGCCAGCAGCCACAGCTCTGTTTCTCTCTGGGCCTCCGTGCAGGCTGCTGATCTGCTCCACCTCTCTGATCAGGCCTGGAGATAGGCCCAGAGATGCTGACTGGCATAGAAAATGACCAATCAGAACCAAATCTGGGTGAAGTGTGAGGAGCCAATGGCTGCCTAGGAGGAGGAGCTTTTGATGCTGACTGGCATAGAAACTGACCAGTCAGAACCAAATTGGCTGGCAGGGGAGGGCACTTGGGGGCGAGATGAGGCAGACAGGGGAGGGCAGTTAGGGACAATCAGGGAGGCAGGCAGAGGCAGTTAGGGGTGATCGGGCAGGCAGGCAGGTGAGTGGTTAGGAGCCAGCTGTCCCAGATTGCGAGAGGAATGTCCTGCTGCCGGTTTAGGCCCGATCCCTAAACCAGCAGTCGGACATCCCCCAAGGGGTCCCAATTGGAGAGGGTGCAGGCTGGGCTGAGGGAACCACCCCCACTCTGTGCACAAATTTTGTGCACCAGGACACTAGTTAGTACATAATTTCAGAAGATCTTACCTGAAAACTTACATTTCCTTCCTATAAAGGAAAAATAATAAAACCAATTTTAACTTTTAGTTTTTCCATTTCTAAATGTCTCTAAGTTTATTTCTTTAAATATTTCAATGTTTTTTAATATAGGGTCTACATTAGAGGTAGCTCCACTGGACTTTTTTATAGTTCTAGCCAAAATCCTATATGCCAGAACTTACACCTGAATTTAAGAATCAAAAATCAATAGCATTAGAGTTATTCTGTCATAGGGGAAAATGTGAGATTGCTACTCATGGTAAAGAGTTGATTTTTTAAAAGACATTGTGGAACAAGTACAAAGGAACCTATGAAATTGGAGAGTTCAAGTGTGTTATCACCATTGAAATTTAGGAAATTATCAATTTACTCTTCTCTAATTATTTAAGAAAGCCATCTATACCTTATATTTTTCAAACCTCATGAGAGTTGATAATCAAATTCATAGACTTTTTCAGAATAAGTACTCAGTATACAATTCCTTGATTATGTTTGAAAATTCTTATAAAAAATAAAAGAAAACATGTTGAACACAAAACTAGTATCAGACCAGTTATCAGAGGTCAAAAATGTCTTAGTGACTATTTGGGGAGAAAAAAGCCAGACCCTGGCACAAAAAAAGTACTAAAAGCAAGTCTATGCTATTCTATATTTTCTTTACATTTATGGAAGGCCTTTATAAAGTACTAGAGGCCCGGTGCACAAAAATTTGTGCACTGGGGGGGCGGGGGGGTCCCTCAGCCCGGCCTGTGCCCTCTCGCAGTCTGGGACCCCTCAGGAGATAACGACCTGCTGGCTTAGGCCTGCTCCCGGGAGGCAGAGGGCAGGCCCAATCCCTAGGTGCAGCCCCTGGTCGGGCTCAGAGCAGGGCCGATTGGGGAGTTGGGGCACCGCCCCCTGTCATGCACAGAGCAGGGCGATCAGGAGGTTGCGATGCCACCCTCAGTCATGCTCAGGGTAGGGCCGATTGGGGGGTTGGGGCACTGCCCCCTGTCATGCACAGAGTAGGGCCCATCAGGGGGTTGGGGCGCCGCCCTCTATCACCCACAGAGCAGGGCCGATGGGGAGGTTATGGCTCTACCCCGTCACACACAGAGCAGGGCCCGTGGGGGGGGGGGGGTTGGGGTCACCGCACCCTGTCACACACAGTGCAGAGCCGATCAGGGGGTTGGGGCGCCGCACCCTGTCACACACATAGCCGCAGGGTGATCAAGGGATTGGGGAGCTCCCCCCTATTAGGTACAGAGCAGGGCTGATCAGGGGGTTGGGCGCCTTCCTCTGTCACGAACAGAGCAGGGTGGATAAGGAGGTTGTGGCCCTGCCCCCTGTCACACACAGAGCCGCAGGGCGATCAGGGTGTTTGGGCGCTGCCCCCTGTCACGCTGATCCCGGTGCTGGGAGGCATATTACCCTTTTACTATATAGGATAGGGGCCTGGTGCACGGGTGGGTGCCGGCTGGTTTGCCCTGAAGGGTGTCCTGGATCAGGGTGGGGGTCCCCACTGGGGTGCCTGGCCAGCCTGGGTGAGGGGATGATGGCTGTTTGCAGCTGGTCACACACCCTTCAGGGTGGGGGTCCCCACTGGGGTGCCTGGCCAGCCTGGGTGAGGGGCTGAGGGCTGTTTTCAGGCTGGGGGTGACTGAAGCTCCCAACCACTCCTTCTTTTCTTTTTTCTTTTTTTATTCTGGGCCAGCTTTAGCTTTGAGGCTTGGCTCCAGCTCTCAGGCCTCCGCTGCTGAAAGTAGGCTTCTGGCCTTTGCTTACAATGTTGCGATCCTGCTGGCTGAAGCCCGGCAGACTAAAGCAGGTTTCTGGGGTTTTGTTTAGCTTCTATATTTGTTACATAGTTGCTTAGAGTTGCAGCTCAGAGGTCTAAAGTGGCAGGTGGGGAACGTTGGAGTCCTCTGTCACTGAAGCAAGCAAGCCTCATGTTAGTTTCAAGCTGCCTGGCTGCCGGCCGCCATCTTGGCTGGCAGTTAATTTGCATATCACCCTGATTAGCCAATGGGAAGGGTAGCAGTCGTATGCTAATTACCATGTTTCTCTTTTATTAGATAGGATAATGTTAAAATACTACAAATATTATTAAAATGCAATCTATAAAATTTATTCTTAAATTATAAATAAAATATGTATAATAGGACTTGAAAATATACATTGTGGGAACATTCTTAATTCTTATTTACCTAATACCACAGACTTTAATAAATTAATTACAATGCAAGCAAACAATGAACAAATACACCAATCATGGATAAAGACATGCAGGTAGCTAGTAAACATGAAACATACTCAACCTCCACCAATAAGCATTGGGAAAATGTTTTTCATTTTAATTTTTATTATGTGGTGTGTGGGGGTTTTGTTTTTTTTTGTTTGTTTGGTTTTTGTTTGTTTGTTTGTTTTCTGCCCTTTAGATGGAACTAAACAAATAGAACAAAACAAACTAGAATAAATAATTCTTACAAAAGTTCAATGTGATAAGCTCTCACATATTATTGGTAGGGTGAAGATAAGAAGTTTTTGTAAAGTATTTTGGCAAAGGAGGCTTCCTCTGTTTAATGTTAGACGTCACAATGTGAATTTGTAAACTTTTTTTGTTTCTGAAGCATTTTCCTTAGAAAGCTGAGAGAAAGATAAATAGCTAGACATAATTGTAGACAGGTGAAGATACATCTCTTAGCATAATATTGTTGTATGTTTAGTTTCATGCTCTGGGTGCTACCTTATGCTCTGAGCCAGTGAGAGTATATGGCAGAACACTATATACTTTGCCCAGTGAGTATTAGAACATCTCCAGCACTATTGCCCTCACGTGCTCTTCATTAACCTATCCTGAGCTTCATATGATCTGAAATTTGGGATGTTTACTTCACTGTGGCCTTTCATTCTGATATTTACTTTGTTTCCTTCCATATTGACTGATAAAACTGTAAAAGTGGGTAGTGCAAATGAACAAAAATGTATAAATCTATAAATCTTCATGTTAATTAAGCTAAAGACCGACTCTGAGATCGTCTAGCAAATGGGAGAGGAAACAAAAAATATGGATTAGCAAGTAATTAGTGTTGGTGAGGATTCTTTGACATTTTGAAGCATAGCCTGGGGGGATTGACCAGCAATTATATAAATAGAAAACGGGAGACTATGACCTGGAGCATGATGGATGGAAAATGAGTCGCTAACGTAGAATACCAAGAAGCGTCTCTTACGTATCTATGCTGTATGGACCAGTGGAGCTCTGATTCCGTTAAGGGCCCATATCCAAGAATATATACCCTGAGCTACATTTGGAGCATTAGGTATATTTCAAAGTCCTTGAAAATATATTCGCCCCTAGCTAGATTGACTCAGTGGATAGAGGGTCAAGGTTCAGTTCTGGTTAAGAGCATTTCCCTCAGTTCCTCCCTGGCCTGGGCCCTGGTTCAAGCACGTGCAGGAGGCAACCAATCGATGTGTTCAGCTCAGAATATTGACAGCTATTTTCACTCAGAAATATGTAAGAAAATAATCAGGAGCTATATATAAGAATGCTTATCAAACATTGTTCATAATAAAAATTATTACTTATAAAATAAATATTTATCAATATAGGTAGAGTTAAATAAAATAATATTGTGCATATGATCAATTATTATAACTTGTACTATGGTATTTTGGGGCTGTACATATATTGTTAAGTAAAAATCAAGGCAGAGTTTATAGGCACTATAATATTAATTCAAATTTGTCAATATTTTATATATTTGTAAAATTACATTTTCTATTACATATTAGAACAAAACCACAAAAATATTAAGTAATAATTGTCAGTAGATGAAATTATTAATAATTTTTATATTCTTTAATTTTTTTGAAATTTCACATACTTCATGATTACCTATTACTTCTCTATTTGGAATAAAACAAACCCATTCAAAACTGTTGGTCAATTATCCAAGTGCTGAACTTAATAATAGACTTTCTCTCAATTAATATGAGATTCATTCTAATCAAGTGTAATTATATGCTAGAATATGTGCATTCAATATATTTAAAGACATATGTCAATTCAGTGGGTGCTCAGGATCCAGACTTCAGTTCCTTCCTTTAGTACATTTAACTAACAATTTATTTCTAAATGTATTTTTGTGCATACTTTATGTGCTATATACTGAGCCACCACTGGCGAATTTACTGTCTTTTTTGAAAAGGTGAAATGTTAAATTTACAGAAGAATTGCAAGAAAAACAAATATAATGCCAAACTTCACAGTACTGTTTTATTTTGGAAGAAAGAATGGACCTTGAGAAGCGTACCAGTTTTTAAATAACTAACAAGTTCCAGTATTTTTCACTTTCCACTTCAATAGAATATAATTCCTACTACCCTACAGTTTCAAGAATCATTCAAAAGTTTGAAAGTATGTGTGAACAACAATTTCTTCCCTTTGTCTCTCAGATACATTCTGAAAATATCTGACGATTTCACCTAAAACCAGCAATCTCTGCTAGCCGAAATGCTCATAAGAGAAGTGGCATTATGTTGAGCTTCCTTCCTACTGTCTCATAAATTTTACATCTCATCTTTTCATAAAATAGTAAACTCACCAGTGGTGGAGGTGGTGGCGGTGGTGAGGTGGTGATGGCTCTATGTTTATCATAACCGTTTAAAATAAATAAAGGAATTAAAACTTTTTTAAACTTCAACATTTTAAAATAGGAACTTATACTTAACGATTTTCTCTTAAACGTGTACATAGAAAACAACTTATCCTGTCATATTTGACTTACTAAACAATCAATGTCTCATCTATATCTTTCCACCCAGATAAACATTACTATCAACCAACGTTGTTTTACTGCCGCAGTAGAGTTAAGTTTTCTGCCAATCAATTTGCTTCCTCTCACTATCCAGCGAAACTTTTCTCCCTCCTGTCTTTACCTGCCTCCCACCATCCCTCCCTTAAGACAGAAAATAACATCTGAACCATTTTATGTCATTTTGTATGGCAGTGCCTGTTCCTTAAATTACTCTAAGCAACACAAACAATAACAATAAACCCCCCGAAATAATTGCAAATTACATACAAGCTATAATAAGTGCAATTAAATACAATTCACTATGACCATAAGGCACTTCCTTTTCAGGCAGTCACATGAAGGGCAGAGGGATGACTGGAATTTATTTAACATAATCAAGGAGGGCCAACATAAATCACACTTAGAAAATGCACTCGAACAGAGCCTCAACTGGGGCTAGGATGCAGCTGCCCTTACACTGACTACTTGCACTGAGAAAAAGGACTCAAAATGCTTTCGCTGGGAGTTTGTCCAAGACTGAGGTTCCCACTGTGTGTTTTCCATTATTCTGGAATAACTCACTACAAACATTACTAGTTGGCAGTATCACAGATATACATTAGAATAAAAATGTTTTCTCCTTGTAGGTCATAAAAGAGATCCATTTAGTCAGTGACTTCTACAAAAGGGAACTGGCCCTTTTAAAACAGTGTGTATTCCCTAAGTTTAGTGAAACTTAGTTAGAAGTAAATTAACTGCATGTCTTCCAAAGCCAGATACTTAGAAAAGGTATCAGTACTTTTATCTGCAAAGAGTAATTTATGTTTATTATGCTTGTTATGTGTTCAGTACCTTTTAAAGTATGTCAGATATATTAATTCATGTACTGCTCCCAAAAAGTTAAGTACTATTATGATTGCTATTTTATAGATTTAAAAAACTAAAACAGAAAAATTAAAACAATCCAGGGTCACACAGCTTAAAAATACCATCAGAGAAGTTTCAGTGTAAAAATTGTCAGAGAAAACAACAAATCCAGGATAGAATAGACAAATGTAAAATGTGATAGAGAAAATGTATTTATTTTCTTATTTTTTATCAAGAAGGGTATTTTAATAAAAATATATTTGACTTATTACATTGTATAATTTGGGGTATGTGATGTGTTAATTTGATACATTTGTATATTGTAATAGCCGTTGTAGTGATAATTAGCACCTCTAGCACATTACATAATTATCCTTTTTTTTTTTTTTTTTTTAGTGCTTGGAATCACTAAATTCTAGTCTCTTAGGAAGTTTGGTGATTTTAATTAAATATTGTTGTCTATATTCACTATACTGTATGTTAGATCTCTAGGGTTTATTTACAACAAGTTGGAAATTTCTACCCTTTAACAACATCTGTCCTATCCCATTATTCCCCATCCCCTGGTAAATACCATTTTACTCCCTGTTTTTACAAATTTGGCTTTTTTACTTATTTATTTATTATTTACTTATTTATTTTATGTTTTCATCACCATTTATAAAGAACGTTTAGAAGGAAGAAATGATGGTCCCCAGAACTGGAAGTGGAACCTAAATCACATGTGACACTTCCTGTCTGTATTAGTCAGCCTGGGCACCCATAACAAAATACCATGTTGGGCTTACACAACAGAAATTGATTTTCAAACAGTTCTGGAGGCTTGAAGTCCCAGACCGAGGTGACAGCCAGCTCGATTCCTGGTGAAACCTTGTTTGCTGGCTTATGAACAGTTGCCTTCTTTCTGTGTCTTAACATGGCCTTTCTGTGTGGAGAGAGGAGAAAGGTGGAGATGGGGGACAGAGCGAGACCTGGTATCTCTTGTAAGGACACCAGCCTTTCTGGATTTGCCTCCCCTGCCCCATTATGATCTCATTTAACTTTATGTCCCAAAGGTCAAATCTCCAAAAGCAGTCACAGTGGGAGTTAGGGCTTCAAATATATGAATGGGGCTGGGGCGGGGGGTGATTCAGTCCATAGCGCTCTCCAGTTACCTAAGTTATAAGGTAATGAGAGATGTGTGCGATCCTTGTCTGGCAAAGAACGCTTGTAAGCTCCTCTGGAAAGAGGGCTATTTTCATAGGCATTTAAGGGATATGTCGTGCATAAGCTCACAGAGTAACACAACAGAATAATTATTTGACTATAGGTTTGTGAAGATACAAAAATATTCCTCACAGCGTCATTTCTTATTCTGTCCATCAGAAGTTACGAATTTAGGAAGCTAAGTAATTATGATTCAGATATGGAAAATCTATGACTTCTCTACCATATCTTGAGAGTTATAAGAAACACTTATTTTTTTACTCATTACACAAATTTTTTTTAAAAAAAATTTGTAGCCAAATTTCATTAAGTACATTTATGAATAAATGAATATGTTATGTTGTAACACTAGAGGAAAACTAAAGCCCTGGCTGATGTGCTCAGTGGTTAGAGCGTTGGCCCACCCAGCCAAGGGTTGAAGGTTTGATTCTTGGTCAAAGGCACATACTTGGCTTTCAGGTTCCATCCCTGGCCTCAGTCAGGCGCTTGCAGGAGGCAACCAATCGATGTGTCTCTCTCTCTCTCACATTTATGTTTCTCTTTCCTCTGTCTCTCTCCCTCTCCCTCCCTCCTTTGCACTCTCTGAAAATCAATGAAAAAAAGTATCCCTGGGTGAGGATTAACAAAAGAAAAAGAACATTCATTGAAACTATTAATTCTATGTATGCCATTAGCTCTATTTTTAAAGTATTTTAATTTCTTTTTCTCTTTAAAACTCGTATCATACATTTGAGAAAACCAAAATCTAAATGCTGAAGTAAATATTATCAACCTAATAATGCAAAATAATTATTTCCTGATGGATAATTACTTTTATCTGTTAATTTTTTAAAAATAGTATCTGTTATATGTCAAACACTGCCTGGATATTGATTTAGACTTTGTCTAATTGATTCAAAAATGTTAACCAACTACTGTATAATAGGTACTCACACACATATTCTCTCTTGTAATGTACTTGGCTTTTGTTGAGAAAAGTGATGTTTTTGGTTTCCCATATTTGCATCTTGGAAAAAATTTTAAAAAAACTATCACATTTATTAAGCATGTATTTTGTGCAAGGTACCAGGGTTTTTTAATATATAGTATCTCAATTAAGCTTGATGAAATAAAGTTCTGTGAAGTTAGTTATGGCCCTGGCTGATTAGCTCAGTTGGTTAGAGCATCACTGCAATACGCCAAGGCTGCAGGTTTGATCCCTAGTCAGGGCACATACAGGAATCAACTATTGGCTTCATAAATAAGTGGAACAACAAATCAGTGTTCTCTCTCTCTCTCTCTCTCTCTCTCTCTCTCTCTCTCTCTCTCTCTCTCTCATTTTTTTCTCTCTTTCCCATCCTTTCTATCTCTCAAATTAATTTTAAGTTATATTATTTTATAGATACAAAAACTGTGCCTTAGAGAAATTAAATAACTTTCTGTCGGGGTACAACCCCTAATAAATACAGTTGTAACAAGACAGAGAGAGACAGAACCTACTCAGAACCTAGGGACAGAACTTAGAACACAGAACTTAGAAGACAGAACCAAGATAGACAGAACCTAGGCACAGAACCTACACAGAACGTTCTCTAGAGACAAAAGAACTTCACTGGAGAGAACATGGCAAAAGATCCTGGACAGAAACTGGCCTCAGAACCTAGAGACAAAACCTAGCGAGAGAACATGGCAAAAGATCCTGGACTGAACCTGACTACAGAAATTGGCAAGAGAACCTGACTAGAACCTGGTGACTGAACCTGGCTGGAGAACCTAGCGAGGGAACATGGCTACAGAACCTGGCTGGAGAATCTGGACAGAACCTAGCAAGAGAACATGGACACAGAACCTGGCTGGAGATCCTAACCAGAACTTCGCTGGAGATCCAGAGCAGAACCTCTCTGGAGATCCAGACCAGAACTTGGCTGGAGATCCTGGCTGGAGATCCTGGCTAGGCTGCTGATCAACTGAACACTGTCTCCGTGTCCTTCCTTCTTCGCCGACTCCGTCTACGCCTTTGGGAACCCCTGGACCTGCTGGGGTTGGACCCCGGCAACTTTCCTTGAAAACACCATTAGTAAGAGTTTAAATAAGAATATTTTTATTCAGGAGTCCAAGTTCTTTACCACTATGCACCACAATTCCTGAAGTTTTAGAAATTATTATAGTGAGCTGAGCCATATGCATAGTTTCTTTCTTAAGAGCTGTTATTCTCATTTAGGTTATATCTTTTGGTTAGGAATAAACCTTTATTTCAACTGTTACTGCCATCAGAAAAATAAGATAAAAATACAAAGGTTTTTTTTTCCTTCTTACACAAATAACAATTATACTCATATATGTAAGTATATCACTTTTATAGAATTACAGAAAAAAATTAATGAATATAATGGGAATAATTTATAGTCTCATGAGTTTCATTTTTATTTGTTTATATATTGTTTATATGGCGTTTGGACCAACCATTATCGATAGGCTATATAGTGGATGGTCAGAGGACCACTTAATTTACAAATATATCTGAAAATATTGCCACAATACCTTCCTCACAATAAGCATTTTATCAGTGCTCAGTGGTGTCAGAGGTGGTGATAATGAAGATGGTCGCTGTTATATTCTAGTGAGAGGAAAAGACATTACATATATAACAAATAATCTCAAATAGAGATAAATGCTATGAACAAGACAAAACTGGTTGTGGTTGAGAGATGGACTATAGGGAGGACCTTTTTCTACAGGTGGTCACACGTTGCATCTTCAAAGTAAGGACATTTGAGATGAGGCCTAAATAAAAATAGATATGGTGGTATAAGGTACACTTTCCAGACAGGAAAAAGCCCTGAGATGGAACTGGTCATAGTGTGTTTGAGGAATACTAGGTAGATCAAATCCAGAATGGCTGAAACAGAGAGAGGAGAAGAGTGGTATGAGATGAGTTTAAAGACATAAACAACGGCTAGAATTAAATGTACTGTGAAGCCATTACAGAATTTAAGTTATTTGTGTAATTTAATCTATGACTAAAAAAGTTTTCACTACTGTGATAAAGAAAAAATGGACTTGTGGAGATTCATCAGTGCAAACAGTGGGCGTTAGGCCTGCTCTGTCCAGTACACATAAGGCAATTTAAGTACATTAAAGTGAAACAAAATTTAAAATTCAGAAGCTCAGTCACACTGACCACATTTCAAGTGCTCAGTGAGCACATGCAGCTACTGGCCAGTGGGACAACAATGATATAGAACATTTCCATCATCATTGCTATTTTATTAGATAAAAATGCTAATGTTGCAGTAAAAATTGAGAGAATGTATTTGACACATGGCTTAAAGGTAGAATTCAAATATATCTGTGTATACAGCCAATGTTAAAGCCAAATGTAGAAAAAACTCATCTTACATAGTAGTATTTAGTAATGTCCAGGAGTCATTGATGTAAAATAAAAATACACTTGTACCCAGGAGTCAGAATAAATGCTATTCAAGTTATCAAGACTACAAAAATGTCAATGTGAAATGACAAATAATTTTAAGTCTAAAGAGACCTTGTAGTTTGTTTAGCCCAGTCTTCTGGAAATAGAGGCAAGTAGACTTTGAGTGACTTGCCCTAGTATTAAATTGTCAAGCACTGAAATTGAGAGTAGAAAATAGTGAGCTGCTCTAAACCCCATTCAATGCTATTACAGTAATATGGTTCCAGCTCTTTCAGTTATGTGATCTGGCTACTTCTCACCAGGCTTTCCTCCCTAGAGACATAGACAACTCAGACCTGTATCCCAAGCATCTATCACAATATTTGGCACCTAATAAATGCCAACAAAACTTAGTTTATGAATATCTGAATTACAATGATGGAAGAAAGAAAGAAAGAAAGAAAGAAAGAAAGAAAGAAAGAAAGAAAGAAAGAAAGAAAGATGAAACAATTTAAATATTTAAATTGTGTTTTTTTTTAATTGTGTGGAATGTGTAATATATGATATTATTGATTGAATGTTTGTTTCCCCCAAATTCCTGTTTTGACAACCAAGTGCCGAAGGTTAAATTAGGAGGTGGGACCTTTGGGAAATGATTAGGTCATGAGAGCAGATCCCTCATGAATGGGATTAGTGCCCATATAAAAGAGATCAAGAGAGCTTGTGTCATTTCTACCACATGAGGATACAAGGAAAGTGTGTCACCCCCAGAAGGTCCCTCACCTAACCATACTGACACCCTTATTTTGGACTTCCAGCCCCCAGAACTGTGAGAAATAGATTTCTGTGCTTATAAGCCACTCAGTGTAATATTTTGATATGGAATGGACTAAGACAGATGGTTAGAAATTGTTGTGATTAAAATAATGTCAGCTTACATATATAAATCTTAGGTATTCATTTATTTGTACATCTTTCAGGAAAAAATATGGGTTTATAACACATGTATAAGTAAAATATATGCCAATGGTATCATAAGGCTAGAAAGAGAAAAAAGGAAAGTATACTATTTAAAGTTCTAATCTACATGGGTAGTGATATAATATATTCTTTTATAATTAGAATAGATTTTTTTGAGGTATAATTCACATATCATACAAATCACCTTTTTAAAATGTCCAATTGACTGTTTTTTAGTATACTTATAGAATTGTGCAAATATCACCATAAAAAGAAGCTTCATACTCATTACTGGTGATTCTTCATTCCCATCCCCTTTCTCTGGAAAACACTAATCATTTACCTAGTATTATAGTTTGGTGATACCATTAACAAATATGTATTGAGCTCTTATTCTATCCCAGGCATTCCATTATATATGTATGAATTTACCTTTTATGAACATTTCACCTAAATGGAATCATACAATAGCCCGTCTTTTGTGACTGGTTTATTTCACATTAGCAAATTGGTTTTCAAGGTCTTTTTATGGTGTGCCTTGTATCACTATTGCATTTCTTTCTCTTTTTTGGATAAATAATAGTCCATTATATGAATATACTATATCTTACTTATATATTCAGCAGTGGATGGAAATTTGGATTGCCTCTATTTTGGGACATTTATAAACTATGTTGCTATGTTTGTGTACAAGATTTTGTGGACGTATGTCCATATTTCTCTTTGGTATGTACATACCTATGGTTAGAATTGCTGAATCATACGACAACTCTGTTTAACCTTTTGAGAAAGTACAAGACAGTTTCCCAAAGCAGCTGGACAATTTTACAATAACCAGCAGTGTATGTGGATTTCAAATTTCTGCACATCCTTGTCTTATTTATGTAGTGACCCCAGTGAGGGTAGGAAGTTTGATTTCTTGATGGCCAATGATACTGAGCACTTTTCCATGTATTGATGACCCTATTTTGCTCCCAGATTACTGCCGGGGTCCAACCCCAGCAGGTCCAGGGGTCCCCAAAGGTGTGGACGGAGTCGGCGAAGAAGGAATGTCACAGAGGCAGCGTTCAGTTGATCATCATAGCTGGGTTCGCTTGTCAGGGTCTCCAGCCAGGTTCTGTAGCCAGGATCTCCAGCCAAGTTCTGTTCAGGATCTCCAGAGAGGTTCTGCCTAGGATCTCCAGTCTTGTATAAAACGTTCTGTGTAGGTTCTGTGCCTAGGCTCTGTCTCTCTTGGTCCTGTCTTCCAAGCCCTGTGTTCTCAGTTCTGTGTTCTAAATTCTGAGTGTTTCTGTCTTGTTACAACTGTATTTATACCAGTTGATTCAATCCTATCAATCTCTATTACAAAGGTTAGGGCGTTTCTTATCTCCATTCCAGGGAGAAAAGATTATGTAGTTTAAGCATGATTGTTCGTAGTTAAAGGGATTAATTACCCGCCTGGCACTTAGTTGAGGGGTTTTATTCCCTCCCTAACTCCAGGGGAAAATCCCTACCTGGGGATTCAACCTTTCTCGGAGAGGTGACCTTGGTTAAAACACAGCGCCAAGGGGAGCAAACATATTAAGAACCGTATGCTATATATGCCAGGTCCCTTGAAACAGCAAGGATGGACCGGCTCCCGGCAAATTCCCCCTTTTTTATTTTTTAAAAGCAAGCATTAAAAAGAAAAACCCTGAAATGCTCTCTTGTATCCATTTTAAGAGTAGGATTGGCGCTTTCCGCTATTACCTGAGTCCTGATCTATCATCCCAGGGAGAGCTTGCCAATCCTGCACTTTCCCAGGGTAGAAAGGCTGCAGTGGGGTTAAGGATAAGGCTCCTTGGGCCTACCTTCTCCCATGCCATTACATTTACCTTTCCTTCCTCAGAAAAGCATGGACATATTTGTTGTACAAAACGTTCTGTCTGACTGGGAGTAACCTTAATTCCTCTGCTAGCAAGCATATGTGTTAAAAGATCAATACAGAGTCTTATTTCTTTAGACTCAGTATGGCACATCTTCTTAATCTAAAGATCAATACAGAGTCTTCTTTCTTTGGACTCAGTATGGCACATCTTCTCAATCTGAGGATCAATACAGAGTCTTCTTTCTTTGGACTCAGTATGGCACATCTTCTCAATCTAAGTTCTGTACTATCCACCTTCTTACCCTACTTATCCTCTATAGGGGGGTCTGTAGCACCCTGGTGGAGTCCTATCCGTCCCGAGTGTGGGGGTTCTCAATGGGGGGGGGCTTACCTATGGGAATCCTTTTCCAGGGGTTCCCAAAGGTGTGGACGGAGTCGGCGAAGACTATCCACCCTCTTCCTACGGTGGAGTCCGATCCGTCCCGAGTGTGGGGCGCTTACCTAGGGGTCCCTGTTCGGGCGCCAGATGCCGGGGTCCAACCCCAGCAGGTCCAGGGGTCCCCAAAGGTGTGGACGGAGTCGGCGAAGAAGGAATGTCACAGAGGCAGCGTTCAGTTGACCATCATAGCTGGGTTCGCTTGTCAGGGTCTCCAGCCAGGTTCTGTAGCCAGGATCTCCAGCCAAGTTCTGTTCAGGATCTCCAGAGAGGTTCTGCCTAGGATCTCCAGTCTTGTATAAAACGTTCTGTGTAGGTTCTGTGCCTAGGCTCTGTCTCTCTTGGTCCTGTCTTCCAAGCCCTGTGTTCTCAGTTCTGTGTTCTAAATTCTGAGTGTTTCTGTCTTGTTACAACTGTATTTATACCAGTTGATTCAATCCTATCAATCTCTATTACAAAGGTTAGGGCGTTTCTTATCTCCATTCCAGGGAGAAAAGATTATGTAGTTTAAGCATGATTGTTCGTAGTTAAAGGGATTAATTACCCGCCTGGCACTTAGTTGAGGGGTTTTATTCCCTCCCTAACTCCAGGGGAAAATCCCTACCTGGGGATTCAACCTTTCTCGGAGAGGTGACCTTGGTTAAAACACAGCGCCAAGGGGAGCAAACATATTAAGAACCGTATGCTATATATGCCAGGTCCCTTGAAACAGCAAGGATGGACCGGCTCCC
Source organism: Myotis daubentonii (assembly GCF_963259705.1). Classification (NCBI taxonomy): domain Eukaryota; kingdom Metazoa; phylum Chordata; class Mammalia; order Chiroptera; family Vespertilionidae; genus Myotis; species Myotis daubentonii. The sequence continues at coordinate 50,430,151 of NC_081845.1, read as the reverse complement.
GGCAAATTCCCCCTTTTTTATTTTTTAAAAGCAAGCATTAAAAAGAAAAACCCTGAAATGCTCTCTTGTATCCATTTTAAGAGTAGGATTGGCGCTTTCCGCTATTACCTGAGTCCTGATCTATCATCCCAGGGAGAGCTTGCCAATCCTGCACTTTCCCAGGGTAGAAAGGCTGCAGTGGGGTTAAGGATAAGGCTCCTTGGGCCTACCTTCTCCCATGCCATTACATTTACCTTTCCTTCCTCAGAAAAGCATGGACATATTTGTTGTACAAAACGTTCTGTCTGACTGGGAGTAACCTTAATTCCTCTGCTAGCAAGCATATGTGTTAAAAGATCAATACAGAGTCTTATTTCTTTAGACTCAGTATGGCACATCTTCTTAATCTAAAGATCAATACAGAGTCTTCTTTCTTTGGACTCAGTATGGCACATCTTCTCAATCTGAGGATCAATACAGAGTCTTCTTTCTTTGGACTCAGTATGGCACATCTTCTCAATCTAAGTTCTGTACTATCCACCTTCTTACCCTACTTATCCTCTATAGGGGGGTCTGTAGCACCCTGGTGGAGTCCTATCCGTCCCGAGTGTGGGGGTTCTCAATGGGGGGGGGCTTACCTATGGGAATCCTTTTCCAGGGGTTCCCAAAGGTGTGGACGGAGTCGGCGAAGACTATCCACCCTCTTCCTACGGTGGAGTCCGATCCGTCCCGAGTGTGGGGCGCTTACCTAGGGGTCCCTGTTCGGGCGCCAGATGCCGGGGTCCAACCCCAGCAGGTCCAGGGGTCCCCAAAGGTGTGGACGGAGTCGGCGAAGAAGGAATGTCACAGAGGCAGCGTTCAGTTGACCATCATAGCTGGGTTCGCTTGTCAGGGTCTCCAGCCAGGTTCTGTAGCCAGGATCTCCAGCCAAGTTCTGTTCAGGATCTCCAGAGAGGTTCTGCCTAGGATCTCCAGTCTTGTATAAAACGTTCTGTGTAGGTTCTGTGCCTAGGCTCTGTCTCTCTTGGTCCTGTCTTCCAAGCCCTGTGTTCTCAGTTCTGTGTTCTAAATTCTGAGTGTTTCTGTCTTGTTACAACTGTATTTATACCAGTTGATTCAATCCTATCAATCTCTATTACAAAGGTTAGGGCGTTTCTTATCTCCATTCCAGGGAGAAAAGATTATGTAGTTTAAGCATGATTGTTCGTAGTTAAAGGGATTAATTACCCGCCTGGCACTTAGTTGAGGGGTTTTATTCCCTCCCTAACTCCAGGGGAAAATCCCTACCTGGGGATTCAACCTTTCTCGGAGAGGTGACCTTGGTTAAAACACAGCGCCAAGGGGAGCAAACATATTAAGAACCGTATGCTATATATGCCAGGTCCCTTGAAACAGCAAGGATGGACCGGCTCCCGGCAGATTACTTGAAATCCATTCCCTTGGTTACAAAGTAAGGGAAAGAAGAAAATAGATGTCAAGAGCACTGTTTGATGTGACCAAAAAACAGAACTACATTCCTGTCAATGACATATGTTGTATCTTTTTTGACTGTGAGTAGTCAGGAAAGTTTTTTAAAAGTAACAGTGAAAGACAGTACACAAAATTATCTGTTGTTAGTTTTATACTGAGCCACTCTTGTTGCTAATAATATTGTCTACCTGAAAGCTGTCTCTTTGAACCTAAAACACAGAAGCAAGTGCTTAGATGCATATTAGCCTGATCATGATGCCACATACCTACGCTATGCAGATATTAGTTATTCTGGAAAATGTAATCTTAAGAAAGACTTAGTATTAGTATCCATTAAACAAGAAAGTAGACTAAACAGTATAGGTAGTGTATTCAAAAAAGGAAGTGCAACCACTGAGTTAGTGATTCCATGATGACATGGTGCTGAGATTGTGAGGGGCCACATGCTTTAAACCTTACTGAGGTCTATTAAGTGCTGACTTCAGTCACAGCAAAGCAAGCAGGGAACACAAGGAAAAACTCAGCACTAACTGGTGTAGCATGGGAACATACAGAAGCCCTGAGAAGGCAGAGTAAGGACCATAAATAAAACATAACAATCAAGCCTGGTGCTTTTTTTGTGGTCAGGGTAGCAATCAGACACGAAGAATGCAGAAGGAGCCCAGGCATATCAGTGGTAAACCAGAAAGGCTCATGGTATATTCCAGGAAACAGATAACTTAAGGCTACGACACAGGAGAAGACAATACAAATTTAAAAAATAAATCAGGAAGGATGCTTTGTCTCTAATTATCCTTAGTTAAAACATTTGCTAATAAGAGAAGATGATTAAAGAAGGCCACAACTATGATACACACATTCTAATTGTTTGTTAAATAAACCCATCTATTCCCTACTCAGTGCTGGCTTTTTAATAGAATTTAAAAATAAAATTTAAGATATTTACATTGGTTATACCTAAACACATTGCCATCTTGGAGCCTAGAATGTAGCCAACCTTCAAAACAGTGTCTAGAAGTGGATCACAGACATGTTTATGTAATGCCAAACAGCAAGGTCCATGAGTTCAGGACCACATCCGTTTTGGTAACTATAATTTCTCCCATGCCTAGCCGAGAACCTGGCATTCAAAAATTTATATATTAAATGACCAGGACTGATAAAATGGCAATAACATGCCTGTGTGGATGAGTTAGGCATTATACATTCATAAATACGCATGCATTTTAACCATAAATCCACAGTAATACAACATAAAGATGAACACTGCTATAGACATTGTAAGAACATCCTATATAATAAAGAGGTAATAAGCAAATTGACTGTCATGCCCTCGCATGAAATGGCTGCACCCATGTGGTCACAAGATGGCCACCACAAAGATGGCTGGCAGGGGAGGGCAGTTGTGGGCAATCAGGCCAGCAGGAGAGGGCAGTTAGGGGCAACCAGACCAGCAGGGGAGGACAGTTAGGGGTGACCGGGCCAGAAGGGAAGGGCAGTTGGGGGTGACCAGGCCAGCAGGGGAGCAGTTAGGCGTCAATCAGGCTGGCAGGGGAGTGGTTAGAGGGTGATCAGGCTGGCAGGCAGAAGCAATTAGGGGCAATCAGGCAGGCAGGCAGGCAAGTGGTTGGGAGCCAGCAGTCCTGGATTGTGAGAATGATGACCTACTGCCGGTTTAGTGATGACTTAAACCGTCAGTTGGACATCCTCCAAGGGGTCCCAGATTGGAGAGGGTACAGGCTGGGCTGAGGGACATCCCCCCCCCCCAGTGCACAAATTTCATGCACCAGGCCTCTAGTTGTTCAATAATTATTTAGACCTTCTGAATAAATCAACCATGTCACCAGGTTTAGAAGCTGATCTAAAACTTATGAATTATGATGGTTTGTTTTATGCTTCAACTTGACTGACCTATGGTGTCCAGCTGTTTGGTCAAAGACAGAAAAAAACTTTTTCTAGAAAATATAGATGTTCAAGTCTAGGTATTTTTTAGATGTAATTAATATTTACATCAATAGATTTTGATTAGATTATTCTCCATAATATGATGTGCCTCATCCAATCAATTGAAACCACATTTTTTTTAAAAAATATATTTTATTGATTTTTTACAGAGAGGAAGGGAAGGGGATAGAGAGTTAGAAACATGAATGAGAGAAATATCCATCAGCTGCCTCTTGCACACCCCTACTGGGGATGTGCCCACAACCAAGGTACATGCCCTTGACCGGAATCAAACGTGGGACCTTTCAGTCTGCAGGCCGATGCTCTATCCGCTGAGCCAAACCAGTTACAGATGAAACCACATTTTCTAAAGAGCAAAAAGAGGTTTCCCAAAGAAGAAACAATTCTGAAGATTGCAACATAGAATCCTTACCTGAGATCTCATCCTGCTACCTTGCAGAACACAGATTTAAGACTGAAACATCAACTCTAACCTAAATTTCCAGCCTGCCAGCAAACCCCACAGATTTTGCATTTGCTAGCTCCCACAATCATGTGAGCAAATTCCTTAAAATAAGTATCTATCTATCTCCAATTAGTTGTGTTTCTCTGGAGAATTCTGACAAATACATGTTTTACATTCTCAGTTACCTATCATCACCAAAACACCTCGGTTTCAATCCTGGACCTACCTATGTAAGTTAGTCATTTTGTTTCTGTATACAAATCAGTAATAATTAGTACTATATTTTCCAATCAATCATCCTATCTAATAATAGACAAACATGGTGATTGACCATACCTCACCACACCTCCCATTGGCTAATCAGCAAGATATGTAAATTAACTGCCAACAAAGATGGCGGTTAATTTGCATACATAGGCGCGAAATGGTGGAGCGAAGACTGAAGGCGGCTCCGGCTGGAGCAGCGAAGGCTTGAAGGCGGTTCCAGCCAGAGCAGCAAAGGCTTGAAGGCAGCTCCGGCTGGAGCGAAGGCCTGGGTCCCGGGTACTGGAGGAAAACCGGTGCCGGCAACCCAGGCAAGGGAAGGCCTATTGCATGAATCTTTTCGTGCAACAGGCCTCTAGTATATAATAAAGAGGTAATATGCAAATTGACCATCACTCCAACACACAAGATGGCCACACCCATGTGGACACAACATGGCTGCCACAAGATGGCCTGCAGGGGAGGGCAGTTGTGGACGATCAGGCCTGAAGGGGAGGGCAGTTGGGAGGGACCAGGCCTGCAGGGGAGAGCCATTAGGGGCAACCAGGCCGGCAGGGGAGGGCAGCTAGGGGTGACCAGGCTGGCAGGGAAGCAGTTAGGCGTCAATCAGGCTGGCAAGGGAGTGGTTAGGGGGAGATCAGGCTGGCAGGCAGAAGCGGTTAGGGGCAATCAGGCAGGCAGGCAGGTGAGCGGTTGGGAGCCAGCAGTCCTGGATTGTGAGAGGGATCCCAGATTGGAGAGGGTGCAGGCTGGGCTGAGGGACACACAACTCGCCCCCCCCCCCCCCCCCCGCACAAATTTCATGCTCCGGGCCTCTATTAGAGATAATAAAAATTAGTGCCCAGACATCAATAAGATGTTATAATGATAATTGGAAAATATTAGGAATTTGTTCTGCAGTCTCTAGGGAAAATTGATTACTGGTATATATAAATATAAAGTATCATCACCTTATTCAAATACATGTAAATGATATATTATTTCATATCAAATAAAAATTAAGTATTCCCATAGGATTAGTATATTATAAATTACATTAGTTTTAAAAAAGCAAGTTTAGGACCTAAATATCCTGAATTTTTCATTTTTAATATTTAGATGATTTGATAAATGAATGTGACTTATGATCTTTATGTGTTTCTATGTCTTCAAAAGAACCTTAAAAATAGTATAAATTAAAAAAGGAAAAGTGATGGCTATAAATGTTCATTAAGGCACTTTAAAATTGAGATGTTACTAACTTAATAATTATTAGCAATAATTGTTCCCCATGTAATTTGGAGATAGAATTCTACTCTATTGATTAACTCACATCAATATCAGGACACTTTTTACTCTGAAAATGAGTGCTAGTTACCCAATACATTATGTTCTCATCCATCTGGGCTTCTTTCATTGAGAGCATGGAACTGAACCACTCAAAATCCTTCAAATTTATGAACCTATAATTGCATGCATGCTGCATATAAAAAGCGCACAAACTCTTAAACACATCTAACTTAATGAATGTATGTAGGAGACTTCTAATGTAGAAAGAAGTGCGTTGTAAAAAAAATAAAATGTTCCCATTTTTTTTTGACAATTGTAGGATACACAAAATGGTAAAAAGACATCAATCAATTAGAAAGTTGAAATGGCAAATATATAATAATGTAATGTCTACAAACAAAATAATTTCACTAGTGGCTAAGGTAGTAAAAAGAACAGGCAAATTTAAAGTACATAATTGCAAAAATACCCATAATATCAGAAATGGCCTGAGTTCTTTTTTTCCAAAGCAAAGGTATTGAGAAGTACTGGTTTCTGTTAGAATGCACAATGAGAATTATTGATAGATCAGGGTTGGAAGTCAACAATTATTTTGGACTAAAATGTCAATCAAATAGATGTGTTATTTTGAAATTAAATGAATACTAAATAGTTGGTGCTAAAGAAATAAACCTACATGAAACCATGAGGGTAAATAAGATGTCGAAAACTATGGGACCGTGTTGAGTACTGGGTAATGCCCTATGTGCAAATAATATTCAGTAAATATGAGTTGATAGTAATGTTGAAAATAGTCTGTCCCTTTCATGATAGAGTCATTTTAGAGACAGGCCAAGTGAAGCAAGAGTATTAAACAAGGAAAAAACATTTACACCAAACCTATCTTCAATGTTGTCAATACAGATACTAAAATCACCTAAGATTAATGGGCTATGTGGTTCCAACGAGAATTGAGAAAGAAAAATCTATAAATTCATTAAGAAAACTTGTGGTTTCTCAAAGAGGTCTGTAAATTAAAAGTGTAGCTAAAGTTGCATGCTAAAGATCAGATAGATACACACAGACAAAACTGTGATGTTTTGATTTTGTAGGAGAATACATGTTTAAAAAGTTGAACTCTAACCTTTGTAGCCTAAAATAAATTTTCAGTTAGGGATATAACATGACTTATAAATCCCAAAGCAAAGTTTTAATTGCATAGTAGCTTTATTATCTAAGTTAATCCAAGCCATTTTTAGAATGTGGAAATTACCGCTGGTTTGCCCTGAAGAGTGTCCCGTATCAGGGTGGGGGTCCCACTGGGGTGCCTAGCCAGCCTGGGTGAGGGTCTGATGGCTGTTTGCAGGCTGGTCAAGCCCCCCACTGGGGACCCTCACCCCATGGGGGTGTGGCCAGCCTGGATGAGGGGCTGAGGGCTGTTTTCTGGCTGACCACAGCCAGAAAGGGTGGAGGTCCCCACTGGGGTGCCTGGCCAGCCTGGGTGAGGGGCTGATGGCCGTTTTCAGGCTGGCCATGCCTCCCAGCGACCCAAGCTCCCACCCTCTCCTTTTTTTATTTTTTGTTTCTGGGATATATTTATCTTCTATAATTGAAACTTTGTAGCCTTGAGCAGAGCCCAGGGCCAGCCAGGGCAGGTGGGAAGCTTGGTTTCCTCCATCGCCGGGGCAACCCAAGCCTCCTGCTTGCTCCAGTTTTGTGGCCGCTGCCATCTTAGTTGGGTTACTTTGCATACTCGCTCCTGATTGGCTGGTGGGTGTGGCTGGTGGACATGGCTTTAGTGTAGCAGAGGGATGGTTAATTTGCACGTTTATCTTTTATTATATTCTAGAGGCCCAGTGCATGAGAATTCATGTACTGGAGTGGGGGTCCCTCAGCCCGGCCTGCCCCCTCTCACAGTCTGGGAGCCCTCAAGGGTGGGAGGTAACCCGGCAATCAGGGGAAAGTGATGCCCATCACACCTCTGCTGCTGCCACTGCTGGCAGCACAAGCCTCAGCTGGCCCTAGTTACCTGAGCCTTGGGCGGCCCTGGGCAGCTGGGCAGCTGCCATCCAAGGCTTGCCTGTCCTCAGGCCAGCCCTGGGCAGCTGGGCAGCCAACATCTGAGGCTTGCTTCTGCCTCGAGCGTCAGCTGGGCTGCCACCATCCAAGTCTTGCTTGCGCCTGGGGCCGGCCCTGAGCGGCTAGGGGGCTGCGGGAACTGGGGGGACTCTGGAGGCAGGCATGTAGCAGCTGGGCCCACCTGGGGGTGGGCCTGGTCTTGAAGTGCCTGCCGCTCTGGCAGGGCTGAAGGGAATGGGCGCCGCCATCTTGTGGCTGTGGGCACCACCATCTTTGAGGGCGTGGCAGTCAATTAGCATATTCCCTCCTTATTGGCTGTGGTGCCACCATCTTTGAGGGTGTGGCAATCAATTAGCATATTCCCTCCTTATTGGTTGTAGGTGTCACCATCTTTGAGGGTGGGACTGTCAATTAGCATATTCCCTGCTTATTGGCTGTGGGTACCACCATCTTTGTGATGGTGTGAAGGTCAATTAGCATATTCCCTCTTTATTAGATAGGAGGATTGTGTATCTTAGGAAATGGCTTATCTTTCTTCTTTGTTAATACATTTTCAAGTGTCATCTCTATATCTCTAATTTTCTTTAGCTAATGTATTTGAACATTCTCTAGAGAAATAGAAAGTAGAGGTAGAGGTAAGGTCTCACACTGAAACATATATTTACACATATGTAGAGGTCAATTTTTATATTCAGTCTAGCCCATCTAATATGGGTCAATTGATTTTGTAGAACTGGCCACACTACAGTTCCCCATTGAGTTCAAAGAGTGTAAGTTTAGTCGCAAAGAGAATCAGTACCGACTCAGGAAAACTCATCATCTTTACAGGAGTGACAATGCCAAGAGCAGGTGGGGGCCAAGAATCCTGGCTGCATCTAGAAAAAAAAATGACAATATAGATATAACATAGAGTGCTGAGATTATATTAAAAATAGTGGAAAAAGTTTTTTCATAACAAAAGATTCAGTTCCAGGAGGAAAGACATTGTGGTGGGAAGGACCCCTGTTAGGATTTTGGAGTTCTGGTCCTTGCTCTGTTCCAGCTCTGTTCCAGCTCTGTCCCTCACCAGTATTATAAAGTGAGCCCATCAGCTTATCATCTTCAGCAGTGGCTGCCTCATTTCCCAATGAGAGAGGTAATGTGATGCTCTCTAGCATCTAGGGTTCTGGGAGATGTTTATGGAAAGACAAAACTCTGAGTTTGTGTTTTATCAACAAGTATGTACGTATGGTAAAAGAGGGCACAAAAACAACTCTGAATAAAATCTCTCTTAACAACTCATGATAATAAGAAAGATGAAAATAAACATTACTATATTTGAAACAGAAAATTTTGCTAGTCCATACACACACACATGCACGCACTCGATGAAACAAAAAATAAAATATCCCATGAACACAGATATAAATTCTAAAATAATTTTAGAAACAAAATCACATTTTCTACACCTCTGTCTATGTTTTTACTGAGGATTATATTTACTTTACATAAAATCAGGTCCACTGTGGAACTGAAAGAAGCAGCCAATGATATGACACTCACCAAAAACATTTTTTAAATATGCAATGAACTTTTTCCACATGCCCTCTAGGGAAGCATCTTCTTTAGGCTCATGCTTCCAAATTTCATTAAAGTAAACAATTACACCACAACTACAATGATTCTTATCTACTATAAGCTCAATATGGCAACGTGTAAAGAAAATTTTCACTATCTATTCTAGACTCAGAATTTAATGAAAACATTTAAAAATTTAAATATCTCAAGGGAGTTTGGGCTCAAAAAATTTAAAGATCTTAAATTAAACAAAAAAAATTACTGCATTCTGGTCTATGTGAGAGATTTTGCCAGACTTCAGTTCTGGTTATAAATAATTTTTCTGGTGTATCACATTTTTCTTTCAATGAAAACACTGCTTGCTCTGGCAGGTTTGGCTCCGTGGATAGAACATTGGCCTGCAGACTGAAGGGTCCTGGGTTTGATTCCGGTCAAGGGCACGTGCCTGGGTTACAGGCTCGGTCCCTGGTGGGGGGCATGCAGGAGGCAGCCAATCAATAATTCTCATCATTGATGTTTCTGTCTCTTTCCCCCTCCCTTTCTCTCTGAAATCAATAAAATATATATTTTAAAAAAACACCCTACTTAAGTAGCATACAATCATAACTTCTTAGCCACTTTATAAATAGAACGTGTATATAAATATTTTTTATTAAATGTTGGATTTGGTTACCTAAATCACCAAGTTCACAAACTTACAAAAGTAACTAATAAATATAGCCACTCAAAGGCATCATGGCAGCTATTAAACATATTTATTTTTTTCTTTACAAAAATATAAGTTTCTTAAAATCAAACTATGAATAAAATAAATTAAATTTGTATTCTTTCTAAAATATTACAATTAATCACTGTTTCAGCACAGAGTACAGTTTTGGGAACATATCAGATATTCAAATAGCAACTAGAACTTGTGGGCTTATAGCTTTTAAGAATGAATTATGCTATATATGTTTGAGAATGCAAAAATTCATTACAAACATAGCCTCTCAGAGTTTGTGCAGCCAACCTGAGGCCTGACTAACCTATAAGAAAGCAAGAATATTTATTTTAGCTCAATAATTAGGCATTTGTCTAGTAAACATTAAGAAAATGAGAAAATATATACTATCATATATACTATCTTTTTGTTAATCAAAGTATCACCAAAGTATCATTTATTCTATAACATATAATTGGTATATGTACAAACTTAAAATGAGAGAAGAAAACCAAGGCTGGAACACTGGAACTTCAAGGAAACAAACACATATGAGAATTATAAACATAATTTAAGATATTATTTGTATATATGAAAAACTTTAAATTGAAGATTTGGGAATCAAGAAGCTCTTTCTTTGGTTATATTTCATGGGGTACCAACATCTGGGAAGAGAAGAGGATAACTAACTAGCATCCCATAACCTAAAGTCCTAATTGTATTTAGTTAATACACACACAAAATACATAAACATTAGGTTTTTGGCATTCCTTAAGTTTTAAATTATATATTTTAAGAACTTTAAATAGCGAATCCCTTAGAGCAATAGTAAATATTTTTTAACCTCAATAAAATATTTCAGACCTCAGCATCTGGTAAGACGTAATGATACACCTTTGTTTATTATTCATTTAAAAATAAATTTTCTGATCTCATTTGATTTTCTTCCAGAAGGATTATACCACTACGCATGTGTAGGTAGATTGCTTATTCCTTACATTTAGTAATAAGCTGTGTTTCCCTTTTCTCTGAAACATCAAAGGCATAAATGAATCTGTGACTATTCTAATAGCATCCCCATTACTAATGAGTTACTAAATGGGTGTTGGAGTCATAGTTTAATATTTACTTTTTTAAAAAAAAGAAAGAAAGTTGAGCTTGAGAGATGTAGAGGATTATAGGAAGATTTTGTCATCTGATTTGGAAAATAAACAAAATTTTCTCCACTAGTTTCAAAACAGAAAGATTTTACACATTAACAATTGAAGCATGGTTCCTCAATAATCATCTAGACTTAGAGAAACATCAGCAGAACTGATGCTATTAGGGAAAATGACTCACTTTGGAGAATGCTGAATGGATAACACTCTAAGACCTTCTCGATAGATGTGAATTAGATGAGAGTAAAATGTGAAATAGCGTGTCATTCACTGTCCTCAACTTCTCTCGTCCACTTCTGATAATCACAGCTAATGGGAACTCATTGCACTTGTCAAAACACCTCAGCATTAAGATGACACGTGATGGAAGTGAAAACAGAGACAAATGATAGCTGTGATGAATGCACTGAGAGGAGCTGAGTGGGCTTGAATATCTCATAAGAGAGGGATCAAGAGGGCCAAACAGAGAAAACTGATAGACATCTACGCAGTAATTTCCTGTTACTTTTACATAACAGACAAATTGCAAGGAGTGCAAGTGGCAGGCCACTGTTCTCTTAGAGAACCAGTGAGTACAGCAAATGTAAAGGATTTACACAGATTTCTTGAGAGGGGCCATGGAGAGTTAACGAGGCAACAGGAGAGAGGGACATCACTACTGTGTATCACTCCAGTAGAGTGGTCCAAGTCATGGCTGGGATGAATTTCAAAATCTGAGGTCTGTACTCCAATTATCTCCTCCAAATCATACTCCAACTGTTGTGTCTTTGAGGACTCACTGCTCTTAGACACAGAGGAGAAAATGTCTTTCATTCAGAAATAATGTTTTGGTTTTTGTTCTCAGGGTAATAACTGTAATATTAGTTATTTGTCCATTAAGAGATAAAGAGAAAAGAAGAACTGGACTAGAGAGAACTTTAGCCCATAATTTCAAAGTCATTTGCATGAACCTGTGACAATTCTTCAGTTCATGCCCTTTTCCATTTTTCTAGGACTATCAACACTGTTTAGAATAGTGATTATTCTTAAATTCATATCTGATCATTTTGATGAACAAAATATAATAGTAAACTTCTTACCTGGAACTCTCTACAAAAGAAGAAGCACAGAAGAAAGAAAATGTAATTGGTTAGATGGAAATTTTCTACTTAAAAACCAAAGCACACTGTAACCGCATCTTTGGGTATATCTGCATTAGTCTTATTTAGATTTGCCTATCAGCCATATAATGCTAATTTCTTAATTCTAAGAGGGTTTTTTTTCAATTCACTATGGGTGCCACTACTGCTAAATTAGGTGCTGATATAGAGGGTAGTTCAAGAGGACTTGGCTTAACCTTAGGTTATGTTCTTTTAAATTTATATTCAAATTCAGACCAAGCTAATAGACATGTCATCGATGGGAGGAAGTACCTAGTTATTGGGGCATTTACATGATATACAGTATACGGAAGTTCTTGATAGTCTTGTTTTTCCCCATTTTCATGCACAATAACAATATCTGACAAGATTTAGGCTGGCACAAGTATATTGTCTGTCAAAGGTGCTTTAAGATTTATTTGGCTCTTAGTCGACTCACATTATTACAAGCTTTTTGATACCCAGAGCACAAAGCAGCTTAACATTGTTGCTATTAGTGTTCAAGCCACACTGAAAACACTTCATTAAACAGCCTACTGCAGTGTAATTGTTTAATAATATTTTGATTAGGTTGTTTAGTAGACAGTCCATGCTGTAAAACATTCTCTTGCTGTCAAGTGAATCCCTGGTAAAAAGGCTACAGCAAAATACTTAAGTGAGACTCTTAGAAAAGAAGTCAAAGTGTAAAAAATGCTCCAAAAAGACAAAACCTGAGTCACACTGCTCCTCTATTACTTTCCTATGGCTCCTGTAACAAATGACCACAAACTCAGTGACTTAACACTAAATGAATTTATTATCTTAAGGTGCTGGAGGTCAGAAGTCTGGCAGGGATTTCCTCCACTTCCTTGTTTTTTTCCTGCTTGTGGCTTCTAGCATCCTTTGGCTCATGGCTCCCTTCCTTCATCTTTAAAGCCAGCAATGGTCCATTAAGTATTTCTCACAGCTTATCACTCAGATACTGGCTCACTCTTCTACCGCTCTCTTTCACTTGTAAAGCCATTGGGTCTACTCAAATAAACAAGGATAATTTCTTTATTTTAAGGCCATCTATTTGACAATAACCTCCATCCCCCCTTGCCATGTCACATGCATAATCCCAGGTTCCAGGAATTGGGATATGAAAATATTTTTTGGGAGGGGAAAGGGGTCTGCCTACAACACCCATCATGTTCCCCCATGAAAGTGATACAAAACTCATATTTCACACAGAAACACACTTCTTGGTGTGAGTGGAGTGGGAATTTTAAAAGGAATGTTATATATATATATATATATATATATATATATATATATATATATATATACACACACACACACACACACACACACACACACATATATATATATATAACATACAGAGGATATATATATATATATATATATATATATATATATATATATATATACAGAAGTGAGCAAGAGTAGGTTTAGAGTTGTGAATAAGCAAAACGCACAGTTTATTCCTGTGTTATTGTTAATTATTGTATTATTTATTTGTATTATAAGTATAAACCTACTTTTGCCCACCTCTGTATATATTTATTCCTTGGTCTTCTTCATTGTTGCACAGAATCTAATTTCAAGGGTTAATATCAAAGTATACATATCCTGTACTCTTGTGTTTTTTTAAAATATATTTTATTGATTTTTTTTACAGAGAGGAAGGGAGAGGGATAGAGAGTTAGAAACATCAATGAGAGAGAAACATCGATCAGCTGCCTCCTGCACACTCCCTACTGGGTATGTGCCTGCAACCAAGGTACATGCCCTTGACCGGAATCAGACCTGGGACCCTTCAGTCCACAGGCTGATGCTCTATCCACTGAGCCAAACCGGTTAGGGCTGTACTCTTGTATTTAAAAAAAATACTAATTAGGTCCTCAACATGTGGGAGATACGATTCTATGAGCCTTCGTTATGATGATAAGGACTTCCAGGCCTCAGGAGAAAATGCTGGCTCTGATGGGTGACCCCATTCTTTCTCCCTACTGGATGCCAAAAAGTTGTAGCTTGAAGAATGAAGACATGGGCTATGCCATTCTCATCATTTTACTTTCTGGAAATGAAAATTTTTTTTTTAATTTTTTTTTTTATTGCTTAAAGTATTACAAAGGGTATTACATATGTATCCATTTTATCCCCCCGCCCTAGACAGTCCCCTAGCCTCCCCTATCCCCCAGTGTCTTATGTCCATTGGTTATGCTTATATGCATGCATACAAGTCCTTTAGTTGATCTCTTACCCCCCTACCTCCTGCCCCCCAACCCTCCCCGGCCTTCCCGCTGCAGTTTGACAATCTGTTTGAGGCAGCTCTGCCTCTGTATCTATTATTGTTCAAAAGTTTATAATGGTCTCTATTGTCCATGAATGAGTGAGATCATGTGGTACTTTTCCTTTATTGACTGGCTTATTTCACTTAGCATAATGCTCTCCAGTTCCATCCATGACGTTGCAAATGGTAAGAGTTCCTTCCTTTTTACAGCAGCATAGTATTCCATCGTGTAGATGTACCACAGTTTTCTAATCCATTCATCTACTGATGGGCACTTAGGCTGTTTCCAGATCTTAGCTATGGTGAATTGTGCTGCTATGAACATAGGGGTGCATATATCCTTTCTGATTGGTGTTTCTGGTTTCTTGGGATATATTCCTAGAAGTGGGATCACAGGGTCAAATGGGAGTTCCATTTTCAGTTTTTTAAGGAAACTCCATACTGTCTTCCATAGTGGCTGCACCAGTCTGCATGGAAATGAAAATATTTGGACCTTTTCTGATTAGGGGTTTTGCTACCTCTGCTTGCTGACTTCAAAGAGTGGTAACCTTTAGTGTCATACATAATAGTCATTACTTTTTCAAACATTTCTTAGTGGCAATGCATGTTTACTGGGAAAGTCTGAATAATTCTGCTGAATTAGTAATTTTTATGTCATTTTGCTCAATAAAACAATGAAAGTTTCTTCATTTTTTAGATGGTATGCAAAAAGATATAAATTTTTATGTCTTATAAAATGTTTTCATTATAGTCTCATAAATTTTATAATAATAAAATGTTTTCAATGTTATGGACAATAGTTTTCTAACCTCACCAGTTTGTGTCCCAATCTCTGAATATTTTCCAAGATGGAGGAACCCAATATTTCTGAAAGCTTGTTCTATCTTCATTAAGTTCCAAATAGTAAAAATATATTTTTTAAATCAAGACCAGTTCTTCCGGTTTGCAAGGTATTTTAAATCGGTTTGGTGAAGTCCAGCTTCTTGATAATTACGTAGAATAATTGTAATTTCTGTCTTTGTCTCATCCCTACAAATATTTTTAAAGCCTGCAATCTATGTCCTGTGATAGAATAAACATCTCCAACCCCTGTTATACCTTGGTCCAGATCATTGCCTGGTCATGCACATTTCAAAAGAGTTCAGTTTATATTAGTAATTTCCTTAAAGGCTTGTTCCTGAAAGGAAATAGTATGCTCTGGGTGTGATTTGATTAGATTTTCCCCAACTCCCTACTTAGATACTAAATTTCCATTAATGTAGACAAAGGTCTGTGTGTGGTATAAACCATCACAACTCACTTTTTATTTTTACAGTATGTTTTAGTTAAAACTGCTGATGTTTTTATTTTGGGTTTTGTTTTGTTTTTTACCTTATTTAGTTTATTTTAGTAGTGCTGTTGTCTTTTTTATTCTCTATTTGTACTCTTAGTTTTTCTTACTGATCTAATTTTTAATCTATTTTTAATATGAAAATAAGAACTTTAAATATGGCTTCATTTAACTTTGCTTTGTTTGATGTAGTTGAAGCTGAAAGAGAGCTGCTGAGATATTGATTCTCTAACCCAAACTTATGCCATTGGCTAATGCCCTGGGTATCTTCACAAAAGTCATGGATAAAAGTTGGAAGAGATTAGTCTAAAGAATGCCAGCAAAAGTGTTCTTCAATGCAGGAAGCAACATGCTTCAGGCAAAGGCTTTCTCACTCACCTGACTGGAACATTGGCTATTGTAGTAATTTCTAAACATCAATTTTTATTTATTTATTTTTTTACTGAAGATCCTTAGCACTTTTCATATAAAACCGAATGCATAATACTGGTGTGTGTGGCAAATAAAGGTGGCACTTCTCTGTCGGAAGATGGGCTAGCATCCCAGAGCTCATTGCCCAGTTTCTGCTTTACTGGGGAGTCCCTCTGTTGGCCTTGAGGACTCCGGGCCTGAAATCTGGCAGTTTCAAATTGTCAGTCTTGTAAAACAACAACAGAAACCTTAGTCCAAACTCATTTAAATGAATGCTGTGAATCAGTAAATTTCATAATCAGGTCTTCTCTTTTTTTTTTCTTTTTCTTTTTTTAGTTAGTTTTCATTTGTTCTTTCAAAATGTCAGCAGTAACTAGTGTGTATTTAATTGTTTCTTGCTGTTAAAGTTCATGCTGGGGTCTGAAACCACGACATTATCATTGTTATTAAGCAAAATCTCTAGTCCTTAGTCTAATTGAACATTACAACCAGAAAACACAAAGTTTAGAATTACACAGCCCTTTCAGCCAGAAGAGATTTTAGAAACTGTTGAAGTGATTTTACAGTCTCATTTTACAGATGAGAAAACTATAGCCCAGGGAAATTAGAGAACATTGTTAATGACAAACAGCTAGAAGTTAAGAGAACAAACCCCTCATTTTGAACTTGTTGATCTTACATTTTCAGACTAACATTGTTTTTTTTAAGAAGTGTATTAGATACGTGAAAAAGGTAAAACCTAAATACATTTGAGTGCAGCCAGATCTTCCTGTTGTCTTACAAATCATATATGAATGTTAGTCTCCATACTTTCAGGAAATTATAAATTTTGACAATGAATTTGATAAAGGCTTATAAGAACTTGTGACTGTTTTAACTAACACTGCATTATCCCTATATAGTTTGAATTTTGATGTAAAATGTTTCTGAGGAAAGTAAAGGCATACAAAAGGAAAATTTGCTATCAGTTTATATGAAAATTTACCAGTTTCTTAGAAGATACCAAGATTTCACCTGTATTTGAGATATGCCATGGGCAGAATATCTTTAAAAGATTTAAACTACAAAATCACTTCCTGACTTTCATATAAAGACATTCATTTACGCATGCACATAGTAACATCTTAATGTGACAAAGGGACAAAAGGCCATTTAAAGGCACTGTTTAATTTGTAATCTTGAGGCCAAATACATTTTGTGCCAACACCCTTTGTACCTATTGAACAAAAATTATTAGAGCTCTTAAGTGTACCTGTTGAAATATGTAATCATCCGTTATTAGAATGAAAAAAGAGATTATTTACTAAAATAATATTTTCAATCTTGGGCAACAATAGTTTAATGACAAAAGTAATTCCAACATCTTTTCTATCTATTAATGTTTCTACCTTGTTTCAAAATGCTGGACTCTCCTATCCAAAGAGGATCTGCATTGTGTTTCTTGCTTTACCAATATCTTCAGTACATTAAACCCACTTTGAAGAAGAAAGGTATGTGGGTTCAATGAGGCATCTTGTTGCTGAAAACTGCCTGAGATTTGGAATTTAGAAAGTTAGGAGAGTCTGTTTTGCTTATGAGAACATTAAAGGTTTAAATGGAACATTTCTTCTGGAAATTTAGGATAGCAGCTTAAGGTATAAAAATATCAGTGCTCTTGGAGTCATACTAATTATACACCTTCTCACTAAAGCTTAATTATTTTATATCCTAATTGATTTATAAATAATACTGGACATATTTGTGTAAAAGAAATCTACTAGTTATACATTATTTGTGGAAGATTAACTAATTAATGAACTTGATTTTATATACACACATACATATACATAACATACAATTCTAAGGGACTTAAATTATTTTTTATTAAATTTTCTGCCTTTTTCTTACATGATTATCACCAAGTATCATGTTCTACAAGTAATCAAAAGCCAATCTAATTCTTCAGTTATCATGGATAAATGTTTTGCATAAAAATCTGAATAATTAAACTATTATCAAGTCATTGCCTGAATTAAAAAAAAAAAAGTGATGAATGGTATAGAAAAACCATTAAACTAACATAACACAGTTCCAACAACACAAATTAGCCCGAGATATGCAGTCATTCTTACATCCTCATAACTGTAACGACTCCCAATTGTGTGTCTTTAAATAATTGTGACTCTTATTTATAATAAAATCAAAATGATATTTTTTGTTGTTGTTTCAGAATCTTAAACTAGTATATCAAAATACACTGAATTGTTTAGCTTGGTCTGTTTATTTGTTTACTCTTCAGTTAGCAGTTAATCATAATTAAAAATCATTATGTCTTAGAGTGCTTCAAAGAATATTTTCAGTCAAAATCTAAATCCAATTATAATAGTGCATCTAACCAAAATAGAATGAGGAAAAGGTCATTGAATTAATATAACTACAGTGGTAAACACATGCATGACTAATGTGTATTTTAATTAACAACTCTGAACATTATCTACCACATATAACAAATCACACATAACTCTTAAGATCGGATAAGCTTAATCAAGCTTTGAAAACTTCACAGAAGATCAGTACTATAGGCAATTTGGCATATTCTCATTGGAGAGAGGAAAGAGCTTTAATTTTTAATGAGATTATTAGAAGCCAGTTTGTCCCTTAGTTCATTAAATTTGAATTCTCATCTGAAAATCATATAATCCTATACTAAAGGAAAAAAGCAAACTAACTGCTTTTATCATTACTTTGTTCTCAGTAGAACTTATTTCAAAACATCTATTTTAAAATTCTTAAGAAACAAATAAAAAATTAATATAGTCTAAAATGCCATGTGGCTAGAACTTAAAAATTGGATTTATGTGTATTAATGAATTTGTAATATTTTCCAGGAAACATATTTTAAATCATAAAGTTCCAGGTTCTTTCCTGCAACCTAAGTAAGTAGAAAGGACAATGTAAATTTTTTTTTATGCCAACCTTCCATTATTGCCACCCACGTATTGCTGGATGGTGGTAGTGATGCAAAGCTAGCAACCAACTTAAAAATTGACTATTTATTGTAATACATTTTATACATATCTCAAAATTAAGCTTTTTTTTTTTTAACTAAAACATGTGCTGTCAATCCTTCTCCATAACAATCCTCCCAATGATATGTGACAATATTAAGCAAAGATATACCTACAAGGGCTAATTTCAAATTCAATCTATTGAAGGTGAGATTTAACAGTGATTCACATACAAAACCAGGGAGTTTTAATAAAGAGGGGAGAGAAAGCATTTAAACAGCAGAATTTTAAGTATGTCAGTGTCTGTATCAACAATTAAAATTTTTTTTAATTAGGTGCACAATGGTTCCAGATCAAATGCTCTTCAAGGATAAATAATTTGAGCTTATAGGAAATGGAAGGGGTAGTTAAAAGAAAGGTTGCCAACAGAAAGGAACTTCCACTTGCCCTAGGTCCTCAAAGAAAAAGAGCTTCAATTCATTCTAGATACTACAGGGGGCCCTCCTTCATGGCCTAGCTCAGAATTCAATTTATTTTTCAGTTGGGTTAAGTTAAAAAAAAAAAAAAAAAGACAAATAGGTGTGTCTTCAGTGTTTATATGATACATTTACGTGATCTAAGGGAAAATTCAAAAGTGATTTTCACTATGCTTTTGAAGTCAGATACATTTTCCACATTCTAGAATTCATAAGGAGGTTAAGTCATTGATTCCCGTTAAAATGAAACAGGTGAGTAGCCTGTTTGAGAGATTAAAACAAATAGAATTTTCTTTCTAACCATGACCCAACTGTATTTCTTATGTATCCAGTCTATTGGTTTGAGGTCATTTGAGAATTTCTCTATACTTTTAAACTTACTGACCTCCATCACCTATTATTTACCATGGATGCCTAAAAGATAAGAGAAATCAAGATCACTTTGAAAGTACCAGTAAATATGGTATGTTCCTATGCTCCATTAATTGATTTAATCCATATTTTATTATCAGTATTTTAAAAAAGATACCTAAAGACACATACTCTCAGTTTGTATACAGCAGTCCCCCCTTATCCACAGGGGATAATTTCCAAGAACCCAAAGAGATACCTGAACTATCAGATAGTACCAAACCCTCTGTAGACTGTTTTTTGGTTTTGTTTTGTTTTTTACTATACATACATTCTTATGATAAAACTTAATTTATAAATTAGGCACAGCAAGAGATTATTATGGCTTCTTTTTGGCATATTGAATTGCTAGCATCACTACTCTTGCACTTTCGAGCCATTATTACAGTGGTTTCTCAACCTGTGGGTCGCGACCCCTTTGGCGGTCGAACGACCCTTTCACAGGGGTCGCTTAAGACCATCCTGCATATCAGATATTTACATTACGATTCATAACAGTAGCAACATTACAGTTATGAAGTAGCAACGAAAATAATTTTATGGTTGGGTCACAACATGAGGAACTGTATTTAAAGGGCCAGAAGGTTGAGAACCACTGCATTATTAAGTAAAATAAGGGATATTTGAACATCGGCACTGTGATGCCTCAAAAGTCTATATGATAACTAAGTGACTAATGGGAAGATGGCTTATATGTCTCATGGATAGGCTGGACAAATGGATGGTTCACATACCAGATAGGATGGAGCAGGATGGCAAGAGATTAGGTTAAGCCACTCAGTGCCTTGCTGGATTTAAAATTTATGAATTGTTTATTTCTGGGAATTTTTATTTAATAATTTTAGACCCAGGTTAATCATAGGAAACCATGGAAAGTGAAACCCTGAATATGAGAGGGACTATTGTATTGTTATTTTAATATTTTAAATTATTCTTTCCCTAGATTGAGTTACTTTTGGAAGTATAATTAGCTCATCTAGACACTTAGAGCACTACTGATTATGTTAAAATGCTCGAATCCAATGCCACGTTCTCTGCCATTTCTGTGTCTGAAGGTGCACGATGCTTCTTATTGTCAGAAGCAATTTATGCATGAGCGGTAAAAGTCATAGGTCAATGAAATGAGCTTTTAAGAAAAGAATTATTTTAAAAATATAAATGTTTTTGTTTTTTCTTCTAAAAAGTATAATTACTAAATGCTTAGTTGATAAAATGTATTTAAATACGTGTGTGTGGGCAAATGCCATAAAAAGCCATTGACCCATCCTTCAGTTTAAGAAAAAAAAAAAATTACTATTACCTTTTATATTATTTTTTATTTATTTATACTAGAGGCCCGATGCACAAAAATTTGTGCACTCTGGGGGGGGGGGGTCCCTCAGCCCGGCCTGTGCCCTCTCGCAGTCTGGGACCCCTTGGGAGATAACGACCTGCTGGCTTAGGCCTGCTCCCAGGTGGCAGAGGGCAGGCCTAATCCCTAGATCCCTAGGTGCAGCCTCTGGTCGGGCTCAGAGCAGGGCCGATTGGGGAGTTGGGGCGCCGCCCCGTCATGCACAGAGTAGGGCAAATTGGGAGGTTGTGATGCCACCCCCAGTCACTCTCAGGGTAGGGCCAGTTGGGGGGTTGGGGCACCGTCCCCTGTCACACTCAAGGCAGGGTCAATGGGGAGGTTGCAGCGCCACCCCGTCACGCACAGAGCAGGGCCAATCAGGAGGTTGGGGCGCTGCCCCCGTCACCCACAGAGCAGGGCCCATCAGAGGCTTGGGGTGCCACCACTCTCACACTCAGGGCAGGGCCGATGGGGAGGTTATGGCTCTACCCCATCACACAGAGAGCAGGGCCCGTGGGGGGGGGGTTGGGGAGCTCCCCCCTATCAGGCACAGAGCAGGGCTGCTCAGGGGGTTGGGGCCCCACCCCCTGTCACACAAAGAGCCGCAGGGCAATCAGGGGGTTTGGGCGCTGCCCCCTGTCACGCTGATCCCGGTGCCAGGAGGCCTCATGGCTCTGCTGATCTCGGTGCCGGGAGGCATATTACCCTTTTACTATATAGGGTAGAGGCCTGGTGCATGGGTGGGGCCGGCTGGTTTGCCCTGAAGGGTGTCCTGGATCAGGGTGGGGGTCCCCACTGGGGTGCCTGGCCAGTCTGGGTGAGGGGCTGAGGGCTGTTTTCAGGCTGGGAGTGACTGAAGTTCCCAACCGCTCCTTTTTTTCTTTTTTTTCTTTTTTATTCTGGGTCAGCTTTACCTTGAGGCTTGGCTCCAGCTCTTAGGCCTCTGCTGCTGAAAGTAGGTTTCTGGCCTTTGCATACAATGTTGCGAATCTGCTGGCTGAAGTCCGGCGGTATTTGTTACAATGTTTCTTAAACTGCCCGCTCAGAGGCCTGCAGCAGCAGGCAGGGGACGTTGGTTTCCTCCGTCACTGAAGCAAGCAAGCCTCATGTTAGTTTCAAGCTGCCTGGCTGCCAGCCGCCATCTTGGCTGACAGTTAATTTGCATATCTCGCTGATTAGCCAATGAAAAGGGTAGCGGTCGTACGCCAATTACCATGTTTCTCTTTTATTAGTGTAGATATTTTTCTCTCTTTATTGATTAAGGTATTACATATGTGTCCTTATCCCCCAATTCCACCCCATTCATGCCCTCACCCCCCTGGTGTCTGTGTCCATTGGTTAGGCTTATATGCATGCATACAAGTCCTTTGGTTGATCTCTCCCCCTTACACCCACCCTCCCCTACCTTCCCTCTGAGGTTTGACTGTCTGATCGATGCTTCTCTGTCTCTGGATCTGTTTTTCTTCATCAGTTTATGTTGTTCATTATATTCCACAAATGAGTGAGATCCTGTGATATTTATCTTTCTCTGACTGGCTTATTTCACTTAGCGTAATGCTCTCCAGTTCCATCCATGCTGTTGCAAATGGTAAGAATTCCTTCTTTTTTACTGCAGCGTAGTATTCCATTCTGTAGATGTGCCACAGTTTTCTAATCCACTCATCTGCTGATAGGCACTTAGGCTGTTTCCAAATCTTAGCTATGGTAAATTGTGCTGCTATGAACATGGGGGTACATATATCCTTTCTGATTGGTGTTTCTAGTTTCTTGGGATATATTCCTACTATTACCTTTTAAATGGCTTGTGTGTTCCTCCCCAAACTGATATCCATATCTCCATCCTCTAAGTATGCATGTTCTCAAGTTTGTGTAAATCATTTATGTGCTTTTTCTTTATAATTGTACCATCTGTAATTTCTATTCTTTAATATATTTTTTTTACTTGTGCAGTTCTTACTTAATATGAATGGAATCATACTGCTTATAGTATTCTGTGACTGGCTTTTTACATTCAACTTTATGATCTAAGGTTTCATCCATGCTCTTTCATATAGTTGAAAATAATTTATTTTTATATTGAATAGTAAACCACTTCATGAATATGCTGGGATCATTTCTCATTTTATTATTGATGACCACTCGAGTTTTCAGTTTTGATTTGTTTTATTTTATACTCATTAAAACTTTTGGGATAGCCCAGCTGGTGTGGCTCAATGGTTGAGCATTAATCTATGAACCAGGAGGTCATGGTTCTGTTCCCAGTCAGGGCACATGCCCAGGTTGCAGGCTTGATTCCTGCTTTGGTGGTGGGGAGTGTGCAGGAGGCAGCTGATCAATGACTCTCTCTCATTGATATTTCTATCTCTCTCTTCCTCTTCCTTCGTGTCGCTGAAATAAATAAAAATATATTTAACAAAAAACAAAACAAAAAACTTTTGCTATAAACATTCTTATTATATCATCTGGTTCACTTTTGAAAGAGTTTCTTTAGTTCTGTAATAGGGAGTGGAATTGCTCAGTTTAGGATTAGCCTTTCTTTATATTTATTAAATAATGTCCATTTACTTTCCAAAGTGTTTGTACTAATATACACTCCATGAGTATTATATGACACTTGGTTATTACTGTATATTTTCCCAAACATTATATATTTTCTAGTGTACAGTATTTTTGCAAATCTAATGGGAGTGAAATTATATCTCATTGTAGGCTGATTTTACATATCCCTAAGTACTAATTAAGCATCTTTTTATAGGCTTATGTGCCAGTTGAGTTTCATCTTGTGTAAAATGACTATTCAAGACTTTTCCTACTGGGTAGTTTGTTTCAATTAAAAGCTCAAGTTCACCTCTTTGGATCCTCACACAAGACCCAGATTCAGTATCAGCTTATCACTTAGGATACTCGATTTATTAATTTTTTTGGCTTCTCAATGATACTACTGTAAAAGGTTAATATCCAAAATTTATCCAAAAAATGTATACAACTCAACACCATAACAACAAACAATCCAATTTTAAGAAATGGGCAAGGGGCCTAAATAGACAGTTCTCCCAAAAGAATATACAGATGGCCAATAAACAGATTTTTAAAAGTACTCATCTTCACTAATTATCAGAGAAATGCATATTAAACGTATAATGAGATTTCACCTCACACCTGAGAGTGCCTATCATTAATAAATCAACAAACAACCTATGTTGGCAAGGATGTGTGGAGAAAAGGGAATCCTCATGCATTGTTGGTGGAAATGGAGATTGGTGCAGCCTCTTTGGAAAGCAGTATGGAGTCACCTCAAAAAATTAAAAATGGAACAGACTTATGACCTAGTGATTCCACTTCTGAAATATAATCAAAGAACCCTGAAACACTAATTCAAAGAATATATGCACTCTTATGTTCATTGCACTGTTATTTACAATAGCCAATATTTAGAAGTAGCCCAAGTGTCCATCAGTAGATGAATGGATAAAAAAGTTGTGGCACATTTACAGATGGAATACTATCCAGCCTTAAGAAAGAAGGGACTCTTATCGTTTGTAACAGCAATAGATGAACCTGGAGAGTTTTATGCTAAGTGGAATAAGCCAGTCAGAGAAAGACAAGTATCATATGATTTCACTTATATGTGGAATCTAATGAACAAAATAAATTAACAAAATAAAAACAGACATATAGATACATAAAACAGACTAACAGCTGTCAGAGGGGAGGGAGTTTGGGAGGCTGGGTGAAATGTTAAAGGTATTAAGAAAGAAAAAAAAACAACTAATAGACTGACAACAATATGGTGATTACCAGAGGGAAAAGGGCGTGGGGGAGAAGAGAGAAGAGGGGAGATAAATGGCGATGGAAGGAGACTTGACTTGGGATGGTGAACACACAGTATACAGATGTATTATAGAATTGTCTACCTGAAAACTATATAATATTATTAACCATGTTGTCACCACAATAAATTCAATGCAAATAAATATATAAATAAATAATTTTTTCAGCTTCTTAATATTCTTTGATTTCTGGTCAACTCATCGATGAACCTAAAATAATTAAAATTTAATCTGTACTTTTAAGTATTTTAAAGAACATATTTTAGAAACAATATCTAGTCTCTCAAACTAGAAAAAACAGATTAATATACAACTCTTTTTTTGTTGTTTTGTTAATCCTCAACGGGAATATTTTTTTCAATTGATTTTTAAAGATAGTGGAAGGGAGGAAGGGAGTGAAGAAGTAGGGGGGGAGGAAGAGAAACATTGATGTGAGAGAGACACATCAATAGATTGCTTCCTGCATGCACCCCTGCTGGGGCTGAGGAACAAACCTGCAACCCACGTACATGCCTTTGATCAGGAATCAAACCTGCCACCCTTTGGTGTGCCAACTAATGCTCTACCACTGAGCAACACCAGCCAGGGCTGATATGTATGCAACTTTTTATGACCTGCTAAAAATAATGAAAATAAATAATACTGAAATTATGGCCATAAAGTTTAATTTATTTGTTTTCATTTTATTTATTTATTTCTGTAGTCCCATTTATTCATTGTTTCTTGTGTTTCCCTTGCCCAAGAAAATACTAGTATATCAGAAAAAAATATTACAAAGAGAAATGTCTGAGATTGTACTGCTTATGTTTTTCTTCTGGGATTTTTATGGTACTGAATCTAATATTTAAGTCTTTAAAATCACTTTTAGTTGAGTCTTGTGAATGGTGTCAGAGGTGGTCTAATTTAATCTTTTGCACTTATCTGTTCAATTTTTCCAACACCATATTCTAATGGACTACCTTATTGTATGTTCTTGCCTCCTTTGTCAAATATTAATTAACTAGAGGCCTGGTGCACAGATTCATGCACTGGTGAGGTCCCTTGGCCAGGCCTGCACCCTCTTGCAATCCCTCAGGGGATGTTGGTCTGCCAGATTCAACCTGATCCCCACAGGCCAGGCCAAGGGACCCCACTGGTACACAAATCCGTGCACCAAGCCTCTGCTATGCATATAAGATCTTTGGTTCATCTCTTCTCACCCTCCTCCCTTCTCCCTTCCCCCTGAGATTCATCAGTCTGTTCCATCTTTCTATGCCTGTGTGTTGAGCATCTGCCCCCTGGTGGTCAGTGGGTGTCATAACGACCGGACTGGTCGAATGGTGAACGGTTGCTTACAGCGGAACGACTGGTTGCTATGATGCATATGGACCATCAGGGTGCACACGCTCAACTCAGGAGCTGCCCCGTGGTGGTCAGTGCGCTCCCACAGGGGGAGCGCTGTTCAGCCAGAAGCTGGGCTCACGGCTGGAAAGCGCAGCTGCCATGGCGTCGAGAGCCTCTCCCGATGCCGTGGAAGCACTACCGAACCATGGCAGCAGGTGCAGTGGGCCAAGATGAGTGCAAGCAGCGTGGCGCCTGGCCCCGATTTGGGTTCCTCCCTGACCACCTGCCACTTGGCACACTGCTACATCCCTGAGGGGTCCTGGACTGTGAGAGGGATATCTGACTGCTGGCTTAGGCCTAATCCCGGTGCTGTTCTCTATTGAAGGCAGTCAGTCTGAACAACTCAGTGACTCAGGGAATTCAGGGTGAGCTTGCCTCCCCGCTTGACTCACCCACTAGATGGTGTTTGCAGGACAGACCGTGTGGCCCAGCCCATGCATGTGCAGCAGCTGCTGAAGCTCAAGCAGCAGGCTTTGCAGCAGCAGAAGGCCATCCAGCCATAAGGCGGCAGTCGGACATCCCCCGAGGGTTCCCGGACTGCAAGAGGGCACAGGCCGGGCTGAGGGACACCCCCCACCCCCAGTGCATGAATTTTGTGCACTGGACCTCTAGTATAGATTATAACATGTGGTTTATTTCTGGGCTCTCTATTCTGTTCCTTTGGTTTATATGTCTGTTTTTATGCCAGTTCCATTCTGTTTTGATTACTATGGCCTTGTAGTGTAGTCTGATATCAGTGACATGAATCTTCCAGCTTTGTTGTTTTTTCTCAAGATTGTTGTGGCTTCTTTTAATATAAATTAATTTATTGAGTATTAATTTATTGAATATATTTTATATACATGGCCTATAGCGGGCCTTTTATGTATACCATCTCAATTATATCACCAACAGTAGAACATAGGTATTTATGAGGATTCTCAGCTCAGTAAAGTATACAATGAGATGCTGAATATTACACAGACTGGAAATAAAGTCTGCATTTAATAGAAACTTCAAAAAATTGAATTGTAATTGAAGATTTTTTTAATAACTTATTCTTTCACAAATACTATTATATATATTCTAGGAAATTTAAGTGTACTTATAGTCATCAAGAAAGTACATAAGCCAGTTTTAGATGGACAATGAGTGCATTTCACTTTGATGCTGTGTCCAATTGTTGTCCAAATTACTACTAAGCAATTTCTGACCCCAGAATCCAATCACATATCACTTTGCTTCAGTCAACATGACAAGTCTATTATACCCGGGCAAGTCACTCCTCAATTCTTGTTTCCCAAAAAAACACTCATTCATCAGTGATATCAATCTATCATATGATTCGAGGAAAAGTAATCACCAAGTGATGTTGCAAAAAGCAAAGTGTATAACAAATAAAAAAAAAACTTATAATCAGTTTTTAAAGTGTTTTTTCAAATACTAACACAAAATTCTATGTACTTTACAATAGTTAATATCATTTATAAAGATAAATTACCTGACATCATATAAATCATTTAATTTGTATTCATTACCTATCTGAAATACAGTGTCAACAGAAAGATGAATTTAACAAAACAATAGCCCCTTCATAAAAAAGCTTTTGTGGTACTATTATCTATTTTATAAAAAACTTATATGTCCTTAATTCAGAAGTTAAACACTTATTCTATTAATATTTTCTCTGATTTCTTAGGTTAATTAAGTAAAACTTGAAAATGTCCACTAAAAGAGCCTAAAGTAATGATACATTTTGAAGAACAATAAGCAAGTAATGTTTAAAAATCATATACAAAAAAGCAGCAAATTTTAAAGGAGTGAAACACCTTAATATTCCTTGAATATATCAGTAAAATAATAAATGTTTACTATCACATTTTAAATCACTAAGAATACTTTTTAAATGAAGATTTATAAATGGTGAAGTTAAATTTCAATAAAAATTGCACAAAGAATCTTTTTATTGACCTTGGTAAATTGAAATAATATTATTCTTGACACTGTTGATCTTGTTTAATTATGGTGTATGTGAATTAAGGCTGGGCTGCTTTGGCTCACTGGGCAATCAGAGAACAGGGGGCCTTGGAGACAGGGTCGGGGGTTAGCCCCGGATGAGCTGTTGCTGCTCATTGTTCCCCTGGTGGTAAGTTTCATGGGGTCCCTTAGAGGTTAGGGAATATGTGCTGGGGGAGGAGAGGGCAAGTGCACTGGGACCTTCATTTTCAGGGGTTTTAAAGGCCTGGCATTTAGGGAAGGTCTTGGGGGCTGATCAACAGAATATTCATCAGCTTTATGCTGATATAGCAAAATGAGATTTATTCTCTAAATTTGTCTGTTCTTGGTGTGTTTGGCAAATGGCACTTAACTGGATTTCTGTTACCTATCTCCCTGAGTAGGGTGATTTAAATTATTTATCCTCTTGTTGGGGAGGATAAGTACAAACATTTGCTTTTAAGTGTCCTTGGTTTAGCGAAAATAGGATTTACTATGTGGATTTATTGCTGTTTAACTATCTGTCTTCGTTTCCCTATTCCACTTTTCCTGGAATTTTCCTAGCTTCTTACCATTCTGTAACAGAAATAAGATGTAAAATTTGGGCACTTTCAATGGCCATGTTTTCTATCATATTAAGGAAGCCAATTGTTGGTGAGAGAGGAAAATTTAATAGTATAAGGTCAGTAAATCTTTGATAAATGATGAGCTATACATTTCCTCCTTTTTATGCTTTTTTTTGTTGTTGTTAGTGTTTAGTTTACTTTCTGTAAACTCTTTATTGTGGTGTAAAAATGCTCTCTCATGGCTTTTGCATGTGGTTTTTTTAAGCCACATCCTATAAAGTAATAATCTACACTAATAAAAGAGAAAAATGGTAATAGGCGTATGACGATACCCTTTTCATTGGCTAATCAGGGCTATTTGCAAATTAACTGCCAACTATGATTGGCAGTTAACTGCCAACTAAGATTGGCAGTTAACTGCCAACAAGATGGCGGTTAATTTGCATATGTAGGCACAATGCAGGGAGGCAAAAGGGAAAGCAGGAAGAAGCCCCCTGCCACTGACAGTGATCGGAAACCCAGGGGGGAGCTAAGAGCTGGGGGGCAGGGCAAAGGGGGCCCTGGGGCCGCCTTTGCCCTGCCCCCCAGCTATGATCGGAGAATCAGGTGCCTTTGCCGCCCTGGCCAGTGATAGCAGGAAGTAGGGGTGGAGCCAGAGATGGGAGCTGGGCACGGTCGAAGCTGGCAGTCCCGGCAGCTAGGGGTCCCTTGCCTGGGCCTAAAGCGGAGCCCACGATTGCGGGGCCGCTGCAGCTGCGGGTCCCCGCTGCCCGGGCCGGACGCCTCAGCCAGAGGCGTTAGGCCTGGGCAGGGGCGGAGCCTGCAACCACGGGGAGCTGGGGGTCCCCTGCCCAGGCCTGACACCTCTGCCGGAGGCCTCAGGCCTGGTCAAGGGGCCGATCCGGTGATTGGTGATCGGAGGGTGATGAGGGTCAACTCCTCTGGCCGAGGCATCAGGCCTGGACGGGGGGCTGAGCCGGGGATTGGGGGGATATGATGGTCCCCTTGCCCAGGCCTGAAGCCTGGGTCAGAGGCGTCAGGCTTGGGCAGGGGGTGGAGCAAGCGATCAGAGGGAGATGGGGGTCCCCTGCCCAGGCATGATTCCTGGGCCAGCGGCCTCAGGCCTGGGCGGGGGACAGAGCCAGTGATCAGGGGGAGATCGGGGTCCCCTGTACAAGCCTGACACCTCTGGCTGAGGCATCAGGCCTGGGCAAGGGGCAGAGCCAGCAATCGGAGGGGTCTGGGGGTCCCCTGCCCAGGCCTGATGCCTGGGCCAGAGGCATCAGGCCTGGGCTGGGGGCAGAACCAGTGATAGGGGGAAATGAGGGTCCCCTGCCCAGGCCTGACACCTCTGTCAGAGGCGTCAGGCCTGGGCAAGGGGCTGATCCTGCGATTGGAGGGTGCTGGGGGTCAACGCCTAAAGGCTCCCAGTATGTGAGAGGGGGCAGGCTGGGCTGAGGGACACTCCCCCCCCCCACACACACACACCCAGTGCACGAATTTCTTGCACCGGGCCCCTAGTGTCTTATAAAAGCAAAATAACCTCTTGATGACTGCTGGAAGCAATGACAGCAAGAAACAGAAAGCAGTAAAATCGATATCATGAGACTTTCTATTAAGCATGTTGAATTGTCCACATGCTGTAAATGCTTTTCTTCTCAAGGCCTTACTAGAAAAAGAATTTACAAAAAAAAAAAAAAAAAGCTTCAAATAGCTACAAACAAAGAGAAAGAGGGAGAAGATATTGGTAGACAATAGAATTTCACTATCTTTGAAAAATAGCTAATGGTGAAGTTAATCAGCAGAGACTATTTCTTATAACATTAGGGCAAACAAGTTTCCAGATTGAAAGAGCTCATCAAAGGCTGAGTACTATGAATGAAACACACACTCAAAACCTCTCTCTCTCTCTCTCTCTCTCTCTCTCTCTTTCTCTCTCTCTCTCTCTTATTGTCTATCCCCCTTTCTCTCTCTCATACACACACACAAACCAACATATATTTATACTTGAGAGCATTAGAATAAAGAGAATACCCCAAAATATAAAAGAAATATTCAAAGAAAAAGGACTATGGATTAGAAGTCAACAGTGCAATATAGCTCTCAAAATCCAAAAGAACGTAATTTTTCATCGTAAAATTCTATACCAAGCCAACATTCCATCAGATCTGACCATTGCACCCTACTGCTTCCAATTCCTTACCATTCTTTGTCATTCACTGTTGGGAGCTATCAGAGAAACTGGCCTAGTCAAAGCCATCTTAAGAACAATAAGTTTCTGGTAGTAACTCCTAGTTACCAGAGACCACGGCAAAGCCATCTTAAGAACAATAAGTTTCTGGGAGTAACTCCTAGTTACCAGAAACCACGTACGTCCTACGGTTTGGTCAGCAATTAAGAATCCTTCTCACACCACTTGTCACACACCACAAGCAAATAGCTGCCACTTGCTGATAGGCTATTACTATAAGCTTTGCTACCCACCCCTGCTACCCACCCCCGTCCCTGGAACAATATATATTCTGCTGCTGTAAAATAAAAATTTTGAGGCTTGATCAGATTCTTGTCTTGCCTCCATTCTCTCGTGTCCCTTGTTTGTCTCATTCTCCTAGGGTGTCTCTTCGTTCCCCCGTTGTTGTCCCGCGGGCCGGGACAATTCACACTGCTACAATTGCTTCCTAATTTGTGTCCCTGAACGCTTTTTTAGTTCCTGTCCAGTTTGCCTTCATGAAGAAGCCAGAATATATTTTTTTTCAGAGTGATATTTTTAACCTACAAATTTAAGCATGTCTCCTCCCTGCTGAACGTACTTTGATGGCTTCTTACTATTCCATACATGCCCTCAATGCTCTACAATGGTTTGGCCCCAACCTATCTCTCATTGTATCTCAATCTCTCCCTTCCTCTTTGTCACAGGTTTGCTGCCCTCATATCGTGCTCCTTCTCTCTGTAAGACTTGTACATGATATTATTCAAGGACGAATCTTCAGTTCTTTCTTCACATAGTGAATTCTTATTTATCCTTCAGCCTCACCTCGATAATCACTTTTTAAAAAATCTTTCTTGATCTCACCTACCAGGCAAAGCTGCCCCATTTTACAACCTAATGGTATCAAGTGCTCATATATGAGACTTCTTTCTCAGCTGCAATTTTATATTTTTGTGTGTGGCTAATTGAATAGAATTTCTTTGGGATATAATAAATTCCATGAGAACAGAGGCTTGTCAATTGTCACATTTTCAAACATAACAGAGTGCCTGAGTCTCAGTAAGCCCTCAGTTACTATTTGAAAGAGAGACTATTGGTGGATAGAGGGATAAAAGAATGTATGAAGAACTAAATAAATGAGCAAGTGCTCCATACAGTTTGCACTTGGTAATTATTTAGGAATTCAATCAGTAAGCTGACAAAGCCAGCTCTCAACTGCCTTTATAAATAAAGTTTTGTTGGATCATAGTGGTGCCCATCCATTGCCTATGAACGCAGTAAGTGCCACAATGAGTACGTTGAGTGGCCCACCAAATCTAAAATATTTAGTAGTTGTTTCTTTACACAGAAAGCTTGCAAACACCTGAACTAGAGGATATAGATAAATTTAGAATTACGATGGTGATAGAATATACTCCAATTGTCTTTATTTTAATGGGACAGCATCTAGAATTTCCTGAGTGAGTCAGATTATTTTGGGATATAGATTCTAGGTTATTATCTATAAATTTCAGTATTTTGAGCAAATTTTTTCCAGTCTTCTATTGACTTATGTTTCTGAAAACAAGGCTTTTATGAATCTAGTTTTCATTTCCTTCAAGAAGCATTTTTTTTTCTCTAGTAGTTTTTATGTGTGTGTTTTTAATTTGTCTTTTTTTTTCTGGTAAATAGATTTACTCTTCTTAGCCCTTGGAATATAACAGGGCTATTTCAATCTAAATTCAATATATTTTATATTCTGAATGATTAGCTCTTTGATCATAGCATCTCCTTTATTTTTCTAACTACAGTGAAAATTGTTTCTTATCTGGGTCTCTACATTTTTAATTTCTATTTCTTCCTTCATTTTACCTCTCTGCACTGTATTTTCACCGGTTTTTTTCACTCTCTCAATTTATTCACTTTCTCTCCATCTAAAACAATAGTAATATTTTCTCTATCTTGAATTTTTTATTTCAATTACTATATTTTTCAATTCTGAATTCAGAATTGGCACATTTTCATTTATGGCTTCATCCTGCTCATGATCTTCTGAATTTGTTTCCTAAATGTTAACAGGCTTTGATTCCTTGGAAGATTTAAAATACACATTTATTTTATTTATATTGTTTTATGTTATCTATGTTCTTGAGCCTCACAATCCTTTCTGAGTCATTGGATACTTTTTAATGTTACTGAAGAGACATTTCAAAGTTTTTTTATATGTTTTATAATTGGTGTTTAGGAATTTCTCTTTGTAGGGGTTTTCTTCCTTGGATTCCCACACTTCCTAATTTTAAACTTTATTATGAAGTTATAGTAATAAAAAGTATGGTATTGGCATAGAAACAGATATATAGATCAATGGAACAGAATAAAGACCCCAGAAATAATCCCATGTAAATATAGCCAATTAATTTACAACAAAGGAGTCAAAAATATACAATGGGAAAGAATAATCTCTTCATAATTGGTGTTTAAGAAACTGGATAGCCACATGCAAAAAAAATGAAACTGGATTCCTATCTTACATCATACACAAAATCAACTCAAAGCAGATTAAAACTTGAATGTAAGGCCTGGAACTGTAATACTCCTAGAAAAAAAAACATAAGGGTAAGCTCTTTGATATTGGAGTTGGCAATTATTTTTTGGATTTTGACACCAAAAGCAAAGTTAATAAAAGCAAAATTAAACAAGTGGGACTTCATCAAATTAAAAGTAGTAAATCTTTTAGCAAAATACTCATATATGTTGATTTTTAAGTTACATATCTCTTTGTTCAAGCAGAGGACAAGCTATTTCTATTTTATTCTTTATTTAAAGAATCACTTGAAAAACTGGCCATAAAGTTCTGACTTTTTCCAACAGTCTTTTAGCTTCCTCATTGAGAGATTACTTAACGATGGCTTTGAAGTAATAAAGAATCTTAATATAAAATCAGTATATTTTCTGTAAACAAGGTATATTGGTTAAGGTAGGCTAAATACTATAACAAAGAATACCATATAGGTTTGTTTCGTACTCATATCTCAGTCCAAATATAGTCTCTGGTAACAAGCTGACAATATGGTGATTCAGAGGCAGTTTCCTTCCATATGGTAGGTCTGCTATCCAGCCGTGGGCAAACTACGAAATGAATAAAAACTAAAAAAAAAAAAAGACCGTACCCTTTTATGTAATGATGTTTACTTTGAATTTATATTAGTTCACACAAACACTCCATCCATGCTTTTGTTCCGGCCCTCCGGTCCAGTTTAAGAACCCATTGTAGCCCTCGAGTCAAAAAGTTTGCCCACCCCTGTAAGCTATCCAATAGTGTCTCCTAATCTCCCTGTGAATTTTGCAATTATGAGATGTAGGTGTTACCCCAAAGGGCAAGCCAGAGTTCTTATCCCGGGTTCTTGTCCTACAAAGTTTAAAGAATAAAGATGGTGGACTAAAAGATTTTAAGCAAAAGTGTGGAAATGTATTGCAAGCGTATACAAACTCCTTCCTGGGGAAGGATCCCAAAATAGGTTAGCAGTGAGTTTCTTTGTCTAGGGTTTATAAATGCTGGCAGTTTCTTTGCCTGTACAGGGAACCTTCCTCATTTGATGTCCCCTCATGTTTTTTCCCCCGATTTGCCAATTTCCCCCTTCCCTGTCTGGTATCAGTTTCAAAGTTTCAAAGCCACACTGGGCTCTCTCTTTTTCTCCCCCTTCTCTTGTAACATTCTGCTGTCCTCAGTGCTTGTCAGATAAGTGTTTTGGAGCTGGCTCCACCCATCCATATGCATTCCTTTCCCATGGAGCCTAACTGCCTTTCTTTTCTCTAAATCCTCTCAATTGTATCAAACAACCACAGCCTTCTATTTTGAAAGTAGATAAATCACAAATAATAAAATGATTTGGTCAAATAATGATTTTTAGGGTTTGGGGGCTACTATATACTTTTTCCCGTTATTTTTAGCAGAAATTAATATGCTGGAAGCAGTTTCTTATAATTGTGTATAAACCAAAACAAGCAAAATGGATAATTTTTCTTCTCTGCAGAAAATTTTATTTGAAGATTTTATACATGTACAATGTATTTATTTTAATTACAAGATATATTTTTTTTCTAGAATTTAACATAAGCTTCCAAGAGGCCTAAAATATTATTGTATTTATTTCAACTCTCAACTTCCATTGTGTATACAATTATAGACTCACTGGAATATCAAACTCTGAAGAATCACATCAGCAATACCCACAGAATAATTTATGACATTACCATTCCTTTTGGGCCTGGTGTATAACCAGTAAAATGATCTTCCTAGTCCTTTTTCCTCTAGGCTGTTTCCTAAAGTGGCAGAATGGCTCTATTATTGTTTTACTGTAGCTATTAAAAAAAAAACAAAAAAAACTCTAGGCCCTTAGGATCTCATTCAAACTTTTGTTCCTAAGTACTTTAGATGAAATCAAACATCGTGAAATATTTACAGT
Source organism: Myotis daubentonii (assembly GCF_963259705.1). Lineage (NCBI taxonomy): Eukaryota > Metazoa > Chordata > Mammalia > Chiroptera > Vespertilionidae > Myotis > Myotis daubentonii. Next base: position 50,394,518 of record NC_081845.1, on the reverse strand, counting down.
TTGTACTCAAGCTATGAAAGAACACTTTGGGAGGGGAATAGGGAAATGAAGACTGAAGGTAAGAGAGCATAGAATTGAAACCACCATTCTAAAAAGTTTAGGCTCTGCTTGGTAGATATTGTCTGCATAGCCTAGTTTCTGGTTAATGTCATCCTCTTTTGTAGGACCTGATTGCCAATGGCTGAGTGGAAAATTCCTGGTGCCTGTAGGCATTTCTGCTGTTGTTTCTGTTTGGAGGACAGTTTAAGAAAAGGGAGTTGATAACAAACAGAACAAGGCCTCTTGAATTGGAGCTGATACTTGTTATGTTTGTGGTTCCCTTAGGAAACGCAGATTTCAAAATAATCTATATAAAGGAAGAAAAGAGAATAGTGTATTTATTTTGTTCTCATTGAATGCTGAACTCACTACTGTGTTTCAGAATCTAATAGAGTACAAAATGAAATTATTGCAACCAACAAATATATATATGTATGTATATATATACACATATACAAATATATATACACATACATACATATATATATACACATACATATATATATTTACTTTAATATGAGGTGTGCAAGGTCATGTTTACATGCATTCAAAAGATTTGGGCACATGATGTTTCCTCAAAAGAGCCCTGTTGGAGGTTTAAAATCTTGAGTGCCTTGTATTTTATGGGTGATCAAACTAAGTTTCCATCCAGTTCCCAAGCTAAGATTCTGTGAAAGTTTTATTTCAATACATTATTAATCAGGATTATACAACAGAAAGATAATGTGAGCTACAAATCCAAATCACACATATAAGTTAAAAATTTTAGTAGCCACATTAAAGAAAGTAAAAATAATTTTAATAGTATATATTCCTAACCTAAAAGATCCAAAGAATCACTTAAACATATAGTGAATATTTTATAGTATTAGTGAGACATTTTATAGTCCTTTTTTTTAAGCACCAACTCTTGAAAACTATATTTTACACTGAGAGCACATCTCAATACACCTAGTCACATTTACAGAGGTCAGTAACCATATGTGGCTGTTGACTGCTATATTAGCACAGTTATAAACCACATTGATATGTATAGCTTTGAAAGAAATGAAAATAGTTTATTGCATCGTTTTATAGCCATATGAATGAATTAGGAACATCAAATCTGGCAATTCCATTCACACACAGTTCAATGTTCTCACAGTTTCATCAGTAACATTTTAATATGTTTTAGGAATACATAGTATATGTATATCATAACTGATCATTCATTTTTCTTATATTATGAATATTTTCTTCAGTACCCTGGGTTTTAATAAGTGTGCATTATTACCTCCAAACAGTTTTACTTTACTTTTTTCTCTTAGAAATACCATCACTTCCAAAATGAAAACTTTGATGCATTCACATTTTAACTAGCTTATCTCACAAGCTATGAATATTGATGGAAAATAACATAAAATATGTTCTAATAAAACCAGTAAAATTATCTCCATAGAAGAAAAACAGTATTATTTTTCTTTACAACTGATATTTACCAAGGATAAGAGGAGGAAGAAGTAAAGAGAGAAAAAGATGAAAAGAAAAAAAATGAAAAGAAGGAAGAGGAGAAGGGGAAGATATGGAAGAAGATGAAGGAAAAGAAGAAGAGCAATAATAACAACGTTCAACAGCAACAAAAAGGACGAGAAAGAGGTAGAGAGGGACACGAGTAGGAGAAGCAGGAGGAGAAAGAAAATCATCAAAGCCGTATGTTAGTAATGAGTTTGACAGAAATTTGTTTCTGAAAGCATTCCATTTCTTTAATTCAAACAACACTTACTGCACTTTTAACATCCTGAAGAAGATATGGCTCTTGCTGTGAGCAATTGCCAATGAAAGAACAGGTAGCGAGAGCTGAAAAAAGACTTTACATACTGTACACACTGAAAAAAAGAATCATACACACTGAGAAATTCCCTCTGCTGCATCCTGACAGATGTTACCTGCTTAAATACTTCCAATAAACAAGAATTGACTACCTCTGAGGCAGCACATTTTATTTGTATACCCTTGCATTCACTCTCAAGTTCCCTTGTGAGGCCACAGTCGATCATTCATGTGCTCATTGTGCTATTCTGGCCTCAGGAGACAGCATAAATCTGTCGGTCTACTCTATAAGAGAATCCTAAAAATAGTTGAAAACATTTTTCTTATCAGCCTCTCTTTATTTATTTCTTCTTTCTCATAAAATACAATTTTAGCCACTTTGCCATGCTGATTTTTGTACTTTAAATGTGTATTTGGCAAATTCTATTTTTAAATATTTTGCTCAAACTAGATGTTCTAGAAACAGTCAATGGTAAATTTATTGGATCATAATTTTCATCATCTGTGCATTATAAATCTATTAAAGTGGCTTAGGAGTGTGCTTACCTTTTTATTAGCCACATCATAAATTCAGTTCATTCATTACAGATAATTTATTGAGAATCTATCATGTACTGGACTAAAGTGCTTTGGTTACAAAACAAAATAGCTTGTGGTCCAGTGGGACATACAGCAGCTACTCTAGAAACCTGTCAGGTTGCTGTAAGAATAAAGGAAGAAGGTACAGCCAAAGCTGGAATAATATTGATTACCTATTAACTGATCAACTAAAGTCATCATACTTTTTCACTTGTAATGCCATCAGGCTGGACTCCTCCCAATTTATAACTTGTGCAAAGTATTTACTGAATTTACATGAAGAAATTTACATTTATTCTAGTTAAAGCCAATTATTTTTTCATTTATTTCCAAGTTCATTTAGAATGTGAATTTAGTCAGACATCTTTTCTTTCTTTCTTTCTGTGGAAAGTTGGTATTATGTGTTCCCTCCAATTCATTGACACAACACGTGAAACAGGACTGGGAAATGACACACTACTACATCCTATCTTTAGACAGAAGCCAAACCATCAACTAGCACGTATTAAACTGGCTGTTCCCACTTCTGTAAATCCACATCATAGGTCTCACATCCAGGTCACCCTTTGCTATCTTATTCACAAGGATGGGATAGATTCCTGTCTCCAAATATTCCCTAAAATAACAGAGTACTCATGCCGTTCCTCTGTGCACCACACAACCATAAGTAAAATAGGATTGGACTTGGTTTTACATGATTATTTTCAAGTGAATCTATGCTGCATTCTTATGAATGACTGGCAGGAATGACATTGCCTTGCTATGAAGCCTTGAAGATTAACTCATAGAGGGGACTGCTTCTTGTTTTCTTTTTTATATAATTTTAAATTTGGAAAGAATTAAGGCATTAATTTAATATATAATAGACCTAATATAAAGCACAGTATATAATTTAATATGTAATCTATCTAAAATACAATAATATAATATAATAATTTACTTCAGTCTTCAAATGGTGACTTTCAGCTATGGGAATTATACTCATGGTCAAAACAAAATATATATACTAGTATGTTTCCATGTCTAAAGTAGGGAATTAGGAGTCATTTTCCTATCAAAAATTGTTATATAATGATCAGATATATTCAGCATGGTTCAGCTAACACAATATTTTAAGAATAGGAAAGGTTAAAAGACTTTTCAGAGCTGGTCAGGGAGTTTCACTACAATTTATAGCATTATTTCACAGAGAAAATGGGTTCCAAGATCCCAATAATGGATTTTTTAAAATAACTCTTTTAAACAATCCAATTACAGGTTTAAATTGCCTTTCACAGTTTCATAAAATCTAAATGTATGCGTAGGTCTGTATTATGAATGCTTGTTTGCTTTATATAAATTTCTATAGAACATAGAAATCAGTGACCTTTGTACACTGATAAATGTAAAATAAAAAATTTAATGTTTTAACTAAAATTTCCACATTTTATTTTAATCTTATCCACAAAATGAAATATTAACATCATATGCAACCTTAAAAATAATACTTGTGCTTCTTCCTATAATTATTAATAACATCATTTATTTAATATTTCCATATGCCTGACATGGTATAAAGCTGTACATACTTTAGGTTAAGCATGATTATTCCCATTTAACAGCTGAGAAACTGTGGCTTGGAGAAATAAAACAACATTTTGCAAAGATTGTATAGCTAGAAGGAATAGAGTGAGGATTTGATTCTTCTTGACTTCAAAGCGTTTGCACTTAATCACAATGATATATTACCTTTTAAAAATAAAAGTTGATGAGACAGGAAGAATTTATTATGGTGGTTATGATAACTATTTGATTGTTACTATGACATGAAGCTACATTATTAGAAAGGGTGTTTGTACTTCTTTAGCATTAGGCACTTAGCATTTGATTGCTGGGGTCAAGAGGCATTTCACAGAAAGAAGTTATAATCACTTAATGATGGCATCCATAGAGGACAATTATTTTGATCACTTCCCTTAGCCAGTGACCATTGTTCTTTTGCTCAGTTCTTTCTATTTTTCTAACCCTTCTGACAGGCACTTGCCCGTCACTAATTCCCAGTAGGAGCACTAGTGGCATTGCAGTTTTTCAAGACTTTTCAAGTCTCCTGGATTCTAGGCATGACATATGGTTGCAGTAGGGAACTACTGATTGCATGGTGAAGCCTGTTATTTCTTCCACTTTTCACTGCTCAGCTCACAGCTTGCTGGCAGCTGAGCTGCGAATAGGATTTTAAGGTTCAGCATGAGATCCAGGAGCCCTGAAACAACAATAATAAAAGTGGGCTCTGGTTTTGTGCTGGAGGCAAGTTCTGCTTTCTGTATTCAGAACTTTTTGAAGGGGGGCACTGGAAGTCAAAGAGACAGGAAATGAAAATGCTACCCAGACCCCTGCTTACCACAAGGAAAACTCTCCCTCCTTTGAAATTTCAATTTTTTCTAGGTACTGCTGTAAGCAAACTACAATACAGCTTTATTTCCTTTTCTGTGATGTGAAATGCCACCATCCCAGCCAAAGTTTTAAGAAATGCCATGACACACATAAAAACACTCAATTATGTTGCTGAAATAATCCAGGCACATTTTTCTCTCCAAAAACACTCTGCTATATTTTACATGAAAAATTACTACAAATACATGTGTCAAAAGTCCTCCCCAGTGCGAACCCTGGGTCTTGTGACACCGATGGATTAACACTTGTAACCTTCAGTTCTAATTGGAATAAAGTCAATGTCTGCTGTAAAAAAATGATTTCAAGAAAATCAATGTGCTTTTAACAGCAAAGGCCAAATTCTTTATTGTTATACGGACATGAGAAGGTTTATTTAGGCCTCTGTTTTTGTTGGCTATATGAAATGATCTTACTCATTTGTTCAAGGTACAACACTGGCACTTAGACATTAGCCAAAACAATCAAAAGCAGTAAATTCTTGATGACTGGGACTATAGCTAATGTAGAAACAATGTCTGACTCCTAAATATGTTCCATGTAATAGAAAAGAGGCCTAAGACTGGGCTACTAGCATCTTCATTAGCAGTGAGCAGTGAGGAACTAGGAGACAGCATGATCAAGTGAAAAGAGACTTACAGTCACAGGACATGAGGTCACATTATGATTTTGCTGCTTACAAATTATTTGATATGAGACATGTTTCTTAAATTTTCTAAAATATAGTTTCTTCATAAAATAGGGCTTAAAACTGTGCATCTCATTTTGGGAATTTATTCTCATGGGTCTCCCATATTTCTGCACATTTTGGGGCAGACGCACAGGCAGCTTTGGCTATGGATTACCTTTTCATGAATGTTTGTACACTGTACAGCCAGTAGCCCTGAATGTTAAAAGATAATGCTTTTCTGCTCTAGCTGGTTTGGCTCAGTGCATAGAGCATCTGCCAGTGACTGAAAGGTTCCTGTGTTCGATTCAGGTCAAGGGCATGTATCTTGGTTGCAGGCTAGATCCCCGGCCCTGGTTGGGACCCATGTGAGAGGCAGCCAATGGATGTGTCTCTCCCAAACATTATTTTCTCTCTCTCTGTCTCCCCCGACACAGTCTCCCTAAAAATGATTGGTAAAAATATCCTTGGGTGAGGATTACCAAAACAGAGAAAGAGGCGGAGGGAGAAAGAGAGAGAGGGAGAGAGAGAGAGAGAGAGAGAGAGAGAGAGAGAGAGAGAGAGAGAACTTTTCTGTGGGCAAGAGGGAAGGTTTATTTGCTCTCCAGAGTAATAAAGATAATTTCTCCCTCTGTGGCAAAGGTTGGACAGTTTTGCTAGTGGCTTCTTTATAAAAATTTGTTTCTGAAACTTGGGTTTGTTTTGTTTTTTTCCTGTAATGCAACTCAGTGATTGTGAAGATGCCACCCAGCCCTTGTTACATTGCCTGTACGCTACTGGGCTCAAGCAACTGGTACATTGATGTTACTTTGGCAACTGCTATTGCTGTGACTAATATGCTGTCCTTTGCCTCCGAGCCAAGAATGTGGTACTCACAGCCAGTCTCCATTAAATGATGGGAGGCTAACCTGGTAACTTGTAAGTAGAGCAAACTTTCAGACCCTTCGTAGTTCTTGACATTCATAAAGTTTATGTGAAAATTGACATTGTTTGGAAAGACTTAAATAAATATCTTACAAAATAGAAAGTATTTCATAAATCTTGGTTATCATTATCACTATCAATATGATGATAATAGTGATTTCTATTTTTACTAGCTTGTTATCATGGGAAACACAGGAAATAACATACATGGACAATTAATCACTTTAGAAATAGTCTAGAAAAATAGGTTGAGTTTCATTTTTTTAATCAAGAAACATTTTTTAAACATCTGTGATCTAAGTTGCTGTATAAAGGCCATATAAGCAATTGACAACCTACATAATGGGAGAAAATAACTGCAAACCATCTTTCTGATAAGTAGTTAATATCCAAAATAAACAAGAAAGTTACACAGCACACTAGTGAAAAAAAAAAAGTCTGATTTAAAAAGTTAATAGAGGACTTGAATAGACATTTCAATAAAATGGAGTAGACATACATATGGCCATGCATATGTAAAGATGCTTAACATAGCAAATCATAAGGGGAACGCAAGTCAAAACCACAATGAGATATCATCTCAGACCTGAAAGGATGGGTATTATCAAATAGACAAGAGACAACAACTCTAGGTGAGCCTGTGGAGAAAAGGGAACAGTTGTGCACTGTTAGTTGGAATGTAAAATTGTACAACCACTATGGAAAACAGTATGGAGGGTCCTTTAAAAAAAATTAAAAATAGAACTACCATATAATCCAGCAATTCAACTTCTGGGTATATACCTAAAGCCACGGTCGGCAAACTGCAGCTCTTGAGCCACATGTGGCTCTTTGGCCCCTTGAGTGTGGCTCTTCCTAAGCCTTAGGAGTACCCTAATTAAGTTAATAACAATGTACCTACCTATATAGTTTAAGTTTAAAAAATTTGGCTCTCAAAAGAAATTTCAATCGTTGTACTGTTGATATTTGGCTCTGTTGACTAATGAGTTTGCCGACCACTGAAAGGAATAAAAATCACTATCTCAAGCAGATTCCTGTACCTCCACGTTCATTTCAGCATTCTTCACAATAGTAAGACATGGAAACAACCTAAATGTCCATCATCAGATTAATGAAGAAAGAAAATGTGGTATATGTATGAAATGAAATATTATTCAACCATTAAAAAAATAGAAGTGAATCCTGCCTTTTGTGACAAGATGAATGGACCTCAGGGGCATCACACTAACTGAAATAAGTCGGAGAAAGACAAACACTATATGATCTCATTTATACCTGGAATATTAAAATGCTGAACATATATAAATAGAGTAGAAATGGGGTTGGTTGTCAGGAGCTAAGAGATGGGGAAATGGGGAGATGTTGGTCAAAGAGTATAAACTTCTAACTATAAGATAAAGTTCTGGAATCTAATATACAGCATGTTGATTAGAAAATTTTAATTAAAAGAGTATATATATATATATATATATATATATATATATATATATATTTTAAATTTCCCTGTCTTCAATGATCCCATTTTCTTATTTAAGAGACATAACCTAACCTATGAAAAATAAAATAATAATAATAATAATTTTATCTATAATGAAGGAAATAGTTGATATCATCAAACAATTTGTTATTCATTTGCCAAATAAGTCTGAATACTTGCCATTCCCAACATCCCTCCTTATGGTAGATATTTCCTTGTTTCAGTCATTTCACTTTTTTATCACAAATTTATTACCTTGACCATGGATATTTTAAGAACTATGTACTTAATTCAAAGTCTAACAGGGTTTAGGACAGTACCCCTAATTATTTTATTATTGATGGTGACTTATGAATCAATCAAATCTTCTCTCTCAGGGAGTTTTATTGTCATACTAAAGGCCCGATGCACAAATTTGTGCACAGGTGAGGTTCCTTGGCCTGGCCAGCGATCAGGACTGATCAAGGCAGGCCGGTCGTGGGGAGGGACCACTGGAGGTTGGCTGGCTGTGGGAGTTGACCACTGGGGCAGCTCCTGTGTTGAGCATCTGCCTGCTGGTGGTCAGTGTGCATCATAGCGACCAGTCATTCGGTCATAACTGTCACTTAGGCTTTTATGTATATAGATATATAGAGAGAATCAGATTATAAAAGAGTGATACAAAATAAAAAAGATACATAAAGGAAGAAATAAGCAGAAATAGACATAAAATCCAAAAATGAGAGGAATCTCATGTTTGAGAAAAAGAGGCAAGAATCAAGCAGCAGCAGAGGCAGGATAAGGTGAGGCATTAAATTAGGGCTACCTGATTCTCAGAAAACAGAACAATAAAGTTACTGCATTGTTTTATGCGCTCCTTCCAGGCTAGGTGTTGCTGCTGTTACATCTCTAAAGACTGTTATCAATGAATTCTGGTTCTGAATCTGCTGGTATTTCTTCCTGTCTCCCCTACGTGTCCGTGCGCTCTCTTAAAGTCCTTATTCATTAAAATAGTCTGAATTACCAGTTGGTAGCAATCTGAAAAAGTCTAACACATGGGTACTGAGAATTGCAAAATCCTCAAAAAAACCTTCCCAGTCAGGATATTGACATAAACCCTAAATAAGCAAAGACATGCACAGAGGACAATAGAGACCCATTCCTCTGGAGCAGAGCTTCAGAGAGGGGAGAAGTAAGGGATCCAACTCTGGGCCAGATCATGGTGAACCTTAAGAGAGCAAACATAAGGATTCTGAATATTATTCAATTTATAGTTGAGTAGGACATATGTTCTTTGTTATGTAGAAAAGACAAGATCAAAGATTGTTCATCGATAGGAATGATGGGGATGATGCGGGTATTAACTCTGTGTAGGTCCATGAGCAGAAGTGATGATACTCTTTCCATGGGAAGGATTAACCAAAGAATTTATATGCACATATGCATTGCTCATAAACACAGACAATAGGGTGGTGAAGGCCTGGGGCAGGGTGGGAACTGGGTGGTGGGGGCAGCAGGGCAAAAGAGGGAGGAACATTTGTAACACTCTCAACAATAAAGATAAAAATCATAAATAAATTTTAAAATATTAAGTATAGTACAATGCCATTTTGGTTAAAAAAAATCATACTTATGTATCATTTGTATTCTATGAAATGCCAAGGAAAATTTCTAAAAACCTATGCCCCTAAAATGCAAAGAATAAAATTACAGTTGATTTTTATTTTCTTCTTTTGCTTTTATATTTATTTTTTATTTTATTTATTTATTTTTTTTGTTATTGCTTAAGGGTGAATTTTATTAACTTATGGATTACCAAGCAGATATTTAAAGTTTCTGCAAATTTCTTTGGAAATAGCTGGATAATTTTTCTTTTAAAGGAATTTCCTTCTTTCAGTGGCTACTTTCTAGAAGAAACCTAACCCCTGGGGATCCTCGCCAAGAATAGATGCAGAGGAGGTATTGCTTCCGGACATTGTCCTTGAGTTCGGGGGGCCTCCTCCTGTCTCCCGGCCCGAGAGAGACCCAGAGACAGGCACAGCCCTTGCTGACAGCCCTTCCGATCATCCAGAAAAGAGGACTTGCTGCCTATGTAAAGGTCTACCTCATGGTCGGGCAGCTCCCCTGTCTCCTTTAAAATGATCCGTTCTTACCAGCTCCACTGCAGCCACCTGGTCCAAGCCACCATCATTCCTCATTTGATTATCTGGATTCTTGCAATGGCCTCCTAAGTGGTCTCCCTTGTTGGGGTCCAGCCCCCGCAGGTCCAGGGGTCCCCAAAGGTGTGGACGGAGTCGGCGAAGAAGGAATGACACCGAGGCAGCCTTCAGTTGATCAGCATAGCGAGGTTCTCTAGCCAGGTTCTCCAGCCAGGTTCTTCTTCTTTTGCTTTTTTAAATATTTTGATTTTTAGAGAGTGAGGAAAGGAGAGATCTAGAGAGGTAGAAATATCAATGAGAGAGGAACATCATGGATCACACCCTCTACTGTGCATGAAGCCCAAAACCCCAGCATGTGCCCTAACCAGGAATCAAACTGCGATCTCTTAGTTCCTGGGTCTGCATTCTACCACTGAGCCACACTGGCCTGGCTGCTTCTTTTTCTTGAATATGATTCCATTGTTCTATAATGAACACTCATCACAGGCATACAATTAAAAAAAAAAAAGTGATGATACTGACAAGCTAGTCTGAAAGGCAGATAAGTGACCCTGATCCACTCCCAATTTAAAGTATTGTCATAGTACTTCTCTTCTTTCCCTCTCCGTTTCCCCTTCTCCAAAATTTTATATCTATTTGTGTCTCCCCTTCTCTTTATACTCACTCTCTCATACATGCTCCTCATCCACTCCCACCTTCAAATGTATGAATGAGGGTACTTCCAATTTAATTTCACTAGTAGTTATTTATATAATGTTGAACATTTTATATTTCTTTTAAGTCGATTTAAATTGAATTACTTTTTAATTTTATGCGTCCTTTGATCAAAGCTCCTACTCTGAAAGTTTCCATTTTCCCCAGGCTTACCTGAGCAATCTTTAATTTGTAAAGGGACCTCCGTACTTCCATCATTACTTTGCTTTAAGAATAATTTCCCCCATCTGTCTCATCTGCTCATCTATAAACTGTTTTAGGTAAAATTGGTTTTTAATCATCTATATGTTTCCAGAGACTGGCATAGTGCCTGCCATATTATATGTACTAAATAATTATTGAATAAATGAACTGGATCTTTCTCCTTTAGCACAAAATGTAAGATATTCACATGTAATAGTCCGTATGAGGCTATGTAATTTGCCAGAATCAATAATCATCATTTTTTGTTTCTGTTACATTAAATGAAATTACACTTTCTAGTGCAGATCCTTCTTGATTTATATCTTCCCACATGTCATTGTCTCATAGCAGCCAGAGCAGTACAAGAGATTTATGTCTTTTTCAAAGGCATAAAAATTAATCTGATTTTTAATTATTTTCCCAATAGCATATAAGCTTCAATTTAGTTTCTACTTAGGATCAGTATTGATCCAATTTACTCTAGTAGTTTCACCTTTTTAAAAAGAAACCATGTTAGAGCCAACCTCCTAAAATTATGGCCTACTACTCATTAATATTAATCACAAGCATTAAATTTGGTTTTCTCTGTGAGGTTTGGGAAGGTATAGGAATAAGCAGAGAAAAGAAATCCTCCTTTTCTTCCCTGAATTAAATAGAGATCCCTACCTGTGGTCAGCATAGTCCACAGTCAATTGCCGGCACTTCCAATTCTATTACTACCAAACAAATTCCTTGGGAGCTCAGTCTTACTGTTTATTATGAAGTGTAGTCTGATGCCTTATATAAATATTTGGAAGACATAGAATGGTTTCATCACATGAATGAGGACAATTTGCAATCTTTTTATATAGAAAACCAGCCTGGCTCACACTTGTCAACTGGGCATGTAGAAGATGTAGAAGAATCATCTACCATGTGGTGAGCAAGGCGATTCCTAGGAATATAGGTGGCAAACCTCTAGCACCCATTCCTCTTTTCTCCATCTGTAACCAAAAGGCTCTTCTTTCCTGAGCCTGGACTCAGCTCAGAACCCTGTGCAAACAACTCCACGCACTATGACTAGTCACCAAAAATAAAACAAGCATGTAAACCTCTCTACATACCTTCCCTAGAGAATCACACATGCAAAATCTCAATCAATGGAGATTAAAACTCTCACTGTCACACCAGGGATAGATAACTTGTTGAGATATTTTATTATAATCATATATTAAAATACAAAGTATCAGATATTAACTTTTAAGAAAATAAGCTTTATTATAATTAACCAGTCATATTTCCATAGCGCCATGATGAATAATAGTTGCTTTTTGTCTCTATCAGACTTTATAACTTAACAACTAAACCATAGTAGAAATTGATGTGACACAATTTCATCAACATAAATCAAAATCAAGGATATATAGCTCATAGTTTAACATGTGACAAAATAATAATATTATCTTCATCATAAAAATAATCTAATAATAAAAGGGTATGTGACAAAAGTGGAACATATGAAGTAGGTTCTATGAAATAACAGAGGTAGGCAACTTTGGAAGAATAAAAGTTGCCTCATTTTTATATTAGTCTAAGTCCTTGCTAGCAGGAGTGGTACCATCTTTACTATAGAGGCTTTTCTGCTTTATCAATAGTTATATAAAAATATACATATATGCCACTTTTCTGAATAAAATGTACATGTTCTCAGTAGTGTTCAAAATAAAGACTTTAAGCTAAATCTCTTGTTTACATAGTTATTGTTTTATTTGGTGTGATGGAAAAGTTAAGTTTATTCTTTTTCTCAGAGAAGCTTACAATAAAATCAAACCAGAATATATAGAGAGATGGAGAAAGCCAGATAGCTACAGTACATCCTCTGGTTATTAAGAATAAATAAGATAATTCATCTGAAAAAATATAGCAAAGTGTACAGGGCACATTAGATATTATGTAAAATCTTCCTACATTAGAACACCTAGAAACTAAATAAAGCACTACACAATATTATTGCAAATGTATTTTTGTGCTCACAAAACAGAAAGAAAAGTCCACAGGAATTAAAAACATAAACTTATCAGTAGAATAATAAACAGTCTGACAAATCACAGTGACTAAGGGTGCATGCCAATATCAGAAATTTAGAGCTTTGAGTTTCATGGCTGCTTGGGGTCAGAAGATAAGCCCTTGATCCCCATAATTTGGGGAGTTGTGACAGAGACTTCTCATAAAGCCAGGAACATTTAAAAGGATACACATTTAGAAAAAGGGAATATTGTATAAATCATCATTCATAAGCAAAGGGAGATTTATTTTCTCTGTCTGAGAAAGCCTCCTCTGAAAATTTATTGCCCCAGGCTTGGATGCTGTCTTCTAATATATTCTACCACAATATTGGTCTTAGATACCTCAAGAGGAACATTAAAGTAAATGAAATTGATCTTGGGTTGGTAGAGTTTTTTTATACCAGACAGAAAGAAACGCAAATTTTTTCCCAAAGGGATATACCCTGAAAACAAGCCTTGGTATTCCCAAAAATGAACTCAGCTGAATTTGAATTCACACTCCAAAATTACAAAATACCTTAGCAAATAAGTCACTGTAAAGAAGAATGTGGAAAAACAATTTAATAAACATCCATGTCCCATGAATGCAGATATTAGAATTTCTGGATCTTAAATATAAAATCATGAGCTTAATATGTTTAACAAAAAATACTTTTAAGTGAGCAAGAAAGAAGATACCACTGAAAAAACAAACAAACAAAACTAGGCACATTTTAAAAGAAACAAATATAAATCCTATAAATTTAAAAAATAAAATAGTAAAATTTAGTGGATCAGATAAATATTTAGACTAATGATAAAGATAATTTGTACTCTCAAAAAGAGGCCTGAAGAAATCAACTAGGATACAACATAGAAAGACTAAGAGGTAAAATATATATATATGAAAAGGTATCAATAACTAATGGGATAAAAAGAGATGCAACAAAAATCAAATAGAAATTAAAATAATTAATAGAAAGAATAAAGGGGACAGATAGTCAGCCCTCCATATCTATGGGATCTATATCCATGGATTCACGCAACCACAGATCAAAAATATATTTTTTAAGTTACATTGCTGTTGACGTGTACTATGTAGTTAAGTGTTTGATGGTTGCATTTTTACTAAATGCATAGAGACTTCTTTTCTTATTATTTTTCCTAAATAATACAACTCTTTACATAGCATTTATACTTTATTAAGTATTATAAGTAAACTAGAGATCATTTAAAGTACACAGGAGGATGCACATGGGTTATATTCAAATAGTATGCCATTTTAGATAAGGGATTTGAGAATTTGTGAATTTTGTTATCTATGTGTGGGGGAGTGTTTGAGGGGGGAGAGGGAATGTTGGATCCTGAAACCAAGTCATCAGCTATATACTCAATATGATAATATGTCAGAGTCAGGACATATGAAAAGTATGAAAATTAAGTAGAATAGGGAAATATAGAAACATAATGAGACCTGTCATAGTAATACTTACTATAGAACACCACAGATGAAAAGAAGACCTCAAAGTTTCCAATGAGAAAAAAAAGTTTATTTCAATGGCAATGAAAATTATTGTCAAAGTCTTGAGAGAAAATGACCATCAATCAAGTACCTTTCATTAACCTTAAAGGATATATGGCTAAGTATATAATTTCAAAGACAAGTGATGTTTTTATCACCATCACATGATTAATAAATGCTGTATTTTAAAAAGGAAAATAATATTGGAAGGAATGTCCAACAGCAGAGAGGCATGTTAAGCAAATAAATTAGAGTATCAAATTAACTATCATCAATATGTATAACAATGATAATATGTACTTTTTGATGTTCAAACACAAATAAAACTACTATACTGGATGACAATGTAAGATAAAGAAGATAGATACCTAGGCAGAGAGAAATCCTTTCATGTCTTTGGATCATTCAAGAGAAAGGGCCTGTCATTGATTTACTTTAAGTGCAATTAAAGTAAGATTTGTGTATTAATATTTTTCAGGTAATTACCCTAGAAAAATAGTGTGTATAATTCTACACCAGGGTATGGGAAAGGTGACTAAAAGTTCAATTAACCTTAAAAAGGAAAAAGAGAAGAAATATAATAGAAAAATCAGCATAAATATAAAATATAAACCATTATAGTAGAAATGAATTCACTCTTATGAATAGCTCAATAAATAAAAGGTTTTAACTAAAAGAGACACACCCAAGACAAATGAATATGGTATGGTAGAAAGTAAACAGAAAAACAATTTTATAAGGCTAAAGATTTAAATTATACTAATAGTAAACTTGATTCATAAATATGTATGCAACCCCAAATCTACCAATTATCCCATTTTTAAGCACAAATGGAGCATTTTTTAAATGACCATATACCCTAGCCTAGACCTATGCTTTTCAATATGATTGCCACTAGTTATATGTGGCTATTTAAATTTAAATCTAAATTAGTCAAAACTTAAAAAATTAAAAATAATTAATTCAGTCACAATTAGTCACATTTCAAGTGCTCAATAACCACCTGTGTCTATTGACTCCTGCACTGGCAGCAAAGATACAGAACATTGATATTATTGCAGCCAGTTTTACTATACAATATTGCTCTAGGAAAAACTATAAAGACATTTCTGCAATGCTAACCATAAAGGAAATTACTGCAAGTTTAAAGAAATGAGTCTCAATTTTGAAGGAGTGAATATCCCTATAAATCCAAGCCATTAAAAAAAAAAAAAAGACCTCTTCAGTGTAAAAGTTATTTTATGGGTTTCAAATGAAACAGAAAAATAAATGAGTGAATTTGAGAAAGAACTGCATTGTACATAAAATTCAATAAACAAATGATCAAGTAAATCACAAATGATTAGAAAGAAATTAAGAGTCATACCTACCAACTAGAGTTTCTTACAGAAGAAAAGCATAATTGTAACCCTTTTGACAGAAATAGGAGGCCCATTCTAAATTTTCTTGACAGAGTATATAGATTAGATCAGTTTTCTAATTCTTCAGCACTATCATATGAAAATACCCAGGCGTATATGATTAACTGATCTTTGACAAAAATGCCAAGAATACGCAATGAGGAAAAGATAGTGTCTGCAAACAAATTATGTTAGGAAAACTGGATATTCACAGGCAAAAGAATGAAATTGAGCCCTTTACACACAAAAACCAGAACAAATTAGAGACTTAAGTGTTACACACTTGAAACTATAAAACTACTGGAAGAAAGCATAGGGGTAAAGTTCATGACATTGTTTTTGCCAATGATTTTATGCATATGACAACAAAATGACAGGCAACCAAAGCACAAATAGTTAAGTGGGACTACATCAAGTTAAAAAGCTTCTGCACAGAAAAACAATGACAACAAAAACAAACACAACAACACCAAAAAATAATCAGTAGAAGAAAAGACAACCTACAGAGTGGGTGAAAATATTTGCAAAGTATATATCTGAAAAGGCATAAATTTCCAAAATATATAAGGAACATCTACAGTGCAATAGCAAAACAAACAAAAAATCAAACAAACAAGAAAAAACAGCCCTACCTGGTTTGGCATGTGGACAGAGCATTGGTCTGCAGACTGAAGGGTCTCAGGGCTCGATTCTGGTCAAGGGCACATGCCTAGGCTCCGGGCTCAATCCCCGAAAGGGGATGTGCAGGAGGCAACCAATCAATGATTCTCTCCCATCATTGATGTTTCTATCTCTCTCTCTCTCTCCCTCTTCCTTCCTCTCTGAAATCAATTTAAAAAAATTAAAAAACACCTAATAACTCGGTTAATGAATAAACAAAGCCCAGCCAGTGTTGCTCAGTATTTGAGCTACAACCCATGAACCAAGAGGTCAGGGTTGGATTCCGGTAAGGACACATGCCCAGATTTCAGGCTCAATCCCCAGTGGGGGCATGTAAGAGGCAGCCATTCAAGATTCTTTCTCATCATTGATGTTTCTATCTCCCTCTCCCTTTCTCTTTCTGAAATTATATATATATAATTTCATGGATATATATATATATATACTTAAAAAGGAAAATAAATGAACAAAAGCTTTAAACATTTCTCTAAAGAAGACACAAATAGCTAACAGATATATGAATAGTTGTGCAAAGTCACTAAGTACCAGGAAAATACAAATCAAAATCACAATGAGATACCACCTCACAATTGTCAGTGCAGCCACTGTTTAAAAAGAAAGTGATGGTGAGGATGTGGAGAAATTGAAACCCTTGCACACTGGGTAGAAATACAATATGATGTAGCCACTATGAAAAACATTATGGAGGTTCCACAAAAACTTAAAAGAACTAACATATTATCCAGCTATCCCACTCCCGGTTATTTATCCAAAGAAATTAATATCAGAATCTTGAGGAGATATTAGAATTTCCATATCCATAGCAGCACAATTCACAATAGCCAAGATCTGGAATTAACCAGGATATCTATCAACAGATAAATTGATTTAAAAACGTGGTATATACATACAATGAAATATCATTCAGCCTTTAAAAAGAAGGAATTTCTGCATATGTGATGACAACAACGTGGATGAACCTTGAGGATGTTATGCTCAGTGAAATAAGCCAGTTATAGGAGGACAAATATTAAATGATTCCACTTCTATGAAGTTATTAAAATAGTCAAACTGACAGAAGCAAAGAATAAAATGATGGTTTCCCAGGTCTTGGAGAAGTGGGAAATGGGGTGTTGCTAACCAAGAGGTATAGCGTTTCAGTTAGGTCAGATAAAGCTGTAGACATCTGCTATACAGCATTGTGCCTATAAATAACAATACATTGTACACTTAAAAACATCTTAAAAGCATAGATTTCTTATTAAGTGTTTTACTACAATAAAAGAAAATAATAATTGCAAAAAAAACTACAGACAACTCAAATACTCAGTGAACCCAGCAGAGCTTAAACTAATGTAGATCCCAACTCTACACATGGCCACAAAGTGTGTTCCTATGTTCCTGGGAGATATCTCCTCTAACTCTTCACCTTGCTGATTCCTGAACTCCTCTTTCAGGTCTCAGGGTAAAATATGTCACTGCATCTCACATTGCCAGAACAGGGCCTGCCATACCAGTGGTTCTCAACCTTCTGGCCCTTTAAATACAGTTCCTCATGTTGTGACCCAACCATAAAATTATTTTCGTTGCTACTTCATAACTGTAATGTTGCTACTGTTACGAATCTTAATGTAAATATCTGATATGCAGGATGGTCTTAGGCGACCCCTGTGAAAGGGTCGTTTGACTGCCAAAGGGGTCGCGACCCACAGGTTGAGAACCGCTGTGCCATACACTAGGGACAAGGAGAATAATGGGTGGATGTAGGGAGGGGTGGGTGAATGGGTAAACATTTTCTAAATCTAACATTCTATAATTCCATGTCCTATTTTCAGTATCAATGTGTAAGAGGTTATAGGTAGGAGTGGTGGGAGAAGGTGATTAAATTTCTGGAGAGAACCAACCTTGGGATTAACTCCTGTTAAACTGGAGAAACTTCCGTTACATACACAATGTAACCACGATGTTTTTCAACATAAATATGCATTCCAGTTTTAAACAAGAAAGATAGTTACCTATTGAAAACGTGCTTTGCCTATTCACAGAATAAATCCTCAGAGAAAATTTGCTTCATACCAAGACTAGTTGGGATTCTTTAACCACAAGTAAGAGACATATCAAAATGCATATATATTGTATATATTCAGGTCTCACACATAAATTAATGCATAAAAATGCAGTTGCAGAAATACAGTTGCTTAAGAGGGTTTCCAGGACCATCCCAGTTGCATTTCCTTTTGCACATCTGCCTCATTCCTGTCTTGGTATCCATCACATGATTACCAAGAGGAGAACCTGGCCAGCTTCAGTGATGTGCATTTGCCCAACTTTGGTGAATTTCCAATGCCTGCACCAATTAATTGTGGCCAAAACTGTAGGGGTAATTTATAAGGAAAAATAAGTTCCTCTACAACTATGTTGAATGGAAGGGTAAGTGTAGCTAGAAATCCAGCAAGACAGATCATTGCTCAGATATATTAAAAAAATAGTAACAAACACACTGCTTTAATGGGCTAACTAGCTATTTTTTGTGGGTTCATTAATATAGAAACCAACTGGGACTGAATAAGCCAATCTGTAAGCATCTTGCATTCTTTCTTCACATTGAAAACAAGCAAAATGAGACATTTTGCAACATGCATTAAAAAAATTTATTTTTGCAGCTTATGATATTTTAATGTTCCACGTGTCCACAATTTCTCTGCTTCAGCATCTTCACTTTGACGGCCATTCTACGCCACTGAATCACCTGGGTATTTTTTTTTAATCCTCACCCAAGGACATTTTCCCATTGATTTTTAGAGAGTGGAAGAGAGAGGGAAAGACAGACAGAGAGAAATATCTACGCGAGAGAAACACCTCTATTAGTTGTCTCCTGCATGAGCCCTGACCAGGGTCCGGGCCACGGAGTAGCCTGCAATGCAGGTACGTGCCCTTGACCAGAATCAAACCCTTTACCCTTTGGTCCGCAGGCCAACGCTCTCTCTATCCACTAGGGCTCACTGTGTATTTTTACTGGGTTCCTAAAATCCCTTTATCTAGCATTACTGTCATGAGCCTCAACCTTCAACATTGTCCCAAAACTTTTGCTTTAAAACTCCATAAAGTTATAATGAAAGGAGATGAAACTACATAACTGTAGTAATAAGAGACTACTACTACAACTGAGTTCATATCAAGTATCCATACACACCAGTAAGAAAATAAATACAGATAATTAAATATATAAATTCAATAAATAAAGTATGTGGAGGCCAGAACAATACTGAGGACATTGTGAAGAATACTTTTAACATCATGGATCTAGGATGCAAACAGAATCTGATTTGTCTAAAAAAAATTTTTTTTCTATTAGAATGAAGTAACACTCAGTAACTGCTTGTTTGCTCACTCGATATGTTTTGCGTGAACACAGTACAGCAGCATTTAAAGAGCATTGCTTTCTGGATCTGATGTGAAAAGAAAGGTTTGCATAAGAGCATGTCCCTAGTGACCTGGAGCCATTTATTTACTTCAATTTACTTCAAAAATACATTAACTACAGCAAGGACTAGGCTCCAAAGCATTCAATAAAAAGGAAATTATTCTCCCTAAATATTTTTGATCAATATACACCCTTTGCTGATTTCTCATTACAATGCTGTCAATATTCAGGAAAGAAAAGATCAACACAAACAAACTGCAGCACCTGAAGCTTCAGGAAGATAGTTGCCATGTGAGGACACTGCATTGCTCATAGTAGATTGGTGTTTCCCTCTAGTGGTTAAAAGGCACTTAACTTCACCAACCAAATCACCTTTGAGAAACAAAGCAGGAATTGAGAACAAGGCAGCATTGAGTGAGGCAAAAATGAACATCCGTCTTAAATTAAATGATTTGCCAGTAGGATCAGGCTGGTTATTATGGAGAAACAAATTCATATTTTAAATACCTGATCAATTTCCCTGGGATGAACATGGATGAATATTCCCAGGGAATATTTTAAACTCGGGCTGATGAGAGATGCTGATGAGGAGTAAGGAAATGAAAATCAGAAGAGGAAACAATTAAAATACTAAAACCAATTCATTTTAATGTGGTCTGAGATTAGGAATGTAGCAAGAGTAGCGATTTTTAATACCACATTGCATTACTTATTTAAAAATCCCTTCTTATTAAAATAATTTTATTTTTGAAAAACTGGAATTCCTGAACTGACTGCATTCCAGTGATGACCGACTGCATTTCTCCTGTGACCCTGCAGCCTGCGGATGGGCAGTGTTAGACCTCCCAAGGAGGGGAAGCAGTGACACTGTAATCACAGCAGTCATTTGCCGAAATACATCACCAGGTCTAAAATATTCCATTAGAGGAGGTGAGGTAGTTTGTTTGTGACACTAGTTGCATTTAACTCTTTAAAATGAAAGGCAATTACATAAATGACTCTATATCTCTCTCTTTCTAAATAATATGAGTGTGTTAGGATATTGACAATCAACTCAACGGCAAAATGCCATACCAGCTCCAAATATGCACACTGGGGTTTCTTGAGCAATCAAACTCACTGAAATTAAGGGTCAAAAGATCAGCCCTGTAACTTTAGGCAGCCCAGGGGAAAACAACAATCTTCCACCCTTGTTGTGTTCTATGAACTGGCCATGATCACAGAAAGTGAAAAACAGCTATCAGATCGCAGGACCATTTCTGTGCCAGAAGCACCTGCAGTTATTATGTACAAAAGAAGCTCACAATGCCAGGCTTTCAGAAGCACATAAAGCTGGCTGTCCTTCCAATTCTTCCAAGGGAAATATGTGCATGATCTAGAGCAAAGAAAATGCCCACGATTCAGACACACACATACAAATCCTTCCTCAACCCAACAATTCAGAGTTTGGTCTACACTATGAATTATTGAAGGGGCATGAAAGAGAAAAGCTAAAAACAGAAGCTTGAAATTATCAGCTCATCACCCCATAATGAGGCTATAGATCCTCAAGGAGGAAGGCTGAACAAAAAGAAACAATTATTCTACAACTCCTCTTTGTGTTTAACAGGTTATAAATAATGTGGTCAATAAATTAATCTTGCCTTTCTAAGGCAAATAAACAAATGGAAATAGAACTGCATTCAATTATTGATCATTTACTACATATATTTATTCATTGTCCACAATAAACTGCAGTAAAAATACAAGTAGTTCTAGCTTTCTAGATAATAGAATAAAAATGACAGGTATGCAAATATGCTATCTTAATTTATATTTTGTTTATATTTAGTAGCAACTATACAAAACTACAAAATATTAAGCAGAGGTTTTATTTTTTTTATTATTTTTTAAGAAAACTTAGAGAAGGTTATCAATTGTGATATCCAAGTTATGAAAGTTCAAAATACATATTTTTCCATATTTTGGTCAGCTAAAATAGATTAGTCACAAAATATGTTAATTCCTGAGTCATATCAGAACAAGTAAAGGTGCTTATAAAATGGAAATCTTTGGACTGGAACCTGGATTCTTTGCCCACAGGAGTCGAAGAATGAATCCACAGACAGAGGGTACTATAGCAAAGGTGGAAATTTATTAAAGAACAAATACAGACTCCCACTAGGGACAGGGAAGGAGTCCCACAGAATGGACTCACACGTGGGGAGGGGGAAAGGGTCCCACCCACTTCCTGTTTCCATTGTTTATAAAGGCTACAGTTCCTGTGTCCTGACATCCCCTCTGATTGGTCAATGTTCCTTTTGAATTGGTTACAATAGTAACTCCTGAGGCCCTCTTCCCTCCTCCTCCTATTCCTTCTGGGCTTTCTTACTTCTTTATTTTGTAAACATAGACTTTTTTTGGCTACTTCCAGTTCCCTTATCTTATGGAAATATACCTGTTGCTGCTTCCTTATCTTATGGAAATGTAACTGCGCCTGGCTTCCTTATGTTATGGAGATGTACCTTCTCCCCATCTGTAGCCTTATGTTTATTTCCATGGGACCCCAATTTGAAAATTCCCTAAACCTGCCTATGTTCCCCTAAAATTCCTGTTTCACTTATAAGACCTTAATGGAATATTCTGAATAGTGATGCATAAAAGGTTCTAACCAGTAGAAAAGCATAATAATCTGAAGTTATTTTGATCTTATTTTGATTTTTTTTTTCTTATTTTCCATCAAATTTAGGAAAATTTATAACATCTGAAACTTTTTTTTCACCTCTTTGGCAAATATAAGTTACAAGATGGGGAGAATTTCATGTAATGTGTCCTAATATCTATTTAATAAGTTCTTTCAGTGATCAGTTAGCCTTACTAGTTTAAATTACATTAAAAATAAAACTTAAGTTTTTGCATGCAGGATGCCTAATTTAGTCATTGTACTTGCATAGAATTTGATAGGTATATATAAACAGAAGTTATCACTGTGTATATCATAATTATCCTGAGAGAAATTCTATTCTATGCTTGAAAAATAGATATTTTAATTTAGGGGTTCTGTCTTTTGATTGTAATATTGAGTCAAGCCAGATCTGGAGCTTTAAGTTGCCTGACAGAATCCTATTCAAATGAAAAAATAAGGAGGTCTTGGTAAAATGCTATCTCACTGGAAGACAGAAGATGGGTGATGAGAAAGGAGGAAGCTGTGGGAAAGGG
Source organism: Myotis daubentonii (assembly GCF_963259705.1). Classification (NCBI taxonomy): domain Eukaryota; kingdom Metazoa; phylum Chordata; class Mammalia; order Chiroptera; family Vespertilionidae; genus Myotis; species Myotis daubentonii. The sequence goes on along the minus strand of NC_081845.1, from coordinate 50,371,333 downwards.
AATATACAGATCAAAGATATAAAAGATCAGCAAATGAGAAATGGAAAATGGATGGCAGACTGAAATTCTAGAATATCTTTCATGAAAAGAAAAGACTAATTGTCAAGAACACGTATTAGAACTGTATCATGTTGCGTGTATGTGTGTTTTCCCACAGTATACTAATTTCATTTTTAGAAGCATGTGAGAGGGCCCTTCTTTTTCTTCACCTCCTATAAATTATTCTACAATAAGTGCTGACTTATAGACAAAGACACACAAAAAATCAGTGACATTAGTATTTCCCACGGTGTACACAGGATGCCTAATAAAGGTAATGAACACCCTGGACAGGGGCCAGGATGACAAGCTCCAGACACAAAGCAGTGAGTCAAGTGTAAGACAACCACACAGACAAATGCAGAGACCAAGCAATTATTTTTGCTAAACAGAAATGTCTATGCCATGGTAGTGAAGTATGGTACCTATTTGCTTTGTTTAACAATGGACAGGTTATTTTGATTTTCTGAATTGTATAAGTCATCCCATTCGATTAAATACCTTATTGATTATACCATGACTATCCCATTGATTGTGATCTTACTGGTTTTAGAAAGCACATTCTTCGTACCTGGGAAACAGGATACTAAATTGTTTTAGTGGCCACAGATAATTTGTTCCAGTTGACTCAGTGGTCCCAAGACCAGGACACAATTACTCTAAATTACCTCGGTGGCTCTAGATAACTAGATAACGAGTTCCTGGCAACCCAGTGGCCTCAAGACCCAAGGGCTCTAGATAAGGTGTTTCTGTCAATTCAGTGACCCCCAAGACCCAAAACTGTAATGAACATGCTTAATTCTGCTTCTGTAAACTGCTTTTTTGCAAACCAGGTTCCTCATTCCAAACCTTAAGATGTAATCAATACCTTTGTGATCTTTGCCTATATAAGTCTGGTTTTGCCCCCATCTTATCACTATGGGAATGGCCCCTCATAGTCCCGGATCGCAATAAATGTGACTCTTTAATTCGACTTCTTGAGGCGTCCTTCTGTGATTCGCGGGGCACATTACAACAGTAGCTGGTTAGCTCATTGTCCCCTGTGTTAGGTGGCTACATTAGGGACAATTCTCTAAACAGGGGCATTGAAATGTGGTCTATTGTAAAATGTAAAAGTGGGATTAAAGGTTTTAGGTGCTTGGGTATAAAACCAACAAGAGAAGGCACAAGAGCCAACCTTTCTAACTGTAGCAAAATGCTGCCTTTTGTCCCTAACTTTTTACATTGAGAGTTCAAGAACTCTAAAGTGTCAGAAGGATTTTTCAGCATGCCAAATGCACTTCTAAATTTTTCCCCAGCACTTGGCACTGATTACTTCTTAACAAGTGCCAGTGAATGGCATGATGACTATGAAAGTGAGAGAGCATTTACTTCATTATCTCTTTGACTTCTAATGAGGCTAGGTTGTGGATGGATTGTATTGTTTAATATTGTATCTACTTTAAAATATTATCCAATCTTCCCATCAGTATGTTTTTCTTTCATAAGCACACTCTCTCCTTCTCCCTCTCCCTCTCTCTCTGCCTCCTCACCCACTCTTATAAAGCAGCACAGATAGGAAAACGAAGTGCCATGTAGACTAAGTAGATAATACAGCAATGAACTTAACACCAGCGACAGTAGGTGGGCATGCTCATGCTTTACTTACACTTGCATCATCAAAACTGAAGAATTCAATAAATTGGAAAAGTTATTTTGAAAGCTTATAAAGAAAATATAGTCCTTATATTTTACAGGATTTGCTTGCAATATCTACATTAGTAGATATTAATTATGTAGTTCATATTAATTATGTAGTTCTCCCAATTGGCAATACAAACCTCAACTATTCTAAATGTAATTTAGAGAAATTCATTTATACAGAGTTTTACTAGTGAATTCTGAAATCTTCCAATAAGTTTTATGAGCACTATGGGCTGCAACCTCAACCCCAACACAGTACAACCATATTTTACTACAAGTCTGAGCGAGCAGCATGAAGAGATAAAGAGCACTTGCTAGAAAATCTCACTGGGCCAGAGATTAATCTTCTGATGAAAAGATAAAGGGACATAGAGAATGAATAAAAGTCAGATGGCTATTTTCAAGTACAAGGATTAATACTACATTCTACCTGCCCCCAAGCACATCTTTCTAAACCACTGCAGAAGGTAAACATTCCCTAATGATTTTCCTGACCTGAGGACTCTCATGGCTTGGGTACAAAGCATGCAAGACTGGCTGCATTTAGACCTTAGCGGGTTCTCCACACTGTGAAGAGATCACAGACTGATGTTACCTGGGAGGCAGAACCAGCGTTACTAGTTGAGTTTGTAAATAAAGGTGGTGTTTCAGTTCAAGAAAGACTAAAAGGGAAATTCCAACCTCTTCCAAGATTCTACACGGGCTGGTAACATTCCAGAAAGGTCAAGAACACTGAACCTTAAAGTCTCCTGTATCCATGGGAAATGGGAATTTTAGGGGTAAAATGGGACAGGTTTAGGAAATTTTAAAAGTTTTGGAAATTAAGGGGGCCATGGAGGAAAGCACTGGCTGCAGAGCGGCAGAAGGTACATTTCCATAGAATGAGGAAGCTGGGAAGCTGGGAACAGCAAAAGGTCTATATTTACAAAATAAAGAGAAGGAAGCCCTTCATTCAGAAGAAGAAGAATAAAGCCCAGAGGGAATAGGGGAACAATGGGGAAGGAGCCCAGGAGTTACTATAGTAGCCAGTCTAAGTAAATAGTGACCAATCAGAGGGGATACCAAGGCACCAGGATCTGCAGCCTTTATAAGCCATAGGGAAAGGGAACTCAGTGGGACCCTTTCCCCCTCCCTACTTGGGAGTCCATTCTGTGGGACTGTTTTCCTCTCCCCACGTGGGAGTCTGTACTTGTTCTTCAATAAATCTCCACCTTTGCTATACCATCTTCTGTCCGTGGATTCATTCTTCGATTCCTGTGGACAAAGAATCCAGGTTCCAGTCCAAAAATTCCGTATCACATAAGGAAAAGGAACAAAACATTTAGTGCCATAAGGGAAGTCAGTAGGTGAGGCTGAGTATCATCCCTGTGGAGTTCTCAGTGGCTATGTGCAGCCTGCATTCTTAATGTGGGATTATACACGTATATTTCCTGTGAATTAAACATCTTAGCATCACTTTCTAGCAGAGCTATATGTCCTATAATTCACATATTTCCCAGAGTGCTGCAAAGTAGCAAGAGTTGAATCTGCCACCCAGCAATATTCCAGGAAACTAATTACCGGGAGAATTTATGAAAGATTGCATAGATTACTGTGCCTCAACAATAAAGTAACGAGACTGGTTTCCACAAGGCATACATAAAAATCACATCTATCTGGTGTGTATTGATTTATGCACACATTTTAGAAGATCTATGCAAATCTTACCTGGCTCAATTCTTTTCTCTTTACAAAGCCTTTCCTACCAATCGAGCTGAATATCATATTTCTCTCCTCTGGACTTATTTTGCAAACAATGCATTTAGAATCTAGTATTTATGCAGCTATTGGTAGTTATTTTGTTATGTGTGTGTGTATTGCCATTCAAAACTGCCTTTCCAATAATATGGAAATACTATTATTTATCTATTGTTACATAGCAAATGACCCCCAAACTTAGCAGTTTAACAAACGTGTTTTTTTTTTTTTATCTCACCCACTTTTTGATGGTTGGGCATCCAGTGGTGGCTTAGCTGGGTGGCTCAGTCAGTGTGTCTTGCGGGTTTCAGTCCAGCTGTTAGCCTGGGCTCTAGTCATCTGAAGTGATTACCTGAACTGGAGCATATTCTTGATTCAGTTCCTCTCTGGTCAGAGACCTCAATTCTTCAGCATGTGGGCCTCTAACATAGGGCTGCTCATGACTTGCTAGAAAATCTAGTTGGGCCAGAGAGCAATCTTCTGATGGAAAGATGCAGGAACATAGAGAATAACTAAATACCAAGTGGCTATTTCCAAGTAAAGGGGTTAATGCTCTATTTTACTGCTCTACCATCTTCTTTCTGAATCACTGCAGAAGGCAGAAATCCCTAATGCTTTTCCTGACTGTAGGACTCTCATGGTTTAAGTATAAAAGCATGGGAAACAGGCTACATTTAGAGCTGCTAGGTTTTCCAAGCTGTGAAGAGATCACAGACTGAGATGTTACCAGCATTATTAACTTAGTGTGTAAAACAAGGTGACATTTCAATTTAAGAAAAAAAATGGAGAAACTTTAAGAAAGTATTGGAGGCCTCAGTTCTTCAATGTGCGGGCCTCTGCATAGTGCTCTGCCCAGAACAAGCTGGAGGGAGAGACAGCGAGAGATACAGAGAACCGAAGTGGAAGAGGGAGAGGGGCACACAACCCAAACAAGTGTGTTTTATAGCCTAATCTCAGAAATGACATCATTATTATTTTTACCATACTCTATTGTTCTCACAGACTGTGTGGGAAGGGGTTGCACAGTGGTGTGAATACAGGAGGCAGGATCATTGGGAAGCATCTCAGCAATCAGGTACCACAAAAGCACTACTTCATGTCTTTTCACCGCTTCTCCTTTCAGAAATTCTAACATGATTTATTGTTTGGAATAAGCAAATATTTCTTTTTTTAATTTTTTTATTGATTAAGTTATTACATAGTGTCCTTATCCCCACATTACCCCCCATGCCCCCACTCATGCCCTCACCCCCCTGTTGTCTGTGTTCATTGGTTAGACATATATGCATGCATATAAGTCCTTTGGGTGGCTTCTCCCCCTTCCCCCCCACCCTCCCCCACCTTTCCTCTGAGGTTTGACAGTCTGATCAATGCTTCTCTGTCTCTAGATCTGTTTTTGTTCATCAGTTTATGTTGTTCATTATATTCCACAAATGAGTGAGATCATGTGATATTTATCTTTCTCTGACTGGCTTATTTCACTTAGCAAAATGCTCTCCAGTTCCATCCATGCTGTTGTAAATGGTAAGAATTCCTTCTTTTTTTACCGTAGCGTAGTATTCCATTGTGTAGATGTACCACAGTTTTCCAATCCACTCATCTACTGATGAGCACTTAGGCTGTTTCCAAATCTTAGCTATGAATTGTGCTTCTATGAACATAGGGATGCCTATATCCTTTCTAATTGGCGTTTCTAGTTTCTTGGGATATATTCCTAGAAGTGGGATCACTGGGTCAAATGGGAGTTCCATTTTTAGTTTTTTGAAGAAACTCCATACTGCCCTCCACAGTGGCTGCACCAGTCTGCATTCCACCAGCAGCACACGAGGGTTCCTTTTTCTCCATATCCTCACCAGCACTTCAATAAATGGTGTTGGGAAAATTGGACAGATACATGCAAAAAAATGAAACTAGACCACCAATTTACACCATACACAAAAATAAACTCAAAATGGATAAAGGACTTAAACATAAGATGGGAAACCATAAAAATACTAGAGGAATCCACAGGCAGCAAAATCTCACATATGCCAAAGCAATTTCTTCACTGATATTGCTCCTAAGGCAATGGGAACTAAATAGAAAATAAACAAGTAGGACTACATCAAAATATTTCTTAAATTTATTACTATCTCTAGACCCTTAAAATATATTATTTAATTACTGTTTTATTCATCATCAATTGTCACTGTATTTAAACATCTATATATATAAAAACCTAAGCAACTGGCTGACAGGCCAACCTTTCGACTGGCTGACCAGTAGCTATGACGTGCACTGACCACCAGGGGGCAGACAGTCAATTCAGTAGTGGAAACCATAGGCATGGAAACATGGAACAGACTGATGAATCTCAGAGGGAAGGGGGGCAGGGGAAGGCTGGGAAGAGATTAACCAAAGATTTTATATGCATACTAGAGGCCCGGTGCACGGATTTGTACACTGGTGGGGTCCCTCGGCCTGGCCTGTGCCCTCTCACAATCCGGAACCCCTCGGGGGATGTCAGAGAGCCAGTTTTGGCCCTAACCCTGAAGGCCTCTAGTATTGATAATATAACATAATAATGTTACTCTCAGTCAATTAGAGGAACAGACTAGAATTGAAATTATTCAGTGCATTTCTACCATGAACAAACTCATATGACTTTTATTTAAATCATTCAGTCACATTTTGTCTTCATTTTTTAATGTTTATTTACATAAGAAATATTCATGAACATTTACTACTTACTAGGGATGCAAAACTACAACACACTTTGATGACTATTATGGTAAGATGGTAAGTGAAATAAAGAATCATGTGGAATCATGAATCTGAGAATATTTTTCTCTATAACATTTAGCAGAAGTTAAAGATATGAAATGTAAGCTAGCAAACAGACCTATAAATATACTAGCATATCAAAGAAAAATTAAATTATGTTTCTACAAGGTTGTGATAGTGCTGATTGTATCAAAAATAATAACAATTGGATGTGAAATTGGATCTTCTAGTAGAAACGTGATGATTTCCCATGGATACTATTATAAAAGAAGGGAACAAAATGAGCATGTAGTGTAGTGTCATATAGAAGCTCTTGGCAGATACTGTTGTTAATATACTTATCCTCTAACTATTCATTTCATTTTCTCTCATAAGAGATTCAATAATGTTCAGATTTTTACATCTTCCTACACAATTCAGTGCCCTAAGGACTGTACTAAGTCTTATGAGTGATTCATTTAAATCATCATTATTTTTTCATTTATCCTGAAAATTTCATGGGTATAATGCCAAGGTTGGCTTTTAAAAAATAATGGAATTAAGTAAAGCGTGTGTTACCCTTACCCTATGCAGTGGGTTGAACAGTATATATCTCCAAGAGATATATTTCTGTCTGAATCTCTGGAACCTGTAAATGCAACATTATTTAGGAAAAGTTTATGCAGTTGTAATAATTAAGTTAAAGATATCAAGATGAGATCTTCCTAGATTATCGGGACCCAAATCCAATGACAAGTGAGCTTATAAGAGGAACAAAGAAGAGAACACAGAGAGAAAAGAAGAGGGAAGTGCGAAGAAGGAGGCAGGGATTGAAGGTATGAAGCCATGGAAGTTAAGAAACTCATGGAACCACCATGCCAGAGATCAATTCCAGCGTGACAGCAGGGCTGCATCTGGGAATGGCTGAAGGCATTTCCCCAAACCTGAATAGGATACATGAAATTGATTGTGGCTGCCAGACAGCTAAAAGGCATCTTAATCTACATGTTATTGCCTCCTACTGGCCAAACACCTGTACAGCCATAGGCTAATTCCCCCATCCTGTATACTCTTTGAAGTGTATGTCTCTGCCTTGCCTCAGGACAACTTGTGTTAATAAAAAGCATGGGGTCCTGGGGACAGGGAGAACCTAAGAACTTAGGCTTTAAGACCTTAGACCTGAGAATTTAGATCTTGGATCTTAGCTCCTTTAACTAAGCTCCTCTGACCCCCAAATGCCTTTCAAAATTATATTTCATCTCCCTACTCTTTATTAGTCTCTGGATTCCTATTTAATCTACACACACCCTTATCCAGATTCCTGAACCCTTCTTGATGTTGGGACAAGAGCACCAACACCACCAGAAGCTGGAAAAGGCAGGGATGGATTCTCTCTTAGAGCCTTTAGAGGAGTACACAGTTCTGCCAATAACAAAACACAAATCTGCCAGCTTCAGGCGTCTAGCTTCCAGGAAGGTGGGAGAACAAATCTCTGTGTTTTAAGCCACACAGCCAGTGGTCCTTGTTACAGCAGCCCTAGGAAATTAATACACCTGCGAAGCTAAATAGTATTGCAACTCTAATTCACATGTTCTTTTTTCCGGTGGGTTTAGCCTGTCCCAAAGCCAACGCCAGTAAATGCCAACACCTGCACTGACTCTTCCAATGCCAACACCAGCTCTACTCAGGGTTCTCCAATTGGGTGAACAGTCTATCAACAAACTAATTCAAACAGTTAGTTAATGGCTACATGGATTTATTTGCCACTATATTCTCCTTTTCAGATGACATAGTTATAAATGGGGCCTTTCTGATGGCTATTTTCATTATATTAACAGAATATTGGAGCAGGTCAATCTTTAATAAACTCAGCTCTCACTGCTTAATAACTTCCCATTTTATACATAGGCTTAGTTCTGGTGTTGAATGAGGGGGAAATTGTAGAAGATAAATGATAGAAATATTTCAGTAATAAAAAATATTGCCTGTGTAAAGAGTAGAGAATGAGAAAAATAAGGTAGGTAGTGATTGGAAGCTTGCAAGGCAGTGTTCCTCAGTGTGGTTCAAAGAACAATAGTTTTGGAAAAAGTAACTTTCCAATGTAGAAACCTAACAAACGCTGCTTCAGCCTGGTGATCAAGGTCAACATCAACAGTAATAAATTATGTTGATATGAAGTATGGTACCTATTTGCTTTTTTAACAATGGACAGGTTATTTTGATTTTCTGAATTGTATAAATCATCCCTTTTGATTGAATGCCTTATTGATTGAATGACTATCCCATTAATTGTGATCTTACTGGTTATCGAAGCACATTCTTCTGTACCTGGGAAACAGGACAGCACAATTACCCTAAATTGTTTTAGTGGCCACAGGTGGTGTGTTCCAGCTGACTTAGTGGTCCCGAGACCAGGACAGCACAATTACTCTAAATTGTCCTGACAACTCAGTGGTCAGGAGACCCGAGGGCTCTGGATAACGTGTTTCTATCAACTCAGTGATCCGGAGACCCAAAACTGTAATTTAGATAACATGCCTAAGTTTAACCCAGGTTACCCAAGGGCTCTAGATAATGTATTTCTGTCAATTCAGTGACCCTGAGACCAGAAACTGTAATTAACATGCTTAATTCTGCTTCTGTAACCTGCTTTTTTGCGAGCCAGGTGCCTCATTCCAAACCCTGAGATGTAATCTATACCTGTGTGATTTTTTGCCTATATAATCCTGGAACTGTGACTAAATGGTTACTATGAGATTTGGGAATGACCCCTCATAGTCCTGGATTGCAATAAATGTGACTCTTTAATTCGACTTCTTGAGGAGTCCTTCTGTGATTCGCGGGGTACATTACAACAGATAATAGGTACTATTGATATGAAGGAAAACTGCACTTTACCTCTCTGGTCTTCCTCCTAAAAACCCATAACCCCAATCTAATCATGAGAAAAAGATCAGACAAATTCCAGTTGAGGGAAAAATGCCTGACCAGTAGTCCACAAAAGTATCAAGGTCATAATGATACGGGATTTTTGGACTAGAACATGTGGTGTTCCCCTGGGCAGGATGGCTTCCCCAGACTCTGTCTGTTGGAGTCGAAGAATGAATCCACAGTGGGAAGGTGGTATAGCAAAGGTGGAAATTTATTGAAGAACAAGTGTGGGGAGGGGAAAGGATCTCACCGCACAGACTCCCATGTCGGGAGGGAGAAAGAGTCCCATGGAGTTCCTTTTTCTCCACTGTTTAGTTTATAAAGGCTGTAATCTTTGTGCCTCCATATCACCTCTGATTGGTCACTATTCCCCCTTTGATTTGGTCACTACAGCAACTCCTGAGCTTAAAGGTCAAACCTCACAAGGGAAATGTGAGGCTCTCCTTTATTTTGTAAATATAGACCTTTGGCTACTCCCAGTTCCCTTGTCTTATGGAAATGTAATTGCTGCCTCTCCCTTGTCTTATGGAAATGTAACCTTTGTAGCTCTGTAGCCCTGTATTTCTGCCATGGACATCCCCTTAATTTTAAAAATTCCCTAAACTTGCCTTTTTTACCCCTAAAAATTCCTATTTCAATAAAAACCTAGGTATTTCTGAAGAACTGTCTCAGTCAAAAAATAAAAATCTGAAAGAGACATGAAAACTAAATGAACTGTAGTATCCTGGATAGTACCAGGAAACAGAAAGATCCTAGGTAAAAACTAAGGTACTCTGAATGAATATGGGCTTAAGTTAATAATGAAGCAGGAATTTTAGGGGGAACATAGGCAGGATTAGGAATCTTTTAGAATTGGGGTCCATGGAAAAGTGAGGGACTGTAGACTGGGAGAAGGTATATTTCCATAACACAAGGAAGCCAGGTGCAGTTACATCTCCATAAGACAAGGGAGCAGCAACAGTTGTATTTACATAAGACAAGGGAACTGGAAGTAGCCAGGAAAGGTCTATATTTACAAAATAAAGAGAAGGAAGCCCTTCATTCAGATGGAAAAGAAGAAAGCTCAGAGGAATGGAAGGACTATGAGGGAGGAGGGCCTTAGGAATCACTATAGTAACCAACTGAAGGGGAGTGACCAATCAGAGGGGATATCAGGACACAGGAACTGCAGCCTTTATAAGCCATGAGAAAAAAGAACTCAATGGGACCCTTTCCCCCTCCCTACGTGGGAGTTCATTCTGTGGGACTGTTCTCTCTCCCCACATGGGAGTCTGTACGTGTTCTTCAATAAATTTCCACCTTTGCTATCCCACTGTCTGTCCGTGGATTCATTCTTTGATTCCAGGGACAAAGAATCCAGGTTCGAGTCCAAAAATTCGGTATCAATAACAAGGTCAATACTGGTTCATTAGGTGTAACAAACATACCATGCTAATGTATGATGTTAATAGGTAAAATTGGATGTAGAAGGTACGGAAATTCTCTGTACTATCTTCTCAATTTTTCTTCAAATCCAAACTGTTCTAAGTATAGAGTTCATTTAAAAAACAAACAAACAAACAAAAACACTTAATCAAGAGAAAAGACACTACAATTATTCTAAGTCTAATAAAAAATATGTGAAGGAAGAATTACACCACTTCCTTTTTAGTTCATCAAATGGTTTTCTGTTTGAGGCGATTCTGCCCCAAATAGTCTAATAATACAGGAGCTTTCTCAACTATTCCAGTCAAAAATACTTTCAAAAATGATGGGAAACAATCCATTGTCTGTCAACAGAACAAGAAAACACTACAGGTTAGAAGTAAGACCTCCTTCCTCCACCTTCAATGTGTAAAAAATATTATACCTTTATTTTCTGTAGTGATCATGCAGTATTTTTATTTAGGCATGTGATAGCACTGCAAAGTAAGTGAAAGGTGACAGGAAATAGAAAGCTTTATTTACACTACAAATAGGCCGTAGATATATTCATTAATAATAGGATGTTTGAATTTTAATCATCCATAAGTTACAATTTTTATTTTTGCATTGTAAGGATATTTTTAACAAAATACATGGAATAAGGTGTAAGAGTTAAAAAATAAAAGCAGTTTAAAATTTTTAAGAGATAAAGACAAAAATAATTTGATAGGAGGCTCCATGATTAACAGTATTTATTTTGTTTATTAATTACCAGTAACTGGTAAAGTAACAAGAAATATCTGTTAAAAACATTTTGCACATTTAACGTTAGGTAAAAATAAAACATATTTTTAGCAATCCATTCATATTCTAATTATTCTAATAACATACAAGCTAAGAGACTCTTCAGTAGACTTAACTGCATAGATATTTAATTAAGTTATTTTTAAGAGAGGATGAGGTAAATTACTTTTGATCTCCCCTTACTCCTACTGCTGACTTTTCTGCCCACTCCCATTCAAAGTTCATTCATTGTTTAAGACCAAAATCTCCATCTACTTAATCCACAATTATTTTCCTGCAAGCTTTAGCATTAATTGAATTTCTACAGCATTTATAGATTGTAGCAGTCATCCTGGAAATTGCTATGCATGTATTTTAATAAGTCCCAAATTTTCATTAGATTGGGACTTACACAGTTGCCCTCTCAAATTGTTGAAGGTTTCTAAACACTTATTCTCAATGACTGTATCTCATCATAGGTCAGCTATAAACAGTTCATAATCCCCTGTTCTTGGATTCCACATTGTATATCATTGCTTTACAACAGGAGATAGAGGTTCAACTCCTTCACATCTTCACTTCCTATTGTGCTTCTCTGTTCTGAAGACTTCCACTAAGACCTGCAGATCTTCTTCTATTGGGGGAAAATCTCATTTATCCTCCTCTGTTTTTACTCATCAGATCCCTTCACCAATTAGCTTTCTCCTGACCCTCACAAATGTCTTAGTCAAGGCTAGAAATAAAGGCATGGAGATGAGTCATTGAAATAAAGGTAGTAGCTACCAGGTAAACGTTCTGGATCAGTGGTTCTCTACCTTCTGGCCCTTTAAAAACAGTTCCTCATGTTGTGACCCAACCATAAAATTATTTTCGTTGCTACTTCATAACTGTAATGTTGCTACTGTTATGAATCATAATGTACATATCTGATATGCAGGATGCTCTTAAGCTGCCCCTGTGAAAGGGCCATTCGACTGCCAAAGGGGTCATGATCCACAGGTTGAGAACCGCTGCTCTGGATGGTGGGAGGTGGACAGCATCAGCCCTCATTTTTCTGGGGGATGGCTGGAGTAGGAAGCTAAATGGAAAAACAGTGAAAGAGAATTACATGAAAAAATAGTTCTAATTATCACAATACTGATTAATGACCAGGAAATATTAGCAGAATTTGGATATAAATGGAAGATAGAATTTCAAAAAAGAGAGATCTGTGGTTAGAGAAAGCAAAGAAATCCAGAGGAGGAAAGCTGAGAACACTTTTCTATCCATATAATAATTAACTTATCTTGAAAATGTTAAAGCTCGCATCAAGAAAGGAACTGGGGCCCCTGTTTTACAAAGCAGTCACATGTATTTTCTCTTACTAAAACAAGTACACTATAGAAATGTGCACAGAAAAGCGAAGAACATTAATTATCTATCTTGTGTATACATAATTGTTTATGAAACTACCATTTTTAAAAGCTTCTTTAATTTTTCCCTTAAAAAGGAGAGAGAGGAAAGGTCATCTAGAAAACCGATTATAAAATCAGAATGTCAGTCTTGGAGCACAGTGGCAGAGAAAGCAGTTGATCAGGGCCTCATGGATAAGCACACACTGATTATGACTATTTTTTTTAAGTTTTATTTTATTGTTTAAAGTATTACATATAGTATTACATTTGTCTCCTTTTTCCCCCATTGACCTCCCCCCGGCCAACACCGCCCCCCCTAGCACATACTCTCCCCCTACTAGTGTCTGTGTCCATTAGTTATGCTTAGATGCATGCATACAAGACCTTTGGTTGATCTCTTATGCCTATCACCCACCTCTCCCCCTGCCTTCCCACTGAAGTTTGAGTCTGTTGGATGCTTCTTTGTCTCTATTTTTGTTCATCAGTTTATAATGTTCATTATATTCCACAAATGAGTGAGATCATGTGATATTTATCTTTCTCTGACTGGCTCATTTCGCTTTGCATAATGCTCTCCAGTTCCATCCATGCTGTTGCAAATGGTAAAATGTACCACAGTTTTCTAATCCACTCATCTGCTGATGGACACTTAGGCTGTTTGCAAATCTTAGCTATTGTAAATTGTGCTGCTATGAACATAGGGGTGCATATATCCTTTCTGAATGGTGTTTCTGTTTTCTTGGGATATATTCCTAGAAGTGGGATCACTGGGTCAAATGGGAGTTCCATTTTTAGTTTTTGAGGAAACTCCATACTGTCTTCCATAGTGGCTGCACCAGTCTGCATTCCCACCAGCAGTGCAGGAGGGTTCCTTTCTCTCCCCATCCTGTCATTTGTTGATTTGTTGATGATAGCCATTCTGACAGGTGTGAGATGGTACCTCATTGTTGTTTTTATTTGCATCTCTCAGATGATTAGTGACTTTGAGCATGTTTTCATATGTCTCTTGGTCTTCTGAACGTCCTCTTTAGAAGTATCTGTTTAGGTCCTTTGCCCATTTTTTTTATTGGATTGTTTATCTTCCTTTTGTTAAGTTGTATGAGTTCCCTATAAATTTTGGAAATTAAACCCTTATCAGTGATAACATTGGCAAATATGTCCTCCCATGCAGTGGGCTTTCTTGTTGTTTTGTTGATGGTTTCTTTTGCTGTGCAGAAGCTTTTTATTTTGATGTCGTCCCATTTGTTCATTTTCTCCTTAGTTTCCATTGCCCTAGGAGCTGTATTGGTAAGGATATTGCTAGGACATATGTCTGCTATTTTGCTGCCTATGGCTTCTCCTAAGATTTTTATGGTTTCTGGTCTTACATTAAATCCTTTATCCACTTTGAGTTTATTTTTGTGTATGGTGTAAGTTGGTGATCTAGTTTCATCTTTTTGCATGTATCTGTCCAATTTTCCCAACACCATTTATTGAAGAGAATATCTTGACTCCATTGTATGCTCTTGCCTCCTTTGTCAAATATTAATTGAGAATGTTGGTTTGGGTAGATTTCTGGGTTCTCTATTCTGTTCCATTGGTCTGTAAGTCTGTTCTTGTGCCAGTATCAGGTAGTTTTGAGAACAGTGGTTTTGTAATAAAGCTTGATATCTTGTATTGTGATCCCTCCTACTTTGTTCTTCTTTCTCAAGATTGCTGCAGCTATTCGGGCTCTTTTTTAATTACAGATGAATTTTTGGAGAGTTTGTTCTAGATCTTTGAAATATGCTGTTGGTATTTTAATGGGGATTGCACTGAATCTATAGATTGCTTTGGGTGGTATGGGCATTTTAATGATGTTGATTTTACCAACCCATGAACACTGTATATTCTTCTATTTTTTTGTTTTCCTCTATCTCTTTTTTCAGCATCCTGTAATTTTCTTAGTGTAGGTCCTTTTCCTCCTTGGTTAAGTTTATTCCTAGGTATCTTAATTTTTTTTTGTTGCAATAGTAAATGGGATTGGGTTTTTTTAGTTTCTCTTTCTGTGAGTTCAATATTGGTATATTAAAAAGCCATAGATTTCTGAGTGTTAATTTTGTATCCTGCTACATTGCCAAATTCATTTATTAAATCTAGTAGTTTTTTATGGAGTCTTTAGGGTTTTCTATCTACAATATCATGTAATCTGCTAATAATGACAATTTTACTTCTTCTTTTCCAATTTGGATACCTTTTTGCGACTGATTATTTTAAAGAGAAATAGATAGATGGTTTTTAAAGCTGCCTACTCTACCCTAAACACTCTCTAAAAATTGAAGGTCCCTAACAGCTCATTGCTACTCCCTTTCTCTGGTAGCGGTTTTTATGGGAAATTAAATTTTTATTTTATTTTTAATTGAATTTATTGGGGTGACATAGATTAATAAAATTATATAGGTTTCAGGTGTACAGTTCTATAATACATCACCTGAATATTGTATTGTATGTTCAACACTCCATGTTATATCTCTTTCCATCACCTCTCTTTACCCTCTTCTACCTTCCCCCGACTCCTCTTTTCTCTGGTAATCAACATACTGTTGTCTGTGTCTATGAAGTTGTTTGTTTTTGGCTTAATCCCTTAACCTCTTTCACCCATCTCTCTAACCCCTCCCCTCTGACAGCTGTCAGTCTGAGTCTGTTTCTATTTTGTTGTTAGTTTATTTTGTTCATTAGATTCATATTGTACTTATCTTTCTCTGACTGGATTACTTTACTTAGCATAATGCCCTCTAGGTCCATCCATGCTATTGCAAAAAGTAAAATTTCCTTCCTCCTCCTCCTCCTCCTCCTCCTCCTCCTCCTCCTCCTCCTCCTCCTCCTCCTTCTTCTTCTACTTCTTCTCCTTTTTTACAGCCAGGTAGTATTTTATTGTGAAATGTACCACAGCTTATTTTATCGACTCATCTACTGATGGACACTTGGGCTGCTTCCAAATTTTGACTATCTATACTAATAAAAGGGTAATATGCTAATTAGAGTGGACGTCTTCCAGATGTCCTTCCATATGTCCTTCCAGACAAAGCCACGGGGGGGGGGGGGGAGGGGGCAAGGCAAAGGTTGTTAGGGACAATCAGGCTGGCAGGCAGGCGAGCGGTTAGTAGCCAGTGGTCCCGGATTGTGAGAGGGATGTCCAACTGCCGGTTTAGGCCCAATCTTTGCAGGATCAGGCCTAAATGGGCGGACATCCCCCAAGAGGTCCCTGATTGGAGAGGGTGCAGGCCAGGCTGAGGGACACCCCCCCTCCTGTGCAGGAATTTCATGCACAAGGCCTCTAGTTGTAAATAATTCTGCAATGAACATAGGTCTTCTGAATTAGTGTTTCAAGTTTCCAAAGTCTTTATTTTTTTATTTATTTCAGAGAGGAAGGGAGAGAGATAGAAACATCAATGATGAAAGCGAATCATTGATCGGCTGCCTCTTGCATGCCCCCTACTGGGGATCAAGCCGGCAACCCAAGCATGTGCCCTTGATCAGAATTGAACCCAGGACATTCCATTCTGCACTCTGACGCTCTATCCACTGAGCCAAACTGGCTAGGGCTCCAAAGTCTTTACCACAGTTAACAGTGCCTACCGATGTCTACTAATGCTCTAGCACCTATTATTGAGAATGAAGGTATCTGTGCTGGTGTGTGGTCTCAGGTCATTGCAGAAGTTATTGTCATAAATTCTACTGACCTCTTGCACTTCAGTATTCCACAGAGATCATTGTGAAACAGCCCTTATGACTTATTCACATTTTTATTGCACTGTTTTCACTCCAGGACTCAGGCATGAATTCATGGGGACTATTCCAATAAATCTGAGTCATAGAATGACAGACAGAAAAAATGCTACTTTAATAACCATTGATGTTTCTTTATCCTAGCCCATTGTCTTAAGCCACACTTCTGTGCCATGACGTTTACTTCCCTTGGATTAAAATATTGTCTAAAAGGTGTCAAGTCTTTGATATAAAGAGATCCTAGGATATGAATTCCACACAGACCTTCAGACTTGTCCAGATAAGACTGAAAACAAGAGGCTCACCATGCAGAGATTCTAATGAATTAAGACTAGAGACATAGATTTTTTTTGTGTGTGTTTTTAAATTAGTGTAGAATACCTTTTCTCTCCCCACCTTCATTTGCTAAGATCTACACTTTTCCTTGTGGAAATTGCCCTTCCTTCTTTCCAATTAGTTGTGGTTGGACTGTCACTTATAGTACTTCACTCTACCCTCGCCCATAGGGATGGGAACATGACCCTGCTTTGGTCAATCATAGTAGGTATTTCATTACTCTAGGAAAAGGGAGGATTCTAAAGCATAAGTACATGCCCAAGACAGGGCAATCAGAGTACTTTTTTATTTTTCAGGAAGAGACTCCTTCTTTCTTGAAGAATAGAATAAGAGGGTTGGAATCTTGGACTCCAGGTGGAAAATACTTGGAAGAGATAATGAAGCCTAGAAGAATTAAGCAGATGAGAGATAGATGATGCAAAAGAGAGTGAGTACTGGTTGTGTCAAGTTTGAAGTTTCTCTCCCTGAGGTACTTGAAGTTACCTGCTGTCCACAGAAATTCTGTCAATTGTATAACAGGTCCTATTCTTCTTCCATTAATTCACATTTTCTACTTAGCTAGATTGAGTTGGATTTCTGTCCAGCACAATTGAAATGCTGACTATTTCAAATACAAGCACAGCAAAATTACAAAAATATATGTTCTTGTTGTTAAGATACCTGAAAGTCATTTATATTCATAATAGGAAAATGACTTAAAGTAAAAAGAGCTGAAGTTGCAGTATATGTAAAGAGTTATCTAATAAGAAATCAATGTTCTATATATAACTTGCAGTTACTGTGATCTAATGAGGTGAACAAATTGTTCAAAGGAAATTCGATTTTCAGAGTATTTTTATAGTAAAAAAATTTATGAAATGTATGCTCTGTTGGGGTAATTGACAAGTTTAAATGTTGTCTCAGCTTTATTAAATTTCTCTTGCAACTCAAATTCAAAATTTGAATTAAAAAAATGAATGTATCTATGATTTTGTCATCCACAAAAGAAATGATAATGATACAATATGAAGTAATAAAACTCTTGGAGATTTGTTTACTATTGAACAATACTGTTCTCTGAATTTAATAGAGTTTTCTATTTGTTTTTAGAATGAACTATGAAGAAAAAAACAAAACAAAATAAATATACATTTTTAATATAAAATACCTACATGAATCTGCAATTACTTAAATAGTCCAAATTAAGTAGTATAATCTAATCTGAAAGAAGTTTAAAATGAAAAGAAAAATTACTATTTTTCTACTACTTACTGAGTTGTTCTTGGGTATGCACTTTGGGAAGTAGGATCTGGAGAGAGAAGAATACTTATCCATAGCAGGAAAGAAGCTTATCAAGAGGGTTAATTAAGGAAGGGGGTGAAATGCAGTGAAGGAAGGAGGAAGAGAGATAATATTGCTAGAAAGACACTGGAATTCATATGTGGTAATCCTCACTCCAAATAGTCATAAATTCAAGTGAAATTTATAAAGTATTTTGTATGACTAATTTCTTGTGAAAACTCCTAAGGGAATTAACATGTCTTGAATGATTTGGGGTAGTATAAAGATGGCATACAGGTGTAAAAAATGAAGACAGGAGTGAAGAGGAACCACACACATAAAGACACTTTTCCAAAAACATATGTCCATTAGAATCAGCAGAGATCTTGAATCATAGTGAGGGTGTAGGACTTCACAAGCCATAGAATTAGAGATGAAGAATTGTTTGAGGCAATTTTGTCTAGATAGATTATATGGGGCAGAGAGACCTCAAGTAACATCTTTTTATAAGGCTAACACTGGAAATTACTGGCATCTTCATGGTTAGGGCCTGTAGCCACCCATGCATATCTCAGTGCCACCAACTGTAAGGGTGTTACAGAAAAACCAGACAAGAACCAAATAGCGCTCTGAGAGTTTGGAGTTACACTTTATTCACCGCGGCGGGCTTAGGGAAATGAATCCAAATTCTAAGCAAAGCTACAAGCAGAACTTCCCTTTTTATGGAAGAGCCAGCCCTTTGTGTGCTTGCTGGCGGCGGCCTTGAAAACTATACAGTTCTATCAATTAAAAAATGCACCTGGCATGGCATTGGGTGTATCTAGTCTCTGGCCTACAAGGTCAGACAGCTAAGTTTCTCTCCCCCCTTATTCAAGCAGGCTAGAAAGCAAAGTTACTTTTTCAGAATTAGAAGCCGTCCAAAGAATAGCAGAAAATTCCACACAGTAGTTTTACAGAATAGGGGTTTTCCTTCACAAGGGTATTAGACATTGAAGATATTTTCTTACTTTTATCCTAACAGTTGGACATGGTAAACTTTAAAATTGTATAAACTTCTCGTGAGCAATCCCTAATCCTTTTTTCAGCAACCTCTTCTATTATGCCAACAGCCAAAAAGATACCTAATTTTCCCATAGTCAGCCTAAACATTCCAGAACTCTACTTTTTCCAAGTATCACTTAATACTCCTTTCCTTCACCTCTTCAATGGCATCACTAAAATTATAATTTTAACTACAATGTTAATGTTTTAATTTTTAAGATTGTCCTATTATAATTCTTATCTATAAATTAGATTTTTAAATCCACAAATAATGAAAGCAGTAATAATATCAGTTAAATGAACATTTTAACTGAGGCATTTGAGGGTCCATAGTTGAAGGCAAAATTCATATCTGATTAGAATATTCAATCTGTTTTCAGGCCAACAAGGAGGTGTGTGTGTGTGTGTGTGTGTGTGTGTGTGTATGTGTGTGTACGTGCATGCACACACGTTTTTGAGGATACTCAAAGTAAACATACATGTCACTCTTCTCAATCAGGAAAATTCCAGCATTTATTGAACAGGGAAATACAAAAATGTAACAACTCCTATTATTCATTCAGATATAGAGGTAACAAAAGCAGAGTCCCTCCCATGAGATCATGTTAACTTCCCTTATTTCTCCACTGTGAACCTTGCTCAAACATAATCAGATGAATTTGAGTACCCCACTCTTCCACCTGCAACATGTAAGACGGTGCCTTGAGCAAGTCTGTCCAACAGTTTTCCAGGTTTGAGCCTCCCTCCTTCCTGAAGTTCTTCACCATCCTTGGACTGCTACATAGAGCTTTCAGTCATCCTGTGGACAGGGAGACCTAGATTCAATGCCTAATTGTCTTTGTCATTAAAGAAGGTAAGTTCATGGTATAAGAGTGAAAAGGGACTGAGGGCCTGGAGGGAGACAGCAGCTCTGAACCAATAATAAAGGCTTGGCCCTAACTGGTTTGGCTCAGTAGATAGAGTGTCAGCCTGCAGACCGAAGGGTCCTAGGTTCGATTCCAGTCAAGGGCACATGCCCGGGTTATGGGCTCGATCCCCAATGGGGGGGGTGGGGGGGGCCATGCAGGAGGCAGCCAATCAATGATTCTCTCTCATCATTAATGTTTCTTTCTCTCTCTACCTCTCCTTTCTGAAATCAATAAAAATATATTTTAAAAAAAGAAAGTCTTGATTTATTTCCATTGCAAATAGTATAGCAGGGACTTCTGACTCAACCAAACAAACCTGTTTTCAGCTCTTCCATCAGAAGTGTAGTGTAGTAAGGTCGTTATTACTGACACCATCAATTTGGGGGGCTCCTATTTCAGCAGTCACATTGCTTTCCGGCTAGGCCTATGGGGTTTGACTGATTTAGGCTTGACTTGCATAGTGACAACTTTTCTTAAGGAGTCCATCTTATCTGTGGCACCTGCTATCATTACAAGAATAATATCTCTTAAGTTTTCACTCAGGAAGAGTGACTGCTGTTGTATTTTTCTTAATATAAAAGTTCTTTTATCCCAAGGAAATCTAGCCTTGCAATATTCACAAGATTTCTTTTGTTTTTTTTCTTGCTCTATTTCAATATTGTTACCCACTAAACTTAAATGTGAGCTATCACTACTCTAGGAAGTATTCCAGGATAGCAAAGCTGATTGAATTAGTTTATCTATATTCCTTTGTGTATGTTTTTGATATTCTGGTGGGTCACCTTTATTAGCATTATAAAACCAATCCCAGTAGTAAGAGCCAAAATACTAGCTAGTGCTTCAACTACACTTTCCCATAGGAGTTCTCTCTTTCTCTGATATCTCCCTTAGAGTGCCAAAGATTCCTTACAGCAGCCAGGATACATTGGAAAAAAATAAAATAAACCTGAGATCAAGGGAATTAAAGGTTAGCATAATAGACTACATGAGGTGTTGAGCTATAAGACGGTTCAGCTGTTACCATTCTTCTTTTTTTTTTAAAAGGAGCAGAAGCCAGAGCTGGTGGCAACATCTGCTAAAACTAAGGAGTTTAGACTTTGATTGGTGGGTGTGCTCTGTACTCTTGGTCTGCCCAACCTTCCCCACCAAATCCCTCTCTGCCCTGTTCTGTCTCTCAGGAGTCAGAATGCTAAAGTTACCATTCTTCTTAACAAACTTTATGTGCCCAACACGCTCACCTCCCAAGCAAACCAGCCAATCCTATATAATAAAAGGCTAATATGCAAATAGACCAGCCGTAGGCAAACTACGGCCCGCGGGCCAGATCCAGCCCATTTGAAATAAATAAAACTAAAAAACAAAAAAAAGACCGTACCCTTTTATGTAATGATGTTTACTTTTAATTTATATTAGTTCACCCAAACACTCCATCCAGTTTAAGAACCCATTGTGGCCCTCAAGTCAAAAAGTTTGCCCACCCCTGAAATAGACCGAATGGCAGAACAACCGAACAACTGGTCGCTATGACATGTGCTGACCACCAGGGGTGTCAGCAGGTGAGTGTGGGGCCTGGTGCCATCAGCATGTGGAAGCGGCAGCGGCTGGAGTGGGGATGCCGACAGACAGGGAAGGGGGTGGGGGGCCACAAAAGGAGGGGCTGGGCAAGGGCACAAAGGATGGGCCAAGACCTGCCCCTGTGGCCACCACAGCCTTGCGGCCCACAGTGCCTTTCAGGGTGCATGAATTCGTGCACCAGGCCCCTAGTATTCTAATAATTTTCTGGGTTTCTGCAATAAAGGCCATGAATATCCCTTGTTACACCTGTGTGGTGCATGACTGTTTTCTTAAGAGGGTCAGAAACATTTGCCCTCCCTCAACTCTCAAATAAATCTTAGTATCAGTTGTTACAATGGGGAGTACATGAGGCTGACTGCCAGATTGGTAAGGAAGTCCTCTCCTATCCCCAGCCTAGAGGACAGTTTGCAAAACCTAGACAGTGTTTGGGCAGAACATGTGTTGCCTATAAAATTTGTCATCATGTCACTACTGATACCCATGCATTATGCTCAAATCCCATTAATTAGCCTATAAGGTCCTCATTTTTCCTCTTCCAGAAAGTCATGTATCTCATATATGCATATCACCTATGTTGTCAAAAACAATAAACAAAAATCTGAAAGGTCAGAGTTAGCCTGCCAAACTTCGTGGATGCTGGCAGATGTCACAAAACTCCAGGGGCAGAGTAAAGATTGGTTGATTGCAATAGCATTGCCAGAATATCAGCATTTGTACCATTTTCCTGAGCCCCAATTCTTAGCAGGTGACATGAATTGTGCCAGATGGTCCCTGCCTTGTGTTACAGGAGAAGGATGCTGAGCTTAGGGAACCTGAATATTTTATACTGGACAGTGAGCATGCCTGCCAATCTTTCCTCCAGATGGGGACAACAGTCTCTATCTGAAAGGGCAATAAGCAAGGCTGTTACTTGCTTCAGAGGGAGATATTAACTCTACTATCCAAGCCTATTCTCTATTAAAATATTCTTTGAAGCCGAGTCTGGGACAAAGGCAGTCAGTGACTCTGCTTGCAAGATGTATGCAAACAAAAGAGACCCATAGAGAAGTGTCTCCCAACTTATCACAAGACAAAGAAGAGAATTTCAGGAATAAATTGATTTACCCAGTTAATTTTTGCCATTAGAGAACTATTGCACCATACTCTTTTTGTTAGGATTAGTGTACACTAAATCACATGCACACACTTGTAGCATGCATTGTGCAAATGCATTTTTCATATATTTTTTCCAAATCAACCTTAAAACCACATTTAAAACTAATGGTTTTCAGAGGTGGATATATAGTATACTAGAGGCCCGATGCACAAAAATTTGTGCAAGAGTCGGCCTTCCTTACCCCAGCTGCCGGTACTGGCTACCCTCCAGTACCCAGGATCCGGGCTTCCCTCCTCCAGCCTCCAGCAGGCACCTGGGACCTGGGCTGGCTTCCCCGAGGCTGCCCACAGGCACCCAGTTCCCAGGCTGGTTTCCCCTGGGCCGCCCACAGGCACCCGGGTCCCAGGCTGGTTTCCCCCAGGCTGCCCGCAGGCACCCGGGTCCCAGGCTGGCTTCCCCTGGGCCGCCCACAGGCACCCGGGTCCCAGGCTGGCTTCCCCCGGGCCGCCTGCAGGCACCTGGGTACCAGGCTGGTTTCCCCCGGGCCGCCCGCAGGCACCCGGGTCCCAGGCTGGCTTCCCTCCTCAGGCCCCAGGCTTCATCAGGAAGGACATTGTCCAGAAGACATCTGGTCTAATTAGCATATTACCCTTTTATTATTATAGATATTATCTAAATCAAGTATTAAAAAGGGAAAGGATGAAGGAAGTATAAGAATAGCATAATGAAATAACTGCAGGTAAAAATGTAAAATGATACAGAGACAAGAATGATGCAAGAAAATGAACACTCAGTGATTAAATCAGTACAAGCGAGTGAGAGCCCGAAGTACATGGAACAAGAATATGTTTTGGCTTTGTAGCTAAAGTAGATTTGAGCCGAATTACATTTATTACTCTGAATCATTCCTGTCCTCTGAAAATAAATATTGAAGATGATTCTATAATGCTGAATTATATAAAGGAAATAAAAGAAATTTTGAAAAAAATCGATATAGTTCAATTTTAAGTTTAGGAGATAAGCAAAATAGTATTAAAACAGAACGAAAAACAAAAGGATGCATGTGAATATTGTAAGGCTAGTCTTTGGGGGGCAAAATAAAATCTATAAAAAGAAATTTGAAAACTAAACAACTTTTTGTGACTAAAATTAACAAAAACACTCATATATGTAAAATCTGTGTGAATTTAGATTAAGCTGGCAACTTCAAATTCAGAAAGGGTCATCATTCTGGTTACATTCTAATCTCCATCTCTGAGTTTGGAGCAATGTGAATCGAGAAAATGACATAGGAAAAAAAAGAGGCTGAGGACGAGGAAGGGGAAAATGAAGGGGGAGAAGGAAGGAAGAGAAAAAGAAGACTGTTAAAACAACGAAATAAAAGTTGGACAAAAGGAAAGAGGAGTAAGAAGAGATGAAGAGAGAGAGAGGGAGAGAGAGAGCCCACTTAGTGCCTCAAAACATAACTATAATGGTGTTTCAGTTAATTGAGTGGAACAAAATAATTTGTGTTTTTTGGGGGGAGACATCTTTATGCTTTAAAACACTAATATATCATGTGTGGTTGCTTTTACTATTAAAAAATCAAATCGGCCTGCAATCGTATCAGTAGCACAAAAATAAAGGCAGGTTAAAAGCCAGCTGTCATTACAGTAAATGTCCAAATCCACTGACTCCCAGCTCTTTTCCATCCAACCTCCAGGTGTATTTCTCAGACAGCACAACAGGTAGAAGGCTGTCAATATTAGTACTGAATCCTGTTTTCAGGCTTCTTAAAAGATAAATGATTACGAAGTTGGGATCAAATGAATCACTGAATTACTATCAATAGTTTCTATACTGTATTTCATATTTTCTAGACTTGTAGCAAATTTATTAAATGCATTTGTTTATTTTTTAATGACATATGCTTCAAAACTTGAAAAAATCAAATTGTTTTATTGCTGCACTCTCTTTTGAGAGGAAGATTATAAGATGGGTAGTGAATATTAATAATTTCCATAAAAATATTTTAGAAAATAGCTTTTTCATCAGTGTTATTAGTACACTTAAAGTTTTATTATACAGGTTAACCTTATGTCAGTTTTTGTCTTCCCTTTATCTATCTTATAAAAACAAACAATATACTCTGATAAAGTCTGGCTTAATATTAATATCAGAATCAGGCTGAAAGTTGGATTGTATTGCATTTGATGTTCCTTTGCCAACTACTCCCTTGAACTTTGTAATGCTATACAAACCAAACCGTTTGACATAAAATCCCCTTAATACCAGTAACTTGAGAGTCTATCAGAATTTAGACATTTTGTGTATTGCCTGCTATTCAAAGGAAAATTGTTTGCATCATTTCGGCGTGTTGCTTTGTCTTTTTTGTTGTTTCCTGGAGAGAGTCTACTATTCAACTGAAAGAGATAATCAACAGTCACTTTGCTCTAGTCTCAATAAGAAGTAAGTTTTTAAATATGACTTGAAATGGGAGAGTAAAGTTGAATCTACCATGTCTTTCTTGGTCGGCCCCATGGATGTTTTTGATTGAAACTGTCATCTGAGAAATTATAAACAAAACCCCAAATACCTGGGAACTTCAAAGTTGCAGGGGCCTTCACTTTCCATTCTAAAATTAACAATGTTCATAAAATATTTCATGACCAACTTGACATAAACTTGAGTATTGTATTGCTCCTTATAAAATTTTCTTTCACATGATTCAATATTGGGTAAATACTAGTACACCTGAAAGAAAATGTTGGTACATTTAAACACATTTGTTTGATTCCAAATGCTTGCTCTACAGTTGTTCTCCTGAAAGTAGAGATAATTATTATATATTCTTGTTAGGTTAAGGCCAAATCTTCATCACTTGGCCACGCTTCATAGAAATACCACCCCCCTTTTTTTCTACCTTCCAAAAGCTGAATACTTTAAGCTTGCTACATGAAAGCAAAGGTGATCATTTTAAGATTGTTTCCTTTGAATCCCAGATGTTTCCAACATTTCTCTTTACTAATATTTACACAGCCTAATATAAAAACGGAAAGAAAGAAGACAGAGAAATGTCCTTTCAAGGGTCATGAAGGCCTTGTCACCTTTGAAATAGCCTGGTGGGCTATAGGCTTCTCTGTCCCTTCATCTTGCCATCAATCTGGCAAGCAGCGTGGCCGCTGTCATTTACACACCAGGAAGGAATCCAGTCCCCACACCGCTGCTTGTTCAGTGTGTTATTTAGCACTCCCAGTGTCAGCGAAAGTGTTTTCATCCTTCAGTGTTTCTTCGGCCTGGCAGAAAAATGGATAATGGATAATGATGTGGATGACAAAGTGCATGGACTCTAAAACTGATGAAGAGGAGAGAGAATTTGATAAGAAAAGCACTTCTGAGCCACGGCGTTATGAAAAAATCTCAAATAAACACACAAGTGGAGCCTTCTCCTGCTTGATGCTTGCTTCTCTGACACTCATGGCCTCTTATCTCTTTGCTTAGAGACAGTAGTAAAAAAATAGACACAGAGTGTGTTAATAATAGGGATTATCACCATTTCTCCAGCTTAAGGTAGATTTATGAATCCTTGCTTTTTAATTTACAACTTTTTTCAATATTTTAGATCACTATGGGAAACTATCACTATTATTACCAATAATAATTCCTAATCTGTACATAAAAACCAAAGTTGGATAAGAAGTAACTTAAACTTACACATGTTAACATTCTGGTATGTTATCATGATGGCATGTATTACACATTCACCTATTAATGAGAACAGCATAAACTATTTTAGGTGATGAATTGTATAATATGATTTTAATTAAATCAATATTCAAGATAATCTTCTAATGCCTGGGTTTCTTGGTTTTCAAAAATGAAGATATATGGGTGGTATGCTTATCTTCAACTACAATTTTTAAAAAAATATTTTTATTGGTTTCAGAAAGGAAGGGGGAAGGAGAGAGACGTAGAAACATTGATGAGAGAGAAATATCATTGCTTGGCTTCCTCCTGCACACCTCCTATTGGGGATCGAGCCCCCAACACAGGCATGTGCCCTGATTGGAATGGAACCATGGCCTCCTGGTTCCTGAGTTGATGTTCAACCACTGAGCCACACTGGCTAGGCTTCAACTATAATTCTAAGTCCTTTTTCTTGGGGCCTCTTGATTTTCTTTTTATATTTGTTAAAGGAGATTTCAGTAGCTGGCTATCATTTGCAACTTAAACATATTTTAAGCATTGTTTTGTACTTTAGTATAAGATGTAGTTAGAAAGTGAGAAAATGTCATCAACTGTCAAAATTGTTTCTTAAGTTATATTTTAGAAGAGGCTTTTACATAATATAAGTACTTTAAAATTTTGAAATAAATGTTATTTTCTGAAAATGAAGTCAGCTTATAAATTCAATATTCTATATTTTATAAACTTATGATTCATTTCCCCCCAAATATGATACCTGATAATTAAAAGCGTTTACTTCACAAAACATACCTCAAAGCTTAATCACTTGTGGGGGAGGGGTTGGTAAGCAGTCATTCAATAGTGATTTTTAAATAAATGTTTTTATATTTTAGGAAGCATTACATTTCACAACTATAACTCTTGTCATAAGATGGCACTTCAAATACATTTAAGCCAATAAATAGAAGGTTGCAGATTAAAGGAAATATAATAATGACAGAGGCTGACATTCTTATATTTCTGTCCTTCCAAGATCCTTAATGAGAAAGGATATGGAAGGTTATTTACCTTATCATACAAAATCAGGAACAAGCTTAGCTGTAGCAGCAGTGCAAACCTTGTATGGAAATGCTACTTGTGCATAACATGTGCATAGACAACATTATTTCTATTATCAAAGACTAAGCAAAACCCTGTGATTGCCGTAGAACTAAAATGTTAAAAAAGAAAAAAAAGTTAGGGCATTGTTTCATTGTTGCTAATGTTGGCAAAATGAAATGTTACTTCCACAGCAAAAAATTGACAGTGCTTTCCCTTCTAAAAGTGCAGAGTCTCATTAACATTTTGTGTATAAGATGTGCAAAATTTAGGAGTGCTTTAAAAATTTATATCTATAGATTGGTACATGATTTCAAATTGCACAAATTGCATAATAGCCACACTTTGTCATTTATTTCTATGCTCTACCTCAAAAGTGAGTGAAAGATTATACAAATTTCCTTTCTTTAACTTTTCCATTTCTCTCCCATGTTCTTATCTAGGATTATAATCTTCCCTATTCTGAATGATAGGTGCCATGTTGTAAAATAATAATAATAATAATAATCTATAAACATAAAAGGCTAATATGCTAAGTGTCTGACCATCCAACCGGTCACTATGATGCACACTGACCACCAGAGGGCAGACACTCAATGCAGGAGCTGCCATTACGTGCACTGGCCATTTACAGAGAAATGGCACTGCAGACCTGGCACCCATAAAGCAACACTTGGCTTCCCCCAAGTGGGATACAGGCCCCACCACCACCCCAGAGTGACACCCTACCAAATCACAGCTGACGTTACTGAAACCCCTTGGCACAAAATGCAGCCCACAGCCCAGCCTGGCCTGGAAACAGTCGCTGTGAGCACCAGGTAATGACATCATGTAGCAATGCCCAGCTTCCTCTCCCTAGTGACTAGCCTCTTTGGAGTTTCTTCAGCCCAGGAACATGACTTGCTTTACAGCCAGGTGGAAACATTTTACACTGTAACCAAATGTCTGTGAAGCATTTTCCCATGCCTCATCTCATTTGATCCTCACACAAGTCCTGGAGTAGGTAGATAGGAGACTCAGTGGAATCCTATTTTCTTTTCATTAGCTCTGGAGATTTAGAAAACTTAGAAACTTGACCCAACTGAAAAGAAGTAAGAAATGGTGGATCTTGAAAATGACTTCAGGTTTTCTCACTGCACAGAATATAGTCAAACACTGCTGCAGTTAAATATTTTACCCTTTGTTCTTCCTGCATGATCTACAATAATAATCTGTTTGATGTTGCTATTTACTGCTGTGTTGCTGACAGTTACCTGAAAGAGAAGTTGGGGTACTTCACTGGGCTAGAAAAAGTTTAGCTAAATCGGAAAGCAGGTCTAATTAAGCAAGTTTATTCTCTATATATAAAGTTCTTGCTGGCGCCAATCGCACACATGTGTTTCAATTTGTCATTGTCGATCATGAATTTGGTTGACATTTCTATTATAGAGAAAGGGTGAATAGCGATATTAAAATATTTCTTCTAATTAATTTCTTTCAATGTGCATGAATTTGTGCACCAGGCCACTAGTAATAATAATAATAAATTCAAGTGATTTTGTTTACCTTTCTAATGGAAAAGTAGGATAAATTATAATTAATCCTGGGACCATATTTAGATTTTAGTACAATTTTGAGATGTTTCTAGCAACATATTTGGATCAAGTGTTCAAGGGTCATTCTGATTTTACCCAAAGCTGGTCTAGATTCTTCCAAGAAGGGAAATGTTGGTGTCACTGTAGATACATATATTTTGTGGCTAAGGCATTCAGCCAGCCAGGGGTGGGAGGAATACTTTCAAATCATAGTCACATGAAGACAGTCATTTTCTGAGGATTAAAAGGGAAATGAAAACTTAAAGCATTGGTATTTTCTTAGCAGATAGCATTTTTAAGAATATGTTTAACATAATAGTCCAATTTGAAGGGAAATGCTATCATTACAGATAGTAGTCTTAATCTTAACTACATACTAATCTCAAAGAATATAAAGCAAAGTATTTTCAATGGCTAAACCTTAATGCTAACATCTTTTCTTATTAAGCTTTCTTTTCTTTCCTTTGACCCTCTCCCATGCTAAAAAGACCCCCTAAGGAGCTAAGAGTCTTTAGGATTATAACGGGCCATTAGAAACCATCTGAATACATATACTTTAGTACATAGATGGAGTCATAAAATGCAACTGTCAACATTTATTTTAAATCTCTAAATAAATCATCTTTCTCATTGCAGCCAACAGTATAGAAATAGAAATAAAGTTTCAATTCTCCAACTTTTCTTTTCCGCGACAAGGTCAATTGATGTAGGTGGGAAGCTATTTTGGTTTTTCAGTTTCCTGATTGCTCTGGATATATCAACTATTCACCTTCATGTTAGTGACTTTGTTGAATTCTGATTTAGAAACTAATTTGAAAGGAGCCCGGCCTTTGAAATACAAATGGTGACAAGAGGGCAAAGGAAAGGGGTGGGGAAGAGACTGCTGAGCAGATCTCAAATCACAGTCACGTTTGAAAGCTACCTTATGAGCCATTGACCACTCACAATTTAGCGTTTTAATCTGAATTTTAACTTGAAAGTAGCCCCTGCTGACTCAGAAATGTTGTAACGTGCAGTGGCCAGGTGGGGGAGAAGTGCAGCCCTGTCCCTTTGAAGCGTGGCTGCCCCATCAATGGGAGCACACAGGTGGCCACACTTCAAAGAGGAGGCATCAGGCCTCTGTTTCCTCCAGCCCCTGGAACAGTTATTCTCCCCCCAGTGGCTTGGAATTGGCTTTCATGTTATACTTTCACTAAAGAAAGTAAATGAAGAGCATTATAGGCAAGGCTTGATTAAAAGAAACTTTTTTAAGACAACGTCTTGAGAGGACTGGCTACCTTTTAGAAGCACCTATTAATGCAATTGCTGGGTAGAAGAAAAGGGAAGCCTGCGGGAGAGATTTTTAAAAGCAACCCACTTAGAGGGTTGCATCTGACATTTTAGCAACGAAGCTACATCCTTTCATCGAGCTCCCATGGTTGTAAGTAAATTTTTTATTTAACATTTTGTAGCAGGGTGTCTATTTCATGGTGCTGTTAGGTTGAAAAGTGCCCACGGCTGCCGAATCCGGGAGAAAAGAACTAAGTGATGTTAGAAAAAATAGCAATGACCAACTTTTAGCCATTAAATGCATTCTTGCACACCAACGCACAAGAATGTCGTTCCTGCGAACATTTACACATGACATTTACTAAAACATATATATTCTCTACTAATTTTATCCTTATATGTGGCATATTTAAGTAGATCTTATGTACTTCATTTTCTATAAGCAAGAATCTGATATAATGACTAATGTTTCTCCTGTCATGGACAAATCATGTGAATCACAATATATAGAAACTATATAAAAGCTATAGGAATTCTTTATAATCCAGAAAAATAATACTTCAGCTTGGCCACCTGTTGAAATCATCTGGCATGCTTTAAGAAGAAAAAAAAAGAGAGATGCCTGGACACTCTTTGTGGATTTTTCACTTAATCAACCCAAAATGGGCCTGGGCATAGGAATTTGAAAAGCTCCCCAGGTGATCCTCATGTGCACTTAGAATGAAACACCTGACCGTGAACAGAGCCTCTCAAGTGCTAGCTTGCATATAACCACCTGGGGATCTTGTTAAACTGAGTAGCGTTCTGATTCCGTGTGTCCAGGGTGGGGTTTGAGATTCTGCAGGTGTAACTAGCTCCCAGGTGATGCCAAACTGCTGGTCCCTAAGCCATTCATTGTGGAACAATAATTCAGTGTTTCACAGCTCAGGAAAAGGGCATAGGTTGGAATCATTAAGGCATTTGGGCTGAAATTATCTATATTCTCATACTTTCCAATCTAACTAGATACCCACTACTCCACCTGCCCCCAATTACCCCAACTTCATCTACCACTACTTCTTCCCTTTCAGGGTAGACTTGTTGCTCATTAAATCTGGTTTCTGGAATAATTTTTGGAAGGCTGTGCTGGGGCTTTAAAATGAGGTCACTAATAGTCATTGCATATTGGGTTATTTCAAATGAAGAAACTGCTTACCAGGTTAGCAGTTTACTACCAAAGATGCAGTTCTGCATTATTAAATTTCTTCCATTGGTATGTAGAGCTTGATGCCAGCAAGAATGCTAAGTGGGGGCTTTACTCTGATTGGACCCCACCCATGACATCTACTCAAGGAGAGGATGAGCTGAGTGAAAGAGTCATTTAAACCCTGTCCACATTGGCAGGAGTCAGGCAGTTCTGTGTGCACTGCAGGGAACGTTTCACGCTGACATGCAGTGTACAACTCCTGTGTGGCCTGTGTGTGTCTCAGGCTGCTGCCTGCAGGCTGCTCTAGCCCTGCTATGCAAGTTTCAAGTTTCTGACACTGGGCATCAAACTCACCTTTGAGTGTATCTTCCCTGGCCAATAGACATTTGAAATAACCACAGTATTTGAAAAGTAGAAGTAAGAATTCTATGTTGTCCCTCAAATCTTCATGTGTTCTGAGACAATGGGATGTTTTGGAAGGTCATGAACTTTTGAATATGAAACACTTGAGTATGAGAAGGGCTGTCTTTGCTTCACTTTTGGATGTGACATATGAGTTGAGGCATGAAGAGTGAGCAGGGGACAACTGAAGAGCTAGGGGAAGGGCTTCACAGGCAAAGACTACAAGAGCAAAGGGCCTTTGCTGACATAGGGCAGCCTCTGAATAGCATAAAGCAGTCCTGTGAGGGAAGAGCAGAAGAGAATGGGGTAAGGAGAGGCGCAAGGCCAGATCACGCAGCCTTGAAGAGCATTATAAAAAGGTTAAACTTATTTTTAGCTCTGTGCGACACTACTGAAGGGTTTTAAGAAGTAGTATGATCTAATTTTTGTCTCTTAAAAAATATTTATTTGTGGCTGCAATATGGAGACTAGGCTATAGAAGGTAAGTTAAGAAAGAGAAAGGCCAGTTAACGGACTGTTAGAGAAGTCTGCTTGAAAGATGATGGAGCTCAGATGCTTGCAGAAGCATTGAAGAATACCTGGCACCAAGTAAGTGCTTAATAAATAGCAGCCATCTATACTAATAAAAGGGTAATATGCTAATTAACCAGATGTCTTCTGGATGTCTTTCCAAACATCCTTCCAGACAAAGCCACAATGGCGGGGGCCAAGGCAGAGGTGGTTAGGGGTGATCAGGCCAGCAGGGGAGAGTGGTTAAGGGTGATCAGGCAGGCATGCAGGTGTGCAGTTAGGAGCCAGCAGTCCCGAATTGCGAGAGGGATGTCCGAGGGGTCCCAGATTGGAGAGGGTGCAGGCTGGGTTGAGGGACCCCTGCCCCATGCACGAATTTTGTGCACTGGGCCTCTAGTTACTATTATAACAGTCCAAGGAAGATTCCTATTGCCCCTCTAAAATGTTCTTCTCGGGACATTGTTAGGGATCACAGCCATGGCCTTACCCAACTCACTTGTTTTGGTCCTTAATTTCCCAAACATCAGGAAGAATTTCTCTACCACTGGATTGTCCAGTGCCGGGAGCCGGTCCATGCTTGCTGTTTCAAGGGACCTGGCATATATGGCATACTGTTCTTAATATGTTTGCTCACCTTCTTGGCGTTGTGTTTTAACCAAGGTCACCTCTCCGAGAAAGGTTGAATCCCCAGGTAGGGATTTTCCCCTGAAGTTAGGGAGGGAATAAAACCTCTTAACTAAGTGCCAGGCGGGTAATTAATCATTTTAACTATGAACAATCATGCTTAAGCTACATAATCTTTACTCCCTGGAATGGAGATAAGAAACACCCTAACCTTTGTAATAGAGATTGATAGGATTGAATCAACTGGTATAAATACAGATGTAACAAGACAGAAAGAGACAGGACTTAGAAGACAGAACCAAGAGGCACAGAACCTAGACCAGAACTTACACAGAACCTAGAGACAGAACATGGCAAAAGATCCTGGACAGAAACTGGCAACAGAACATAGAGACAGAACCTAGCGAGAGAACATGGCAAAAGATCTTAGACTGAACCTGACTACAGAAATTGGCAAGAGAACCTGACTAGAACCTGGTGACTGAACCTGGCTGGAGAACCTGGACAGAACCTGGCAACAGAACCTGGCTGGAGAACCTAGCGAGGGAACATTGCTACAGAACCTGGCTGGAGAACCTGGCTGGAGAACCTAGCAAGACAACATGGACACAGAACCTGGCTGGAGATCCTAACCAGAACTTCGCTGAAGATCCAGAGCAGAACCTCTCTGGAGATCCAGACCAGAACTTGGCTGGAGATCCTGGCTGGAGATCCTGGCTAGGCTGCTGATCAACTGAACACTGTCTCTGTGTCATTCCTTCTTCGCCAACTCCGTCTACGCCTTTGGGAAACCCTGGACCTGCTGGGGTTGGACCCTGGCATATGGCGCCCGAACAGGGACCCCTAGGTAAGCGCCCCGCACTCGGGACGGATCGGACTCCACCGTAGGAAGAAGGTGGATAGTCTTCGCCAACTCCGTCCACACCTTTGGGGACCCCTGGACCTGCTGGGGTTGGACCCCGGCAGTCCAGAACTATAATATTCTTTTCTGAAAAAGCATTTAGACAGTGCATTTCTGAATCTCATTATTTGATACTAACCATAGCATTTAAAATTGTCTGATATTAGCAAAAATTTTAAAGTGTTTGGAGTTGGAAACCCTTTCACAATTGATGTGAGCAATGAAGGAGATAGTTTCTCTTTTTTTTCCTGAGAAATTGTTATAAAGTTGGCAGCATACCTTTCAATTAATACATTCTTGAAATTATGAAAAATACTATTTTAAAATAATAAATACATAAGAAGAAATAAAGCAAAAACCTTCATAGTTCCCACACATTATTAGTAAATGACACAGATTTCTCAACAACAGTGAGCAATATTGAGCAGACTTATGCCTTTGCAACAATGTAAATAACAGATAAAAGTTGTGTATTATAGAAATTCACAATATTGAAAAATAACTATAATGAAAGTTTGCTAGCACTATGTAAATTTACTTTTCATATGATCTAGGAAGAAAACTTCAGGTTTTTAATTTAAACTATGGTCTCAATGAAGACATCACAGAAGCAGAATATTGTTCAAATTTGGTAGAGAATGAGCGTAGCAGAATGTTGAAATAGTGTACTTAACCTCTGGTTTAGAAAGAGACTCTCACAAGGACTATATCGCTGCCCAGATTTCTTTTGAGTGTAAGACTCATGAACAGGTACTTCATCTAAACTGTTATCATATCCTTTAGGGATTAAAAACTAAGCTAGTGGGTAGAGCAAATTAAATAGTACATTTTATTCTGTCTTAAGCAAAGAACTAGCATATAGGTATAATGAAGCTATAGGAAAGAACATAGGTAAACTTTGGCCCTGTTTTTAATAAAATCTAAATGGTAGAGGACTGTCAACACATAATGACTACAAAAAAATACTAAATAATTCTTATAAAGGGACAAGTGCATGATGTTTTGCCCATTAAGTGTTCTAAATATTGACCTGCAAAGCAGTCATTGGAAAAGGTGGATGTTCTTACACTGACTTCCGTGATACCAGACATAGGTTTTTCCCCATTACTTTAGTTACCTTCTGTCACTTTAGCTTAGTTTCTTTGCTGTCTGGTTGCTTTTAAACAATTAACTATATAAAACTCTTTCCCTCAAATACTTATCACAAACTCTTTTTAATAAAAATAGGTACCACTCATTAAATTTCTTGAGTCACTTCTAACTTTCAAAGTCACTCTTAAATTAGCTAGCTAATATATGTGATATCTGGAGGCAGGGAGCCTCCTTTAACAAAATGATTTAAATTGTATGTGGCAAATGAGAGCAGTTCTTGCTCCACATAGCCAATGTTCTAGCCATAAGCAGAAATCATGAAAATTACCCCATTAGTGTCAAAGATTGAAAAATAATGTTACCTCTACATATTTGTAGGAAGTACTGAATGTTGTTCAGAAACCTTGTCTAACTGCAAAATCATTATTTTCACCTGAGAGATATTGCACATGATTGCTCCTTATTCCCCCCCCCCCATTCTACAGTTTAATATAAACCATCAATTCATTACACGGTATATTTCATAAAACACATACAGCTTTTATATTTTCTATTATGTCTATAATGTGTTTTGGGATTCACCATAGGGAGCAAAAATGAATGACCTTTTTTGCGATTCTCTTTATTCTAGGTTTGAATGTTTTCCTTTTACTTCCCCTAGAGAAATTTAGGAAATATACATTAGAATGCTGATTCCTAGGATAATGGCTTTTCTGCTTTAATTCAGTCAGTAAGTTTGTGTTTTCCCTGTAAAACAGTTTGTTTTCTTAGAGAAGATAAATGGGCTCATTCCCTATGCAGAGCTAGGTAGGAACATAATAGAGAAGCTTTTGACATGGTGCATGGCTGTTGGTTGAAATGCCAGCAAGCTTTACAGAATAGAGAACAGAAAGTAAAAGGGAATAAGTGAATAGATGAAGTGAACAAAGTCACAAACTATAGTAGAAACAGCTATTGCAGATAGACTAGAAAACTATATAGTATAGTTCAAGGTACAACTTAGATTTCTTTCATTCCTCTTAAACTTACTGCACTCATTCAATCAATTAGAAAGACCAAGACTTGTACTCATGCCCAAATCATATCCCAAATCCCACTCTTATTTTTATTTTTTTTCTAGACAACCTGTAGGTAAATCACCATCATCTCCTAGCTGGTCATCTTTTCTCCATTCTGGCCCTGAGGTGGCCCAAACACAACACTATCCCCAACCTCAAACACAGAAGCCAATTATCTTCACTTAGATGGATCTTTTTATTCTCCTGGCATTAAATCATTTTATGGCTACTAATGTAGTTAGAATAACATCTACATTCTTTACCAGTGTTTCAATCCCAATACAATCGGTGCCCATTTTCCTCTGTTTTCATCTCACACACCCCTTCCCTTGTCTCTTAAATTCCAGCTATGCCTGCCTTTCTTTTCTTAAAAGCTTGTTTCTACCCTGGGTTTTCTCTCTGGCTGTTTCTTCCCTTAGATCCTCTTCCTGATTTTTGCATCCTCTGAACACTCCTCCTTCAACTTCGTCCCATCACTGGAGTTTAAATTTTCACCTTCCGGTAAAGAACTTACCTTATTTCCTGATCGTAAGTAGCCCTCTTTTTCAATCCAGTATAATACCTTATTTTATTTATCGAACATTCATTAATAAAATACATATTGTTCTTCACTTCTCATTTTTTTCTTTAATTATCACCTGACTCCCTTCTTCCATTAACTACATTGTAGGCTCCATGAGTGCAGGAACCGTGTCCATTTTGCACACTGTTCTACCTCTAGGCCTAGAATAACTTATATAAAGTGTTCAATGATTATTTCCTGAATAAATGAATAATGCATTCTAACTCCTGGTATCTACCCCATTAAATTAGGGTTGTCTGTGATCTAACAGAATTTCCCTTAGTCAACTCCTTTGGAACTTCATTATTTCATCATTTCTGGATAGGAATGCTGGGTAGGCTCATGGAGTATTTATGATTTCAATTTGGCCATTGTTATTTGTATTAATTTATGGCAATTAGAATTTATTAAATATAAAAATATTAAACATATAATATGACAAAAAACAACCTTGAACTCATGTGTAGCTTGGAAAATCTCAACAAATTGAATAAATATTTATTCCATGTGCTTGGGAATCATATTGATGTTGGCTAAATAATCCTCTTCTTTGTTAATCTATCACTATAGCTTGTCTTAGTTCTATATATCTCTGTATATTTGTTATCTATTAATGAAACCTGAAATACTTTGTATTTTACTTATGTGCATTCTTAGTGTTGTAACTAAATATTACCAAAATAGGTTTCCTTTTATTTACTTCTCTGGTATAGATATTGCAGACAAGTCCATTTGGATAAGAGTGCATGTTTGGAGTTCTTGTTTTAAGAACTTATTGGAGAACATTGGTTATTAACATTATATATATTGTTAGAATGGCTTTATCAATATGACAAGAAACAACAAGTGTTGGAAAGGATTGTGGATAAAATGGAATTCTTCCTATTGAGTTTTTAACACCTGACTTTAGGAATCTGACAAGCTACTATTTCATCTCTTATAGAGGATTTAGTTAGAGATAGACTGACATGTAAGTATCTAAAGCAGCCGTGGGAAAACTACAGCCTGCGGGCCGGATCTGGCCCATTTGAAATGAATAAAACTATTGAAAAAAGAGACCATACCCTTTTATGTAATGATGTTTACTTTGAATTTATATTAGTTCACACAAACACTCCATCCATGCTTTTGTTCCGCCCTCCTGTCCAGTTTAAGAACCCATTGTGGCCCTCGAGTCAAAAAGTTTGCCCACCCCTGTAAGCTATCCAAAATTACACACAATATAAATAAGGGCATGGTTATACAGCAAATAGTTCCAAATAGAATAGAACTTTAATACTTTTGCCTGGAAGCTTCCCTTAGAAATCATCTAATTTAACTATCTTATCATATAGTTTAAGAACAACAACAAAAGTGAACAAATAAAACAAACAAACAAAAAAACAAGAAAAAAAATAGATTTGAGGAAAGTAATAGAATAGTACACCAAAACTAAATCATTTGATGTCAATTCCTCAAGCCCAGGAACTATTCAATGACTTGGCACATAGTATATACTCAATAAACATTTGTTGAGTTATTGGGAAAGAATTATCTTCTTGTTTTCCTATGTTAAAAAAATCACAAGTGTATATCAGATAAAGAAATCTTTGAATGTTTATCATACTGCATTATAACATTGACATTTATTTTAAAAACATTTCTGAGTTAAGTATGCCTGGGCTTTCTAATCCTGATCTGCCAATGTCACATCTTGAACATGCCAAGACTCTGCAATTTTAGGTTAGGTTCTCCGTATTAGCAGTTAGCAATTCTCTTTTTAAGGGAATGATCATAGGTGTGCTTGAGGCTTGGCTGAACTAACCAAAAGGGTATATTTTATCCTTGAGTTCAGAGCTATAGCTGCTCTCTGCAGAACCTGGCATAGATTGCATCCCTGCCTTTCTGAATCATGGTCAATGCCTTTGCTCATAAAGAACCACCCCTTTCCGGTTGCTCAATGCCAGGTAGTTCCTGCTGCTATTGTCTCTCAGCAGGCCAAAGCCACGGAGCATTCTTTAACACAGAGGGGTTTGTCGACATTGTCAGTCCTCCATATTTATGAAGCATTGCATTTGTGGGGATAAAACATAGCCAAGTCGAAGTCGCTTCCAGACTGCCTTTTCCTTAGCTGTCATTTCTTTGGCTTAAAGTGGATAATGCTTCCTTTCCAGGGAGCATATTTAGCTTCCTTCAGAGTAGCGTCTGGGAGGGATTTACATTCTCACATTAAAACAGACTTCTTATTTTAGGAGCATCAAAAATCAGCATAATTACAAGAAATAAAAGGAGGGAGAAGATGCTAAAAAGTCCAGAAACATATTTGAGTCTTTCAAAACACAGTGGATTGACAGCTTTTAGACATTAACACATATGTATGACATTTGCTATATTTGATATCAATTAAAAATAATACTTGCTTTAGTACATAAATATGTCATCAATTCAGCTCTGCAAATGTTCTAACATTTAGAAACATACATGGTTTGGCACAACATGGAATTCAAGAACTACCTGCGGTGTGATAGAGGGACTGCACAAAATTATAAGAAATATAATCCAAAAATGTAAATTCAGCAGCCTAGAGCGGGAGCATTACAGGTCTTAAAACTTTTACCTATTATTAATTTCTGACATTAAATTCTACATAAGTAACTCTCACAGAGAAAATCTGTATCTTAAGATAAAATTCCAGCAATGCTAAATTACAATAAAGCCATGTTAAAGGACAAAACACACAGTTGATAGTTTTATGTTTGAGGTTAATCAGAAGTAAAAAAAAGTGACAGAAAGCTAACAATCATAGCTTTATGAATCAAACTCTGTTTGCATTGCTTCAAAATATTCCTTTTTATTTTAATAATAAAACACTATTAAGGAGGGATAATTAGCTCTTTATTAGGGATGCAGTGTTATTAATACTTAATAGACTATTTCTTTGGCTCCATAAAAAATAAAGTATTGCAGGTTGAATATGAAATAAGTCCAGTTATGTAGTGAGAGAAAACATGGAGTTTCTGTTATTCCAAAGAAAGAAATTCCAGTAATTCAAACAGTGTGTTTAAACTTAAATTAAGTTAGAATTAAAATATGTTTTTTAGAGTGAACTGCTTGTTATATAGGCAATACGTGGCTATTGTTTTATTGTTCTAGAATAATTTTTCTTTGAGGTGTTCTACTTTTCCTTTTACAACATCAAGGTTATTCACACACACATACATAAAGCTGAAAACATACAAATGATGTACGGCAATAAGAATGCAAACATTATAAGAGCATTAATCATGTAAACAGTTCAGCAAATATCCATACCGTCACAGTCCATTTGCTCTTTTTTGTTGTGTTTTATATCACTGTATTATGATGAACTATGGTTTCACATAATTCATCAGCAATTGGATTATAGCTGTATTGCAATTTGCTTAATTGGTATCAAAGCAAAAACTATGCTGTACTGGACAGGTTGTTAACAGAATGTAACAAAGGGAGAAAAATGTCATCTCCAGCAAATCTGAACATCACAATATAATGCTATTCCTATCAAGGCAAGTGGATTGGTTTTAAATGTCATGATGAATAATTAGGAACTGTGAGCATGATCTGTGATCATTCAGAAAGCATGCTATTAAAATACTGTACACTTCTGGCTAGGAACTTTAATTTTTAAATCATATGTTAAGAAAAAATACTAAAGAAAAGAGGTAATACTGTGCCATCGAAAGTAGAAATTTAAGTTTTCCTGCCTTGGGAGCAAAAATGTAGGTTTTTTGTTTGTTTGTTTTTAAAAAAAGACTGAAGCACTCAAAATGAATATACTTACTCATTCAGGAAGAATAAGAGTTGCATTTCTCATCATTAGAATTAAAATTTCTATCCATTCTGAAATGTAAGTTGAAAAGCTAGTTGCTGACTTATAAATGGTCATATTCTAGTTGGAGTCTTGACCCCTTTATGCATCAAATAATTGTGAAAAGAATTCTTAAAAGTTACTAATTGGATAAAGTCAGAGACTTCCAAAGATCTATTTTATTTACACACACACACACACACACACACACACATACATCTCTCTACTCATGTTCATGTAAATATAGAGCCCAAAGCCAACTTTCTAAAATCTACTTGAAAATGGAATATCAGACTTGAAAATAAAATAATAGATTTCTCATGCATAAATATAATTATTTATAATAAGTTTTATTTGCTGGTTTATATTTTCAAAGCCTTATTTTAAAAGCAAATGCATCCCTTCATCATATACTGCTAGCAGAGAAAGAAAATACAGCAATCAACTTAGTGACAACTGAAAATCAACTTACATTTAAAAAAGAAAAGGTAATTTATAAAACTATATTTCTCATGTAAAATTAATATAATTGTGAGGTGTATCATATGCCTCATTACATATGCTTTTACATACCCATTCTACATTAATATCTATCTGTGTACAAGTAGACAAATATAATAAGTATGTGGAAACAAGACTAAACACCCTTATTCCTTTCGATAAGTAATGGTTGAGTATTACTAACATGGTTCTATGCTATTCTATCTGACAAGTTCAAAGAGGACATCATAGATTCATTGAACACTATGGCCAAAAGGGAATTCTGAGTTCATCATGGAGTTTAAAATGTCAATCAAAATATATTTAAATACATTATGGATGAATATTTTCATCAGGCGGTTCTTATGATAATGTGCATACACATTAAGACAGATATTAGTCATTCTCAATCTTCACTGCATTTTGCAATCATCTGTGAATTTTTAAAAAGTACCCATACCTGGGCTCCCTATCCCCAGAGAGCTTATTTAATTTGGTAAAGGCCGGTCATCAGTGTGTTCTAAACTTCACCATCAGTATATTTCTAAAGCACATACTAATGTGCAGCCAGGGTTCAAAACCACTGACCCGCATGAATCATATAAGGAGTCACTGTTAGAAGGAGATAACAAAATGCAAATGCAAAATGTCAGAAATAAGCAAAGTCTGTTTCCAAGTTAAAACAAATTGTTAATATTGCAAACCAAATTCATACATGTAAATTCATATAAACAGTCTTTCCGGGTTTATTAAATAAATCATTATGCATACATATTTTTAAATTTTAAATTAAGGCTATTTTACATTTCTATGACATTGAAGTCGTTAAAAAGCACTTTACAAACATTAATTGTGCTTCACAATATTTCTATAAGCTACATATTATTATTTCAGTTTTACAAATGGGAAAACACAGGCATGAAGTGGCTAAACTAATTGCCCACAGTCATGCAAATAATGAATGTTACAGCTGAGAAAGTAAGGGGGGATTGTAATACTTAATTTCCTCATCTA
This sequence comes from Myotis daubentonii, assembly GCF_963259705.1. Classification (NCBI taxonomy): domain Eukaryota; kingdom Metazoa; phylum Chordata; class Mammalia; order Chiroptera; family Vespertilionidae; genus Myotis; species Myotis daubentonii. The sequence goes on along the minus strand of NC_081845.1, from coordinate 50,329,395 downwards.
ATAAAGTTTTCCATAGGGGTGGAGAAAGGATGAAACCCTACAAAACATGTTTTCAATTTAGTGCTTTTTCTTTTAAAAGATACTCGGTTGTTATCTACAAACATTTCTTATGTAGTGTCTATGGCTTGGGTGCCATGCCAGACACAGTGAAGGTCAAACAGCACAAGACCAAGAATCTGCATTTCATGTGCTGAATCAAGAACCTTTATTCTGTAAACATGCAGAAACTTCATTTCTTGAATATGACCTTTTCTCTTTTCTTTTCTTTTGATTCAAACTAGCCTCATCCAGCACCAGGATTCACCCACATCCTTGTCCCTTGCACTTTCACTCCTGTAATCATTCGGCCCTCAGGACAATGAGGTTCTGGTCAGCACCAATAATCACCTTAGGAACAAAGCCTTGGGTCTGTTGACCACAGAGACAGAGTTTCAGTCAAACTAGAGATAACATCTAGGCCTCAGTTGTGTTTCAGCTCCAGACCCCAAAACAACAAAGCCAAACAACCCCACCAAACACACCCTTTGGAAACAAGACAGAGAGAGGCCATGGCTGACATTAGGACTGGATGCAGTGATCAACTACCCCCCCCCCCCACCCTAGTGCCAACCAATAAATGGAGACCATGACCCTATTCCTGACCCTAACACCTTAGTCCCTTACAAGCCATTGGGGAGCCAGGTTTTAGAACACTGATTCACCTGGGCTCCAGGTTTGGCACTGTTTCCTTTTATTTCTTTGCTGCAAACACCTGTTACTGTCTTATGGGGTTTTATATGCTCAGGCAAATGAACCCCTCTAGTTTAGTAACAATTTCATGTACAAGACCAAGAGCCTCCTTTCTAAATAAAGGACCAAGAAATTCCATCTGAGGTGAGCACCTGTGAAATAAATAACCATACAAACATCATATATGCTAAGAGCCAAATTTTTGGTGAAGAAAGAACTATATGGATTCAGAGGCAATTTTTAGAAAAGTTTGAAATCAAAGTGGTATCTATAATAATAAAAGTGTAATATGCTAAATAGACCAGACAGCTGAACGACCTTCCAGACATCATTTGGATGAAGCCACCACAGCAGGGGCCAAGGCAGAGGCAGTTAGGGGCAATCAGGCAGGCAGGCGAATCGTTAGGAGCCAGTGGTCCCGGATTGTGAGAGGGATGTCCGACTGCCAGTTTAGGCCTCATCCCTGTGGTATCCTTGTGGGATCAGGCCTAAACCGGCAGTCAGACATCCCCTTAGGGGTCCTGGATTGCAAGAGGGTGCAGGCCGGGCTGAGGGACCACCCCCCCCAAAAAAAAATTTCGTGCACCCGGCCTCTAGTAAAGACATGAAATAACTCAAGGCAAAAGTATGTACAAAATGTTTGTTAACAATGAATTCTTCATTCCCTTTTATGTCAATATCCTAGAAAGAGAGTGCTGATGATAAAGTTGGGAAATGTCAGGGCCAAGGGTGAAAAGACTTGAATAGCAGTCTAAGACAGGCAAAAGACAAAACTATTGATAATTTCAACTAGAGGGGTATCAAAGACAAAGTACTACATAGGAACGTTAATCTAAAACATAATTTGTAGGAAAGATTCAAATGGGAGAAACTAGAGATGAAGAGACTAGTTGTTGGATGAGGTGGAGAAGGCCTCGTCAGTGAGAGCAGGTGTGGGAATAGAAAAAATCACATGAATTAGCAAGGTCTTGGGAGGAAACAAATCAAAACAAACAAACAAACAAATTTTTAAAAAACTTGGTAAATAACTGAGGATAGGAAGAAATTAATTTAAAGGTGAAAAGATCTGTCACTATATGAATATCCTACATGTCATTTAGCTGGGTCTCAAATGCCTTATGTGATATAAAACTCTTTTTGCCCCAGCCGGCTTGGCTCAGTGGATAGAGCATCAGCCTGTGGACTGAAGGATCCCAGGTTCAATTCCAGCCAAGGGCACATGCCTGGGTTTCAGGCTCGTTCCCCAGTAGGGGGTATGCAGGAGGCAGCCAATCAATGATTCTCTCTCATCATTGATGTTTCTATCTCTCCTTCTCCCTTCCTCTCTGAAATCAATAAAGAAATATATTTTAAAACAAAACAAAAAAACACCAAACTCTCTTTTACAAGTGGCAGCCCCTTCCATATTAGGCTGGATCTAATTACTAGAAAGCTTGTTTATTTGGCCTAATTTTACCTAATGTGATTTTTCTCCATTGGTTCTAGGTTTATACTTACATCACTCTAGGTCACAAACACAAATTATTATTTTTTTCTCTAAAGTGTCAGATAGTAAATATTTCAGGCCCTGGAGGACATATGGTCCCTGCCACAATTACTCAGCTCTGCTGTTGTAGGACAAAAAGTTAGCCATCAATAATATACAACGTGAATGAATGTGGCTTCGTTCCAATAAAACTGTTTACGCAAACAGATGGCAGGCCAGTTTTGGCCCAGGGGCCATAGCTTGCTGACCCCTGCTGTAGCTCATAACTATGTTTAACATCTTTTAAGGCACATTTTATCCTTCAAAGTTTTTGCAAAATCCTCTTCTACAGCCCAAACACAACCAGGTCCTTTGCCTATTTCTGATATGACAGGATTTTGAATCACACTTCTATGATTTTCAGTAACACAGCCATATATTTGTTAGACTGTGGCACTCATAATTTAATAAATCTTTCTCAAAATGGTCAGACAAACAACAGAGCTGGGTTATTGACTCCTTTTTTGTGGATACTGTAGTCTACTAATTAAATTCTATGGCTGAATAAACTATTCATGACAGCTAGATTTTTCTGTTGATCCAGGCATCAGATTAAGATTCTTCTCTGCACTTTGAGGATATGGGCTATTGTTGAGGCTGCTACCCCTGCTGTCTAAGACTCTAACTTTTGCTAATTGTTCACTGTAGGGGCAAGATTAATACAAGCTGATGTTTGCTGGAAATTCTAGAAAAGCAAATGCAACCACTCACGAACTGGCTCCTTTCCTCCCCAAACTAGACCAAGCGATGCCTTCTCTGTTTCAGAGTTTAGATAATTCCCAGGCAGGTGATTTCCTCATTGTCCTGTGAGCTGGAAAGGATCTATGGAGTAATGATCATGTACCTAAGCTCAGGTTAATCCACACTGGACTGTATTTAAACTGGTCATAGGTAGAGGAGACATTTGCTGAGTTCGGACTACTATCCCCATTCCCTGGAGATCATGAACTTCCTGGAGATTTAGCTCAATGATGTCTGCTACTGGGTCTGCATTCTTTGATCCAAGAGCACAACTAAAAACTATCAATGATCCTTTATTATGCATGCTTTTTAAAAACTTGAGCTTCAGCGAAGACCATCTGAAAAACTGGTGCTGTTACTACCTCCGGTCACTTTATCAAGTCAACCTTTGTAACTGCCTGAATAGCCTGATCATTAGGTGAAACTATCTTTCTTTCCTTCCTTTCTTCTTCACTTCCTCCCTCTCTTCCTCCCTCCCTTCTCTCTCTCTCCCTCCCTCCCTCCCTCTCCTGCCTCTCTCCCTTTCTTGCTTCTTTCCTTTATATTCTTTCTCTGTTAGCTCCTAAAAGCAAAGACTTTTTTGACCTAGTAGCTGCAATGTTCCAGGAACTGGTTGGTGCTACAGTCTCAGTGGTGAATAAGACATAGGCTTTGCTCTCAAAAATCAACCTTTGAGAAGGCAAGAAAATGATGAATACAATTATAAAATGTAATTAGCCGTAACATGCTTGGTCCTAATATAATGCCCCTATGTTGCCTTTTTAAATAAATAAACTTAAGTGTTTTTTAAAATAAATAAACTTAACTCTTCATGACTATTTCAGTTACCTAATGCTGTTACAAACATCCCAAACCTTGAATTGAAACAGCTTGTGTTTTGCTCCTGAATCTGTAATTTGGACAAGCCCCTGCTCCTGGGGACTGAGCTGTCGGCTGGGACCTAGGTCGGGGCTGTTGGCCAAAATACTTCAATGTGGCCTCCATGTGGCCTCACTCGCCTTATGACACGTGACACTAAGACTGATTTCAAGGAGGAACATCCCAGAGAGAACTTAGCAGGAACTGTGGTACCTTTTCGAACCTAGCCTCTTAGTCATGCAGTTTCCATAGTGCCATCTTCCATTTATCAGCAGAAAGTCATTAAGGCCAGCCATTATGTCAGGGGAGAGGTAGCAGTCTCCTTTTAAATTTTTTTTTTTTTATGGGAAGCGTGTGGATATGTTTTAAAGTGACCATGGTCCTTACTCTGTGTGTCACAAGCTACTTAACACTTCTTCAAGAAAAATACCTCATCTCTTCATAAGGCCTCCCAAAAGGCTCTATAGCACTAGATTTAAGCTTGAGTTACCAGATGGCATCACCTATCTTAGGTAAAGGTGACTTGAGGCTCTTGTGGTATAGTCACTTGATTACAGCTCCTCAAGTAGTTTCTCTTCATCTGAAGGACCTGAACTAACTAAAAGTGATCTGAGCCCCTATACACCTAACAAACAATGGTGGAACAGGCATAGGATAACTACTATAGACACACCCTTCGGAAAATAAATAGAATGGGAGGTATATAGCAGTCACTGGCCCATGATGACGTCAAATTCCAACCAGGCACACATGTTGCTAGTCCGAATTCCTGGAAATAGTTCTCAAAATGTTTTAGTACTCTTGGCCCCACCCATTGAGTCATCCTTTCTTTCACATGAAACCTGACTAGTGTTTGTAGCAGATTATTTTATTTAATCTTCTTACTGCCCATAATAGTTCCAGAGCCCAAAAGGCTCTTTTCATTTTATAATGTCTCTGCTTCTTTTAGTTCAAGCTGATACAATTTTTAAAAAAGAATTCTTAGATAAAGCCACCAAATCTTTCAAAAAATATTGTCAAGATTAGTCTGCTCTACTTTAGGTTCCCTGGAATGCTACTGTGGAGACAGTTCTCTCAAGATTCTTATAGGGCCTTTTGCCTATTTGAAAGGGTCTATATGGTACCCCTTTAAAACTTTCTGAGGTCTTAAGAAAGGTTTTTAGTTATATCCTTGGTTTTATCTTTAGAACATCTTTTTCTGAGAGTGCCCTAGATTTTACCTTTGCCTGGAAGCTGTTATTTAATTATAGCATCTTTTGCAATCAGGAGAGTCTAGGAATAAAACACCATTTTATTTTTGAGCCCAGCGAGCCCAGTATCCTTTCTATTTAACTATCTTCCTCCCTTCCTTTCTTCCTTCCTTCCTTTCTTCCACCTTTCTCTCTTCCCTCACATTTTACTATTAAGCAACTTGAAGAATCTGGGTGGCACTTTAAGCATTTCTACCTGGAAATCTCCTCAGCTAGATCTTCCAATTCCTTGGGCAATATTTCCATTTTTAACCTTTTGATTGGAGGAGTTTTAAATAAGCTATAGGCATCTGTTAAGACCACCACAGTATGCAAGTGCATGACTATCATTATGTTAAGGAAAGATTACTGAGCCAGGAGTCTAAACAGATTTTAACTCCAACTTTATCATTAATTAGTAATATCTTATTCATATTAAAATTTAGAAAAGAGCTTGTAATAAGGAAAGGTATTTATGATTATATTCAGAAAAAATTAGGCATCTCTATCAGGCAAATAACTTTAATAAACGGGAAACAGAATGAGGTGTAGTCTGACATACTTTTTATGTTGAAGCCATGATGACTTCTGCCAATATTCCTATTTTATAAAATATTCCCCAAACATCCAATTATGAGTATACCAGAGATTAATGTAAAATTCCCTTTTTAAAAATTATGAGCAATTGTCCATTTCTGTTTTCCCAATAACTCTCCAGATTTCCAATGTCCCTCATATGATAGAGATAGCAGCTCAATAATCTTAATGTAAGCTCTCCAACAACTAAATTGGAACCTTTCATATATAGTAAGGTTAAAGTTATGTAAAGTAGCTAAAACTTCAATGATCATTTCACCATCAATCCTGATCCTCAATTCTATTCCAGAGAGATAAAATTATATCATTTCAGCACTAGAAAAACAAACATTGTGCTCATTTAGACCAATAATATATCAGTACCAAAAACACATAAACTACAAAGTAAGACAATGAAATCATGAAGACCCATGAAAGGAAAGGAGATTTTCAGGCATTAATATTCAACAATGGAAAAATCATGGGAGAATTTCAAAATAGAAGTATTGAGGATAAAATAATTGAGCAATATATGAACATTAAATGATAGAAGTGACAGTGTTATGTTTATTAAATATTTAATAGCTTTAAAGTAAATATAAAATCAATCAGCTTTATATAATTTAAAATATTGTCAAAGACGAGCCTATGATAATAGTACCAATATAGTTGGTTTAAAATAAAATGTAAGAATCTATGTTTCGTTGAAAATCCTTAAGGATTCTTTATGTCATGTATGGTCTGAACTGTGCCAAAAAGATAAAATACTTTAGAAGATTTTTCAGGATCTGCCAACAGATGAGGAATTTTGCTAAAATGCATACTAAATTTAATCTGATAACCACTCCTGGTGAATCGGCTGGAAAGGCTAACCAAATGCTATTAAAGCTGTTGAGTGTAGTGCATCAGCAGTGAGAAAAGACTAAGAGACTAAAGAATAGAAGATCCTCCTAAGAGAGCCAGTCAGGGTCTTTAGGAGAAAAGGAAATTGATTCTGAATTTATGTTAATTGGCTAGAGTTTGGGGTATGATCTGTTGCTTGCTATTAGCAGTGTTAACAAAGATGAAAAGAGAGATAAGAGTAACTATTTCACTTTTAAAGAATTTTTAAAAAGGATATTGTTTTTCTAAATTAAAACAATACACAAAAGTGACATTCCAAAAAATATACATATGGCTATTAGGACCAGAAAATAAAAGCATTTTCACGACTATAAAGAAAAAGATTCACAAGCAAGTTAAGTTCAAAATTAATTTCTGAAAGACTATTTTCTGTCCATTAGTGGTATGGTATAATTTTTTAAAGGGATATTTGAACACAATTAGGCATTATTTAAACCCAATATAAACCACTAATTTTGGTATTCTTTATAATATCTAAGTATTAGAACATTTTTTAAATTAAGGAATAACATGTAGCTAGATACTGTAATAAAAAGTGAACATCATGCTGTGTGTGACCACAATGTGTATATAGTAATATTTTCTGTTAAAAATTTTAACACAATATATAAAATTCATGGTTCATTTCTGAATTCCAGTTGCTATAACATCAGCTGATTGAAGTTGCTTCCAATTTGATTTAAGAAAAAGAAAACTAAAAACTTACAGGAAAGCTAGTGTAATTTGATGTTACTAACAATCAATAACAAATTATATTAAATGTCTTATTACAACAACAAATAACTTTAATGGAATAAATATATGCCAATTTATTAAGTCCATATATGTTTGTTTTACTGTTAATTGTTGAACCTTCATACCCAGACATGCACAATAATAATGAAATTCAGTCAATTGGGATATTTTGTCAACTGTCATTTATTTTTATATTTTTGCCAAGTTTCACTAACTTAAAAATTGTGGCTTTACACATATTTACATTTTGTTATTATGAAGGTATGTTTGTCAAAATAGTAGGGAAAAACATATTCTATTTAACAATGCCTTAGTTTGATTTGCACATACACATACAGACACACACACACAAAGTATGTGGGCTTCCACGCTCTTCCCTCTGGCTTTGCAAATTTTCCAGGTAGGCCATTTTAATTTTTCCAGTCTGGATTCTTTATTATAGCTCCAGACCTCTATGACATCTGTCTTTGAATGTTTCACATATACTTCAAACTTAACATATTAAATATAAAACTCTTTATATCTTCCCAAATTGTTAGTGTACCCCTTAATTACTTCTCAGCGTAAAGCACATCTAATCACTTGGTTTTCAATGTCATTGGGAGGTCAACATCAACACACCCGATCCTTTATTTATATGGATTCTACATTCAATATATATTTACAAACTCTATTTCTGCTACCAATTCTTAATCCAAGCCATGATCTTATTTTAAAATAGGTTTATTTTCTAATTTTGTAAATATTGATATGAATAACATGCATAACCAAAGTTCAATATTTAAAACCAAAACATTCGAATGCCTGCACTAGACTGTATGCTCCCTAACAGTGACATCATCTGTTTTCCTCACCTCTGTATACCCCCACTTAGCACAGTGTCTGGCATCAGGTATTTGTTGAACGAATAAGTGCATGGTTGATGAATTTGGGATGAGAACCAGCTTGCTAGAAGTGAGCTAAGGAGTTACTAAGTAGGAAACATCAGCATGGGTAAAGAACTTCTTCCAGAGGTTCCTCAGCAAGTCAAATGAGATAAACAGGGAGCGTGTTAATGAAGGAGGGAAGGCCAAGGGATTGTTTCAAGATGGGGGGTTTGGACCTGTTTAATTTGCATGTCCTCATAATTATGTGTGCAGGATTGTGCTCTACGTGAATTCTGTTCAGTCCATGTGTCACAATGGGTGTACGCTGTGTTTTAGATCCTTTGATTGTCCTTTCCAGATGTCTCCCCGTCCACATTTCTGATATACACACATAACATGTGGATTACAGCATTTTGTAAGTCTGATTGCCTTTGGGATGTCTTCAGCGCACAGAATGTGCTTCTGGCTGCCTGTGTATCATGGCTACGAAGAAAAGATGTACCAGTTGGGCAAGCTGAAATGTCAACCACCATTTTAAGATAGTCATAAATGAAAGAAAAAGTTTTGCCTCCAGTTTGCAATGGGGAAGCAATAGCAATTATTCGTATCACCAATGAGGAATGGAGCACAGCGTGAGATGCAAATTCTGCCAAGTGACTATATGCAAAGCTGACAAGGAAGCAATCTGGGTGAGCAGTTTCAAGGGTGCAGTGCCATTCCCTCAAGAATAACCCTGTGTGTTTACACATGTGTTTTTCCCTAAGTATCTTTTATCTGACTCCCTCTGTCTCTGTCTCTCTCAGTCCCTGTATCTGTTTCTGTTTCTCTTTCTCTCTTTTAAACTCGGATTTATTTTATTTTTTGCATATAAGTTCTTTGGGTAGAGATGAACTAAACTCTGATTTTGAACTTCCAGCTCCTATATTTTTATGTGGCTTTGCTGCTGCCTTAGTTCTCTTTAAGGTCAGTCCTGCCTGGCCATTTAGAACACATGGGGCAACCTCTCTGATGGCTCCCACTTGCCAGCTTAGAATTAGGAATGTTCCTTTTGAGTCAGAGAAGAAAGGAAAAAGATTTAAAGGTGAAAAGTAAAATCCATGGTATAAATTTAGCAAGGACACTGAATGTAAGATAAATGATGCCCATAAAAAGTGGCTATGTGGAAATTATTTTAGTGTGATAAGGACTGCAATTTTCAGGCTGAAAAAAATGTAGGTCCTTTCCATCAGTACAGTTAATTTACCAAGACAGTTTGGGCCAAATGGTGGCCCCTAGAAAGTTATGCCCATGTTTTAATCCCACCCGTGAACATTACTGTATATGACAAGAGTAAACATTACCTTATAGAATGATAGGATTATGTGAGGAGGAGCTTATCCTGGATTATCCTATTGGACTCGAAATGCAATTACATGCATTCTCATAAAGGGGGGTGCGGGGTTGAGACAGACACACACAGGAGAAGAGACAAGAGGAAAAAGCAATGTGACTACAGAGGCAGAGATTGGAGTGACTTGACCACAAGCCAAGGAATGCTGCAAGCCATGAAAAGCTGAAGAGGCAAGGAACACATTCCCTCCGAGAGCTTCATGAGGGAACATTGCCTGCTGACACCTTGATATTAGATTTCTGATCTCTAAACTATAAGAGAATAGGTTTCTGCTCTTTTAAGTCTCCCAATTTGTGATCATTTGTAATGGTAGCCCTCAGAAATTAATAACTCTAATTAAACATTAGAGTTAGATTGCTTTTGTTTTCTTCAGGTTCAATTTATAAATGTATTTATATATATATGTATAAATATAAATATAAATATATATAATGATACGTGTAATGACTGCTGCTCTCTCATTAGGCTAATAGAAAATTAAATTTAAAAAAAGGCAAAACCAGAATTATTTGACACCTAAGAGTAAGGACTGAGCAGTGAGTATGTGCTACATCTCTCTCCTCTAAACACACACATTTGTACTATGAAATGCTGAAATTGGCAACTAGTGAGTGTTTCTAATGTTGAGGGGACTGTTGATTACACTCATGTAGACATTAAACCTCCTTTCAGAAACTAAATATCCCTTTGCAGCAGAAGGCACCAGCACTGTATGAATGTATAAGTAGAATGTGATCACAATCATTGTACTGTAAACATCTGTTTGCATTTCCCAGGATCTTGTCATGATTCCTACATTTTGCCTAATTTGTCACTACACCATCTGTTTGAAGATAGATTGATCACTGGTGGTTGTATTATTGGGTAAGTAGTGCTTATGTTTATTACCACGTGCATAACAATACCTTAAAATTCTATTTAATGTAAATTAATTTTTAGGTGACAGTGGATGTCCCGGAGGCCCTATTTGTTTACAAGCAGTGGGAACCACTGTAGAACAGGGACGCAATTGTATAATCAGCTATTTACGAACATCCTAAGAAATGTGATTTCAGATTTGATCCTAAGCCTTTTTAGATAGAAAAGACTTTATTTGATACCTTTGATAGAGCACACCACACAAGTCTTGCAACCTTTATATCTGGCAATGACAGAGTAAATAAGTTGCTGACTGAGAAAGTATCCCTCTGAACCGTGGCAGAACCTGGGCAAACTCAGGGCTCAGGTTTCTCAAGTCCTGAGTTTGCTGATGAGTTACTATTGTCACTAAGAACAAGTCTTGGATCTATAGAATCCAAATATGATGGACAAGAATCATGAATGCTACCTCAATTTGAGCAATCTTTCAGTCTTTGAAAGTATATTTTTCAAAAAAAAAAATTAAATATAACATTAAAAATAAAACAATTTTATTCCTATGCTAAAATTTCAAGTTATTTTAGTTCAAATATGAAATTTTATTTAATGACCAAATTAGTTTTAATGAGACTAAGGCTCCTATGCTATTGTATAACTTGCTGTCATAATCTGCTGAAAGTCTTAAGAATCTGTGCATCCTTTAATCCCATAGTCTAAAAGGCTGTATGTCTTCATGGATGTAATTAAAAATTTATTTAAAATAAATTAATTTTGGTCAATACTATTTCAGTATGTCAACATGACAACATTTGAGCTTCTGCGACACATAATTTATTTATGTAGAAATGTTTTTAAAACTGACACATATTAAAACTGAATCAAAAGTATATACAGACACATTTGAAAATTATACCAAACTAGAGGCCCGGTGCACAAAAATTTGTGCACTCGGGGGGGAGGGGAGGGGTCCCTCAGCCCGGCTTGTGCCCTCTCCCAGTGTGGGACCCCTCGGGAGATAACAACCTGCTGGCTTAGGCCTGCTCCCAGGTGGCAGAGAGCAGGCCCAATCCCTAGGTGCAGCCCCTGGTCGGGCTCAGAGCAGGGCCGATTGGGGAGCTGAGGCGCCGCCCCCTGTCATGCACAGAGCAGGGAGATTGGGAGGTTGCGATGCCACCCTCAGTCAAGATCAGGGTAGGACCGATTGGGGTGTTGGGGCACCACCCCGTCACACTCAAGGCAGGGTCGATGGGGAGGTTGCGGCGCCACCCCCTGTCATGCACAGAGCAGGGCCAATCAAGGGGTTGGGGCGCTGCCCCCTGTCACGCACAGAGCAGGGCCCATCAGGGGGTTGAGGCACCGCCCTCTATCACCAACAGAGCAGGACCGATCAGGGGGTTGGGGCACCACCACTCTCACACTCAGGGCAGGGCCGATGGGGAGGTTATGGCTCTACCTGTCACACACAGAGCAGGGCCTGTGGGGGGGAGGTTGGGGAGCTCCCCCCTATCAGGCACAGAGCAGGGCTGCTCAGGGGGTTGGGGCGCCTTCCCCTGTCACGAACAGAGCAGGGCGGATAGGGAGGTTGTGGCCCCGCCCCCTGTCACACACAGAGCCTCAGGGCGATCAGGGCGTTTGGGCGCTGCCCCCTGTCACGCTGATCCCGGTGTAGGGAGGCATATTACCCTTTTACTATATAGGGTAGAGTCCTGGTGCATGGGTGGGGCCAGCTGGTTTGCCCTGAAGGGTGTCCTGGATCAGGGTGGGGGTCCCCACTGGGGTGCCTGGCCAGCCTGGGTGAGGGGATGATGGCTGTTTGCAGCTGGTCACACACCCTTCAGGGTGGGGGTCCCCACTGGGGTGCCTGGCCAGCCTGGGTGAGGGGCTGAGGGCTGTTTTCAGGCTGGGACTGAAGCTCCCAACTGCTCCTTTTTTTCTTCTTCTTTTTTTTTTTTTAATTCTGGGCCAGCTTTAGCTTGAGGCTTGGCTCCAGCTTTTAGGCCTCCGTGGCTGAAAGTAGGTTTCTGGCCTTTGCATACAATGTTGCAAATCTGCTGGCTGAAGTCCGGTGGTATTTGTTACAATGTTTGAAACTGCAGGCTCAGAGGCCTGCAGCCGCAGGCGGGGAACGTTGGTTTCCTCCGTCACTGAGGCAAGCAAGCCTCATGTTAGTTTCAAGCTGCCTGGCTGCCAGCCACCATCTTGGCTGACAGTTAATTTGCATATCTCGCTGATTAGCCAATGAAAAGGATAGCGGTCGTACGCCAATTACCATGTTTCTCTTTTATTAGTGTAGATGATTATTCTTAGCTATTGATTTGCTTCAGATTACAATACCTTCTTGCAACAAGCCTTAAATCCCACACCCCTAAATATTCCTCAGACTGTCAAGGGACAGAAATACTTTTTATATCGTATATAATAAATCCTATATAATAAAAGGCTAATATGCAATTGACTGAATGGTGGAATGACTGGTCGCTATGACACACACTGACCATGAGGGGACAGACGTTTGACACAAAAGCTTCCCCCTGGTGGTCAGTGTGCTCCCATAGGAGGAGCGCCTCTCAGCCAGAAGCCAGGTTCACAGCTGGCAAGTGCAGCGGTGGTGGTGGGAGCCTCTCCCGCCTCTGCGGCAGCACTAAGGATGTCTGACTGACGGCTTAGGCCCACTCCCCACATGCAGCGGGCCTAAGCCATCAGTTGACATCTCCTGAGGGCTCCTGGACTGCGAGAGGGGGCAGGCCGGGCTGATGGACCCCTCTGAGTGCGTGAATTTCATGCACTGGGCCTACATATAAAAAACCCTAATATGCAAATAGACTGAATGGCAGAACAACCAAACAACCAGTCACTATGACATGCACTAACCACTAGGGAGCATGCACGGAACATGGCAGGAGTCAGCAGCAGGTGGCAGAGCATGGAACACGGAGGTCATTGGCCATGGCGGGATGGTGGAGCAGGTGAGTGCGGGCGCCAGACCAACGTGGGGCACTGGTCGCTGTCGTGGGGTGAGCCTCTGGTGGTTACTGAAAATTCTTTGTTCCCATGTTCCATGGTCCCACCCAGCGCTCACACCAGCTGCTGGTGCCCAGTGCCAGTCCCAATCGTTTGGCACTGTCAGCAGGTGCGAGCAGTGGCTGCTGGCCCCGATTGCCCCTGAGGGCTTCTCCACATCACCCTGCTCCTGAGGGACAATTGGGGCAGCAGCCGCTGCTGCTCGCACCTGCTGACGGCACCAGCCCCACTTACACCCACTGCTGGCGCCGGCCCCAATTGCTCTGCGCTGTCAGTGGGTGCAAGCGGGGCCAGTGCTGTCAGCGCATGGGAGCATCAGCAGCAAGAGTGGGGCTGCCCACAGACAGGGTACCAGGGGCCATGGCACAAGGGGCTGGGCAGGGGCACGGAGGATGGACCGAGACCTGCCCCTGTGCCTACCACAGCCTTGTGGCCCAGAGTTTTTTTCAAGGTGCATGAATTCGTGCACTGGGCCCCTAGTATAATTATAAAGCAAAAGAGATTGTTATGACCAAACATAGAACACATTAATTTAAAATGCTGTTGAACTAAGTAATGGTAAGTTCATCACATAATTTATAACTAGGCCTTATTTCCTATTCTGCACTCTTTTCCATTAATAACAATATCAAAATTATATTTTCCTTGGAAATACTATGACTAAACTCTATGATTTTGACTGCCTTTCTCTACCACTACCCAACCATTGCCAACACAGCCCCGTGGATTCAGTAAGGGTTTGTTCTGATGGCAAGTATTCCAGTATTCCCATATCTCCATGACCTCCCAGAACTATGGCCAAACTCATCCCACCCAACTCTTCTCATAAACCCAGCCAAATATACCACTCTTCTCCCCAAAGAGGTGGTGTGTGTGTGTGTGTGTGTGTGTGTGTGTTTTGTTTTATTTATTTTTGTTTGTTTTTTAATCTCTGGGCCTAAGATTTAGCTAATCATGATATAAAGGTATTTTTGTTGGGAAAAGTGAAATTAGGCCTCTCAGAAATAATAAGAGAAAATCTATTCACTCTCCCTAATCCCTCCCCACCCCAGAGTAAGAGAGTCTGACACAGACTTGGCTCTGTGTGAACACCTGGTGAGGCTAAATTTTCATGGGCCTTTTCTCACTAGGGATTAGGAGACAAGGATTAGATGTTTGAGATCATATTGCTATTCCTGGACTAACTAAATCGTTCTCAGTCATTCAATGGAGAGGACTACCAATTAATTCCTTTCTAGGAAAGAAGGCCTGTATCTTAAAGGGAGAGGGAGGAAGGCATGTCAAAGATTTTGTAGAGAATGCTAGTCCCCAAGAAAGAACCCATCAAGCCCATTTTAGCATGGTGACACTCAGATTATACAAGTTGGGACAGAGAAGGACTTGTTTTTTTGTGTTTTTTTGGGGGGGGGTTGCATCTAAAAGTCACAAGTAGTAACTTTAAAGCCACCTTATAAAGGAAAAAAGAGAAGTGTTTCTTAGGGATATTTCATGGATTCTCTGGGAAAAGACAAACCTTAAAGAATTAGTCTTTTTTTAAAAAAATATATTTTATTGATTTTTTACAGAGAAGAAGGGAGAGAGATAGAGAGCCAGAAACATCGATGAGAGAGAAACATCGATCAGCTGCCTCCTGCACATCTCCTACTGGGGATGTGCCCGCAACCCAGGTACATGCCCTTTGACCGGAATCGAACCTGGGACACTTCAGTCCGCAGGCCGACGCTCTATCCACCGAGCCAAACCGGTTTCAGCAAGAATTAGTCTTCCCAGATACCCTGGATATTGTCACTTGAGGGGAGTCACTGTAATATCAAATGGAGTGAGGTGTCACTAAGGTCAAGCATTCAGGAGGCAGTATGTCCAGATATTCATCCCAGTTCCTAGAATAGTCTGCTGGATGGCTGTGGATAAGTCCTTTCTCTCATTGCTTCAGTATCCTCATTAGTAAGTCTGGGGTTGGGTGGTAGTGTCAGATTTTACCTTCAACTGGGGTTATAAAGGTTTGTTGAGATTGTATATGTGCCAAATATTTAGCACAGTGCCTGACACATGTGAAGAACTCAATAATTGTTAAATAATATAATTGTATTTTAATTATTGTATTATATTTAAGCCAGAAAAATAAGTTGGGAGATATTACAGGTTGGTGGTTGGATTAAGGCTCCTCATGGTGTCACATGGAATTATTCTATCCCCCCAATAATTGCCATAAACTTTGAAGTTGGACCAAGTTTTCTGTCAGTGCTTTTGTTTATCTGGGACTCATTACTGAACTATTTGAGAGTCAATTAAGTCTTTTTTAAAAAATAGGTATGTTTTATAAGTGCCAAACATATAGTAGGGATTCAATAGAATTAATTTTCCTGTGTTCTTTCTCTCAAATTTGTACTTATACTAAAGAGAGAGAGAGAGAGAGAGAGAGAGAGAGAGAGAGAGAGAGAGAGAGAGAGAAAGTAACAGCAAGTGACACAAACTACACCAATAGACTCTAGAAAATAGAAAATGTGTGTTCTAGGACCAATCTACATGCCAAATAGCTGCAATTTAGCCTCTGAGTAAATTGTAGGTCCTGGGGGATCATCCTAGGCTACTTAGGGTTAATCACTGGTGCTTAAAGTTAATTGTTATCAATCCCTTTGTCAGAGGTTGTTCAGTTGGAGTTTTCTATACACTCAGTTCCAACAACAGTTCTAGGCCTGAGAGGATTTATTATAGTCTTCCCCATAATCAATTATCAAAATATGTATATCAAACAGTAAACATGAACTTCATGTCATCACAGTTGCCATCTAGGTACATATAGTAGTTTTTCATTTTTTTTTCTTTTTCATTAAATTTATTGGGGTGACATTGGCCTGGGGTGGGGGGCAGGGATGGGCTGGAAGGGGTCAGTGGGGGAAAAAATGGGACATATGTAATACTTTCAACAATAAAGATTTTTTCAAATTAAAAATATTAAATTATATGTAAGTTTTAGGTGTACATTCCTATAATACATCACCTATATATTGCATTGTGTGTTTACCACCCCAAGTCAAGTCTCCTTCCATCACCATTTATCCTCCCTTAGCCCTCGTCTACCTCCCCCCATCACCTTTCCCTCTGGTAATCTCTATAATGTTGCCCGTGTCTATGATTTTTTTTTTTTGCTTAATCCCTTCACCTTTTTCACCCAGCCCCATAACCCTCCCCCCCAATTTGACAGCTGTCTATTGTCTCTTTCAGTGTGTTTCTATTCTGTTATTAGTTTCTTTTGTTTATAGATTCCACATATGAGCGAAATAATATGGTACTTGCTGTCTCAAAGGGTAAGATTTTCTTTTTTTTTTTCATTTGAGTAGTATTCCATTGAGTAAATGCACCACAGCTTTTTAATTTACTCATCCACTGATGGCTATCCTATAAAGAGCTAATATGCAAATGGTCATCACACCCTATGTTGGCATGCCCTAATGGCTCAGAAACTCAACACTGGGGAGAGAGGAATGGGGACCAGCCAGGCTGAGGCCCGGGAGAGGGACAAGCCGCCCGCCCCACAGTCCCAGGTGCCAGCGATTGCACCTGTGGCCTGGGAGAGGGACAAGCTGCACACCCCACGGTCCTGGGTGCCAGCAGCTGCACCTGCACCTGCGGCCCAGCCTGGGAGAGGGACAAGCCACATGCCCTGTGGTCCCAGGCACCAGCAGATGGGGCTACGGCCCGGCAAAGGGACAAGCGGCTGCGGCTGTCCTGAGTGCCTGCAGCCAGCCAGAGGGAGGGAAGCCTGGGTCTCAGGTGCCTGTGTCTGGCTGGAGCAGGGAATCCTGGGTCCCAGGTGCGGGGCAAGGCAGAGGCAGTTAGGGGCGATCAGGCAGGCAGGCAGGCAGGTGAGCGGTTAGGAGCTAGCAGTCCCAGATTGCGAGAGGCAGTCAGATATCCCCAAGGGGTCCTGGAGTGGAGAGGGTGCAGGCCAGGCTGAGGAACCCCTCCCGTGAATGAATTTCATGCACTGGGCCTGTAGTTGTAAATAATACTGCAATAGAGTTTTTCAAATTTGAGAGTGCATCGAAGCCACTTGGAGAGCTTGTTAAACACAGATTGCTAGGCCTCCACCTCAAAGTTTCTGATTCCTCAAGTCCAGGGTGGAGCTAGAAAACATGCATTTCTCACAAGGGTCAGGGCGCTGCTGATGCTGCTGGTTCTAGAAAAGCAAACTAAGTGTTTACTCTTTGGGACATTTGTAAGGAAGAAAGGCTGATAAGCAAATTTATTCTGAGGGACCCTAACTTAACTACAATCAACACGCCCCCCCCATTCCCCTCCCCCATCCTTGCCAAGCCTTTGTTGCCCCCCCCCCCCCCCCCCGCTACGGCCCGCGGGCCGGATCCGGCCCATTTGAAATGAATAAAACTAAAAAAAAAAAAAAAAAAAAAAAAAAAAGACCGTACCCTTTTATGTAATGATGTTTACTTTGAATTTGTATTTGTTCACACAAACACTCCATCCATGCTTTTGTTCAGGCCCTCCGGTCCAGTTTAAGAACCCATTGTGGCCCTTGAGTCAAAAAGTTTGCCCACCCCTGGTAGTCTCACCTATAGCCCTTTCAGCCCTTCCTCCCTTTTCCACATCACCTATGAGGGTGCTTATTTACTCAACAAAGAATATGGAGAATATGAAACCAAAATCATCTCCAAAGCAAAGAGATCTCCAGCTCATTGTCAGGAAGTTTTGAAGGGGTGGAAAAAATTGTCCCTTCTTCCCTTGCATGTTCTGTTGAGGGGCCTTATAATTAAATTGGCATTAAGACAGATTAACAGGAGAAAAAAACAAATTTAATTACATATGTACCAGAACCCTACAAAGACATGAGTCTCAAAGGCAGTCAGGCAATTCAGGCTAAAATACATACCATCCAGAGCTAAGAAGGAGGAGGTAGGGGCCTGGGACTCCACAGGGGAGGAAGGTGATTCACTGGAAGATAAGAAGAGCAAATGTTTGGCAAACAAATGTTTACCCTGCCATGCAGATGTCTTCCTGATATACAAAGTTTTCTCTGAAATAGCTCTCTTCCTGGTACAAGCCCCCATCTAAATTCTTTTAGGCAGTTAAGGAAAGGTAAAAAGCTCCCTGAGTTGGCTGGATCTTGATGGTCTTTAGTTCAAAATAATGCATATGCCAAAGTGGCACATTTTGGAATGGCATATTCTGCTCCCCTTCAGTTTTATGAGCCCTACCACCTCTCCCAGCATGATTAAATGGTGGCCACAGGGAATCTTCCCCTCTGGTCCTGTAGCTTTAATAGGGGATGCATTTATTCAGAGAGTGAGGAGTGACTAAAATGACTGTTTCCCTTAGCTCAACTAAACTTTGGACAGGTTTCTTCCTGACTACATCTTCTAACCTCCCTTTTCTTAGAATATTTACTTTAGAAAATGTACAATTGTAAACTCTCTGCCCCTTTGAGACGTAAATCTCATATAAACCAAAAATGTTGTCCTCAAGTAACTAGGAGCCATCGACATGTAATATTAAGAAAGATTGTTCCCCAATCCCTCAGTCATTGTGGCAAGGTAGAAGCCTAACTTTGATAAGAGACAATGGGCAAACAGACGCCTAATTGAGGAGATAGAAGGAAGCTAGGTAGATAGGGGTGGGACCACAGGAAGGGAAAATAAAACCTAGGAACCCAGCTAGGGGAGTTATTAAGGCACCCCAACTGGGCGGGGAAAGAAGGGCTCTTGAGAGTCATGGACTTTAAAATGTATGCACATTGCTAAGACAGGCAGGTTGCAAATAACCATCACAAGATAGTAAGGCATAAAAACCAATCCCAAGAATGTTATTAAGGCAGAATTCTTTGAAAAGGCCAATTGGGAGCTAGCAAGACTCTACTCACCCCCTAAATAAAAAGGTGCGCACTTCCTCTCGCCCTCCCCCTTCTCCCTGGTGCTCAATGGATTCCTGATGTTCCTGTGGGAGCACATCTCTGGCACACACGTGGCTCATGGCCATGTGGGACTCTACAATGCACTAATAGACTTTAATTCACATAGACACTCTCAGTAAACCTGAGTTCCACTAACTGTTTTTGTCCTCAACTTCATTCTTTTATTTCATGAGACAATGAACTTAGACTCAACCCCCACGTTTTGGTTTCATAATCACACTGACCATGCTTCCTTCTAAAGACCCCCAGGTACTTTTTCCATTAGATCAGCCCAGAGTTTAACACCCTCCACCTTTTATTTCAGTGGAGTTGAGTTCAATTCCTTTCTACTATTGCAATAGCCTTGAATAAAGTCTTCCTTACCTGTTAATTCCATCTGGGGCAAGTTTCCTTTGACAAAAAGAAGACTCTCTCTGCTTGACTCTACTAAACTCATCTCCCCACCTGAGGTGTTTAAGGTGCACGTTTCCTGCTCCCAATCCTCTACCGCCTTCCTATCCAGTTGTTTCTAGACTTGCACTCATGATCCTCATGTTTCCATCGCTGGTAGTGAACAAGAAGGCAGGTTCAATAGCACTTCGTGACATTTGGAGACACAGCACTCATCTCCTGATGGCATAAGAAAAGCAAGGCATTTCCCATAAATATAATATACTTTCCTGGCATCTAGTGCTTGCCTCTTGTGACATAAAGACAAATAATGTATGGCCCCTGTGCCTGACTGTCAAACATAGTTCCCTGAGCAGCAGAGATGAATGCCATACCCAAATGCCATATCCAGGTACACTAGCTATGTGTAAGACAGGTAGCTACTCAGATTTCTGTGATAAACAGAAGGCAAAGGGCACCCTGAGGAAACCCTGAGGACACTGGCTCAGTGCCATTTATCCAGGAAGGGAGAGTGACTGAAGATTAAGTAAGAGTCAGACTTCAGTAACAGCCAGTCGTTGATTCCACAAGGAGCTTTCTACTTATTCCTTAATATTAAAGTGACCTTTCCATTTATTAGGCAATCATGATACCTTTGAATGATAGGCATGCTGTTAAACACACTGGGACAACATGTATAACTAGGACGATTTTTGGCAAACTTGGATTTTAGGTCAACCTGTGTAATACAAATCATGGAGATATTTGCAGTAATTGCAGATCAGAGGGCAAAATTTAGTTTCTATCTTCACCAGTGAACCTAACACACACACACACACACACACACACACACACACACACACACACACGGCCATGAAGAATATAAAATCAGGTGTCATTTCAGAATCAAGTTGGCATTAGAAGGACACCTTTGACCTGTACCACTAAGAGACACACAGCCTCAATCCCTCATGGATTTCTTCCTCATTCAATTACAGCCCATCTGACTTACATTTTTTGTTTTAGTTTTTGTTGTTGTTGTTGTTTTTACTGCTGGAAGAAGAGTGGAGCCAAGGTAGGAAAAGCAGTCTAGTACCATACAAAAATATATAAAAGAATGAAAAGAAAATCCAAAAGAATGGCCATCTCTTATTGCCAGGTCGTATTTCCTGTCAAATTTTCTGTATTACTTAAATGTAATCTCTTTTTCCTGAACCTGTGTCAGTTACCAAAAATAATTTTCTTCTATTACTTCAGCCTAAGGACCCTAACCTGGAGGAGGGAAAAGGTGTTATGACCACCCTGTCTTTCCACTTTGGTCTGGAATCTCCCTTGACTCTCCAAGAAAGCCAAGGCAGCATGGTTCCAGCTCCTTCTTCCCCCAGGGTATGCACAAATACCAATTCATTCATTCTATCCTCACCCATGCTGAATTGTGAAAGCAACTGGTTATATGGTGTGGTTCCCGTCCTTACTCAATACCATCTTGCCTCACACAGATCACTAGAAGTGGAGGACACTTCATCCGTTTTCCCAAAAGGGAAAAAGGCTCTGAAAATCAGGATCTCTGTATAAAAGGCTGCTGTTCTTTCCTCGAAAGCTAATGGGATTCCCCCTCAGTCAGTCATGGTTTCATAAGCCACAGAAGCTACTGAGCACAGGTGCTAATGTCACTAAACCGTGAAATGATGCCTGAGTTTAGAGGTGAGCTGGAAGCAGCTCTCAATACTCTGAGCACCAAGCCAGGTAATCTAAAGGCCCCAGAATTATAAACATGTGTTTAGTAGGCAAGCCAGCAGTTCAGGACCAATGCCGCAGGCCCAGATGTTCTGCATAGTTAACTATATAGGGGCCTGTGTCCAAACCATGCAGATGACCTGCTGCTTTTAAATAACCAGAGATAGAGCAAAAATCATTGTCTACGAAAATCATTGAGTACTTCCCACTTCTTTCCTTCAGTAGAAAGTCCACATCTTACCCCAGCACTCAAGTCCAAAGTGTCCTTACACCAAGCTATCTAGACCAGTGGTTCTCAACCTGTTGGTCGCGACCCCTTTGGGGGTTGAACGACCCTTTCACAGGGGTCGCCTAAGACCATCGGAAAACACATATTGAATATATAATTACATATTGTTTTTGTGATTAATCACTATGCTTTAATTATGTTCAATTTGTAACAATGAAAATATATCCTGCATACCAGATATTTACATTACGATTCATAATAGTAGCAAAATTACAGTTATGAAGTAGCAACAAAAATAATTTTATGATTGGGGGTCACCACATGAGGAACTGTATTAAAGGGTCGTGGCATTAGGAAGGTTGAGAACCACTGGTCTAGACTCTGGCCTTTCACATGCATTCACTCAGTAGTCTGGGAATGTTGATCTACTCATTCGTTTTGGAAATACTCTATATTTTGTATTGCTCATGGCCTGCCTATATAAAGCCATAGTTGACTTCCACTGATCTGAAAGCTTGCAATAGCTAATGCACTATTCTATTTCAAAACCCCAAATCTGTTTGGGTTTGATATATAGACAGTGCTTGATAAAATTAACTAACTGAATTGAAGAATGTTCCTTTGTATACTCAATATCTCCTCCCTGAGGCTCAATGGGCAAGTCCATGCACACTTCTTTGATCAGGCCCTCTGTTATAGATTCCATCCCATAACACCATGATCACTGTTTCCATGGTTATCTGCTCTCCTGGACCTGGGAGTTGTTGGATGGTAGGGACAGTGGTTACTTGGTAACCCAGGCACAAAGCACATTACTGATACTTAGAAGATGTTTCATCAATATTCACACACAATACTAATGAGTCCATATTGCCTTAAAAATGAAAATATAAACTAAATATATAATGCAAAATGGAAGGTACAAATATGTTTTAAAAATTCAAAGTATAGCCCGAGCTGGTTTGGTTAAGAAGATAGAGAGTCAGCCTGTGGACTGAGGGGTCCCGGGTTCAATTCCAGTCAAGGGTACATGCCAGGGTTGCAGGCTTGATCCCCAGTAGGGGCTGTGCAGGAAGCAGCCAATCAATGATTCTCTCTCATCATTGATGTTTCCATCTCTCTCTCCCTCCCCTTTCCTCTTTGAAATCAACAAAAATATATTTTAAAAATTCAAAGTATAAACCTAACATTAAAATATAAAATATATAATCAAAATATATATTAAAAATTAAAATATATATAAACAAAATTTATTAGAATAATAATATTCTAAATAAGAAAGTCATAAATTATAAAAGTATCATTTAGTCATTTTCAAATGATTACTCACTATAAAGAGGAGTCTTAGAAAATAAATTCTAGGATTTTAATGAATTCTAAGAATGGCTAAAGAAATAAAGAACCATAACTCTACAGTCAAGGCAAAAATAAGCAATAATTTAACATAAAATTTCTGAGAGAACATCTGTTGTATTAAGAATTGTTAAGTTAAGTAGATCCAGGTTCAAATTCTATCTCCAAAATGAATTAGCTCTATTTAGATACCATTTACTTGTGTCCTCTGAGCTTCACTATCTATTGGCTATAACATATAATTAATACTATTTGCACTGATGGATTATTATGAAAATAAGAAAATATAAGGAGTCTACAGAATTTGATATACAGGTGCCCAACAAATTTTAGACCTTGTTTATATTTCTGATACTGAAACTAAGACATGTATGAAGATGACATTTTTAGTGAAAATATCCTATATAATAAAAGGCTAATATGCAAATGACCGAATGGTGGAAGGACCAGTCACTATGATGAGCACTGACCACCAGGGGGCAGACACTCAATGCAGGAGCTGCTCCCTGGTGGTCAATGCGCTCCACAGGGGGAGCACCACTCAGCCAGAAGCTCGGCCTACGGCTGGCCAGCACAGAGGCAGTGATGGGAGCCTCTCCTACCACCGTAGCAATGCTAAGGATGTCCGACTGACGGCTTAGTGGGCCTAAGCCAGGGGTGGGCAAACTTTTTGACTCGAGGGCCACAATGGGTTCTTAAACTGGACCGGAGGGCCGGAACAAAAGCATGGATGGAGTGTTTGTGTGAACTAATATAAATTCAAAGTAAACATCATTACATAAAAGGGTACGGTCTTTTTTTTTTTTTTTTTTTTTTTTTAGTTTTATTCATTTCAAATGGGCCGGATCTGGCCTGCGGGCCGTAGTTTGCCCACGGCTGGCCTAAACTGTCAGTCGGACATCCCCCCAGGACTCCCAGACTGCAAGAAGGTGCAGGCCAGGCTGAGGGACACTCCCCCCCCCCCAAGTGCATGAATTTCGTGCACCAGGCCTCTAGTTAAATTATGGTGATGAATGGATAGAACTGATGTTAACCACCCAATGCAGAAAATTACCATTGACTAATTAAAGAAACAGTTTTTGTCTCCAAACTTGCCGGGAGCCAGTCCATGCTTGCTGTTTCAAGGGACCTGGCATATATGGCATACTGTTCTTAATATGTTTGCTCACCTTCTTGGCACTATGTGTTTTAACCAAGGTCTCCTCTCTGAGAAAGGTTGTTTCCCCAGGTAGGGATTTTCCCCTGAAGTTAGGGAGGGAATAAAACCTCTTAACTAAGTGCCAGGCGGGTAATTAATCACTTTAACTACGAACAATCATGCTTAAGCTACATAATCTTTACTCCCTGGAATGGAGATAAGAAACGCCCTAACCTTTGTAATAGAGATTGATAGGATTGAATCAACTGGTATAAATACAGATGTAACAAGACAGCAACAGACAGAACTTAGATGAAGATCCGAGACACAGAACTTAGAAGACAGAACCAAGAGAGACAGAACCTACACACAGAACCTACACACAGAACCTAGAGACAGAAGAACTTCGCTGGAGAGAACATGGCAAAAGATCCTGGACAGAAACTGGAGACAGAACCTAGAGACAGAACCTAGCGAGAGAACATGGCAAAAGATCCTGGACTGAACCTGACTACAGAAATTGGCAAGAGAACCTGACTAGAACCTGGTGACTGAACCTGGCTGGAGAACCTGGACAGAACCTGGCAACAGAACCTAGCGAGGGAACATGGCTACAGAACCTGGCTGGAGAACCTGGAGAACCTGGCTGGAGAACATAGACACAGAACCTGGCTGGAGATCCTAACCAGAACTTCACTGGAGATCCTGACCAGAACTTGGCTAGAGATCCTGGCTAGGCTGCTGATCAACTGAACGCTGTCTCTGTGTCATTCCTTCTTCGCCGACTCTGTCCACACCTTTGGGGACCCCTGGACCCGCTGGGGCTGGACCCCAGCACAAACTGGATTCTAAATAGTTGGCTTCTAATCATAATTCACAGATTTATTCTGCTTTTAAAACAAAACATAACTTCCTTCTCTTTATTTTTATCTTTTTGGGAATAATAATAATATCTACAAGTAAAACTCTAAGTTTTAAGTTTACCAACACATTATAGATCACAGCAAAAGAGCACTGTTTTAATGTCTACTTTTACATCATTAAAAAGACTTACCATGAGACTGGTAAGAAAAGCAGACCAGGAGCCCTAAATGTTTGGACATCGAGCTCTGTTAATTTGGTACAAGCTTTCTCAAAAGCCCATTTCGTCCTCCTTGAAAACAATCTACATTGATTGCAGCTCCTTTTTTGCATCTCTGCCTTTCTGCTGTGCATATCCACCCTAAAGAAGTGAATATTAGATGCAACATCTCATCAAGAAAAGGCTGGAAATGTATCATAGATAATTATCTTTCCTTTAGAGAGATGAATTTTGATCCTTCTTCTAGGTCACATGTAAATATGGCATTTGAGATTTTTATAAATAGAAGCAACGATTCTGAAACAATGCAAAACTAAAGCACAACACGGAGAAGCTGGTGGTGAGAAAGCAAAAGGGAATTATTATTGTGATTACTTAGTAAACTGAATTTAGACTGGGAGTGACACTCAAGATACATCCATTACCATATTTTCCATTAGCTGAATGCCATCCTAAGCAATATTACACTGCTATTCCATTGCTAATTTTAGCTTGAATAATATAAATTATTTTATGTTCAATTTACTTATTTGATATGACAATTTAAAAGACAAGTATGCCTCTGAACTGAGTGTGAAAAGTGGCATACAATATGCCTGTTACTGGCAAAAGCAAAGGTCTATTTCAATCCTCCCTGTCACCTTGGTGATAGTTGTAACAGTTTTTGGTTTCCCAGCTTTTGCATTTTGTTTCTTATTTAAATCAGTGCTGCTTTAAAAATATATTTTTCAATTTATTGTGCACATTTTTAAACTAGTGAAAATTAGGGTTCCTGTTAAGAAAAATTGTTTTGAAAAATGCTGACATTACAAAATATAGTAAATACCAGCTATAATTGATCTGCTTATTTTCTGGTAGATAATTTTTTTATTTTATTTTTATTTTTATTTCAGAGTGAAAAGAAAGGTCCACTTTTTAGATAGGTATTGGAGTCTAAAACAATGAATTATTGAGATACTAATTTAAATATTCTGTGAGTAATTTGGGTAAAGATTATATTTATTAAAAGCATAACTTTAAAAAAAGGTATAACCATTTTTAATATGTGAACTGAAGCATAATTCAGCAACCTTGAATATAGTCAAACTTCCTTGGTAAATATGAAAGGGGGGAAATTTTGCAGGATCACATTTATCCTCTAATGCTATAAATATGGTCCTAATAAATTGTCACTTCATTTTAAAATCTCAATTTCCAAAAGATTATATAAAAAAAATGATTTTCCACATAAATTAACATTTAGCTTCAGCTTACAGAGTGGCATATACTTTTAACATCAGCTCAAAACCAAAATTATTTTTTGGGGGAAAAGTTCACAAAGTCATAGCAGTTTATATTGAAAACCATATTTAATTATAGTGGGTTTTATAAACACATTAAAACAGCTGTTTGAAAAAAATGTTGTTGAACTTTAGGTCTTATAAAAGTCCCAAGATCTTAAATTTTACCTTACATTTTATAACATTTACTTGCATTTCCCATCCGTTGAACACCAAAGGTTGAAAGTCCTTTATTCAAGAAGAAAACACCATGTACTAGAGATTCCCTGACACATAAACAAAGATCTTTAAAATAAACGCTTAAGAACAAGCTGTTCAATGAAAATAAATTTGTCTTATAACTGAAAGTCTGTACACAACTACATGAAATAGAATTTTAAATTACTTTATTTAAAACTTTTATATAAAAGAAAAATGTTTTCAACATTCTAGATGTAACACAAATGAGAATATTGAAAGAAAATGAGCATTTAAATATTAATAACAATTATGTTCATAGTCTAATTAGGAGAATATTAAGTAGAGTTGCTAAATTCTAAAGATTTGTCTTGTATTTTCTATAGCCATTTTTTTTATTATCAGAACTAGAGGCCTGGTGCACAAGATTCGTGCAGGGGGTGGTGGTGGTCCCTGAGCCCAACCTGCACCTTCTCCAATCCAGGAGCCCTCAGGGGATGTCCTACTGATGGCGTAGGCCTGCTCCCCAGGGTTCTCTGCTCTCTGCGGGGCCTGCCTGCTTCACACCACAGTGATGACCAAGCAGGCCCTACTAGGTGCTGCCTGTGGGCCACGCTTCCCTGCTGGGCTCGCATTGCCAGGGTGATGCCACCAGTGTCCCACCCGGGCCGCTATGGATGCTGCCATCTTTGTCGCAGAGTGATGGTTAATTTGCATATTACTCTTTTATTAGATAGGATAGTGATACACATTTCCCATAGACTAACACTAGATGCTATTCATAGAGCAAGGCTATATTCTGAGCATATTCTCCTAGGGAGCTCACACTAGATTTTAACACTTTTTAAATTATAAATAGTAAAAGCAGTGTCTACTGCATCTCTCCAAAGAGAAGGCCAGCATGACATATTGATCAAGCAAAGCCTAGTTTTTCACTTACCATAGCAAGGAGAACACCATCTTAATTGAGGCTCCATGGTTGGTATCTTGGAAAAGGAGTTTAGGCTTATATTTTAAAAGTTTGGGACCATCTTGCCAATGGTTTAAGGCAAATCTTTCAATGTGGGGTTGTATTAGAGATATTGGTCAAATTCTTAATTGAATAGTTTAGGATTGAAAGACAGAGGGAAGCTAGGAGTGTATCTTGGTGAATAAATAGTTACCTGATAGGCAAGGGTTTTTGACCAGTTGAGTGATATATTGTCCTGAGAAGGGAGTTGGTTGAGCACTTCATTGGTTAGTTAAGTGGCTTTTTCTGAAATTATAGAAGAAAACAGTGGAATTATATATCGTTTTACAACCTTGTCTTCCTTGTAAGAATTTTCTGGAGCAAATTTTGAAATCTTGTATGTAAGCTTAGATCTGCAAGCTAGTTCTGGGACCCCATGGTATCAGTTTTCAGTACTGAATGATAAAGCAAAACAAACAAACAAAAAACATGAAATCATTACTGGATACACACACTAGAAGCAGAACAAGGGGGGAAAAAGAGATGCTCTCATGTAAATATAAAAATAACCTTTTTTCTGATACTATCAACACTAATAAAAGAGAAAAATGGTAATTGGCGTACGACGATACCCTTTTCATTGGCTAATCAGGGCTATATGCAAATTAACTGCCAACTAAGATTGGCAGTTAACTGCCAACAAGATGGCGGTTAATTT
The DNA here is from genome assembly GCF_963259705.1 of Myotis daubentonii. NCBI lineage: Eukaryota > Metazoa > Chordata > Mammalia > Chiroptera > Vespertilionidae > Myotis > Myotis daubentonii. The sequence continues at coordinate 50,301,007 of NC_081845.1, read as the reverse complement.
GCATACGTAGGCACAATGCAGGGAGGCAAAAGGGAAAGCAGGAAGAAGCCCCCTGCCACTGACAGTGATCAGAAACCCAGGGGGGAGCTAAGAGCTGGGGGGCAGGGCAAAGGCGGCCCTGGGGCTGTCTTTGCCCTGCCCCCCAGCCATGATCAGAGAATCAGGTGCATTTCCGCCCTGGCCAGTGATAGCAGGAAGTAGGGGTGGAGCCAGCGATGGGAGCTGGGCACGGTCGAAGCTGGCAGTCCCAGGAGCTAGGGGTCCCTTGCCTGGGCCTAAAGCGAAGCTCACAATCGCGGGGCCGCTGCAGCTGCGGGTCCCCGCTGCCCGGGCTGGATGCCTAGGCCAGAGGCGTCAGGCCTGGGCAAGGGGCCGATCCTGCGATTGGAGGATGATGGGGGTCAATGCCTGAGGGCTCCCAGTATGTGAGAGGGGGCAGGCTGGGCTGAGGGACACTCCCCACCCCCACACACACCCAGTGCACGAATTTCGTGCACCGGGCCCCTAGTAAAAATATAATAAAGGCAGGACAGTTGCTAAGTAAGCACATTCAGACACTATTCCAGAAGCATTCCACCTGGGAAAAAGTATAATATGAACCACTTGAATAATCCTCCTCAAATGTATACCTCAAATTATTTTTCCTTTCTGAATTTTTGAAGGGAGGCACTTTTATGATGAATAATGACATTTATATTTGGCATTATATCTCTGGTACTCACTTTGTTAAATTTTATAGTAGATAAAAGTGAAATATACACCTATGAGCTCTTAAGTTATTTCCAAGTATTCAAATACATTCCAATGTTACATCTTAGCAGTAGTGCAACTGACAGGTCACATGGATCTGCATTGAAGAATAAGCTGAGTGTTAGGATAGGTGTCCACGGCATTAGCTTATTTTTAGAATCCATTTTCTGTACATAAGCAATATAGATTCCTGAAGTAAAATGTCATTTGGCCTCCTAACACTGCTGAAGTTATTTTCTTTAGAGTACTCTTTCAATTTAAGACACATGTTGACTACATGAATATATTCTCTCCTTCTTTATGTTCTTCCTTTTCTCCAGCCGTGGGCAAACTACGGCCCGCAGGCCGGATCTGGCCCGTTTGAAATGAATAAAACTAAAAAAAAAAAAAAAAAGACCGTACCCTTTTATGTAATGATGTTTACTTTGAATTTATATTAATTCACACAAACACTCCATCCATGCTTTTGTTCTGGCCTCTTCTCTTCATTTCCTAATTTTCCTTCCTGCCCTTCCAGTTATGTCTCCAGTTCTCACTAGCTACTGTATGAGGGCTGTGGAGGGATAGGAAAATGAATATGAACTATGTATTTAGACTTACAACTGTCTTTTAAATAATGTATCTAGAGATATCACATTTTGTTAAGTGTAGTACTGAACGTAACACCTGTACTCATCAAATATTATGCCTTTCAGGTGAATGTTCATGACATCTCTCCAAAGGGAGCACATACACTCACTTAGGAAATATTGCAAACAGTTTTTCTATGCTTTCTCCTATCTCAAGAGATCCTTGGAATTATTTTAAACCTATCTCTCTATGTATGTAAATTATTCTTCTTGCCTTTATAAGGCTCTTTTTGATAAGTAATACTATCCTATATAATAAAAGGATATAATATGCAAATCGATTGAATGGCGGAACAATTGGTCATTATGAGGCACACTGACCACCAAGAGGCGGACGCTCAATGCAGAAGCTGCCCCCTGGTGGTCAGTGTGCTCCCACAGGGAGCGCAGTGGCCTGCATCCACAGTAACACTAAGGATGTCTGACTGCAGCTTAGGCTCATTCCCTATGGGAAGCGGGCCTAATCCATCAGTTGGACATCCCCCGAGGGCTCCCAGACTGCAAAAGGGTGCAGGCTAGGATGAGGTGCATGGGGGCAGGGGGTACCTCAGAACGGCCTGCACCCTCTCCCAATCGGGACCTCTTGGGAGATGTCTGACACATCCCTCTCACAATCTGGAACCACTGGCTCCTAACCACTCACCTGACTGCCTCATCGCCCCTAACCACTCACCTGCCTGCCTCATCGCCCTTAACTGCCTCTGCCTGACTGCCTGATGACCCCTAACCACTCTGCCTGCCTGCCTGCCTGATCGCCTCTAACCACTTGCCTGCCTGCCTCATTGCCCCTAACGCTTCTGCCTCGGCCCCCACCCACCACAGTGGCTGCCTCCATCATCGAGACTTCATATGGAAGGTCATCCAGAAGGACATCTGGAAGGTTGTTTGGCTGTCCAGTCTAATTAGCATATTATGCTTTTATTATTATAGATATTCTGGAAAATTCTACATGCCTTTGTGAAGAGAAGCACTTCACTGTAATGAATTAATGTGTTTACATGTCATTTTTAATTTTAGAAATAAATGCATTAAAGACATTAAATTGTTCAAATAAATATCTCCATGTCAGTATTTCTATTTTTAAATGAGGAATTCTAGCCATTTACAATACAACTACCCAAACATTTTTTAAAAATATATTTTATTGATTTTTTACAGAGAGGAAGGAAGAGGGATAGAGAGTTAGAAACATCGATGAGAGAGAAACATCGATCAGCTGCCTCCTGCACACCCCTTACTGGGGATGTGCCCGCAACCAAGGTACATGCCCTTGACTGGAATCGAACCTGGGACTCCTCAGTCTGCAGGCCGATGCTCTATTCACTGAGCCAAACCAGTTAGGGCCCACCCAAACACTTTTATGTGTTTTATATTTTCCATGTTAAGCATATATATATATATATGGTGTTCCCCCAAAATGTATGTATACACACACTTTGAATAATTATAAAGGCAGTGCTTATTAAAACACATTTCATTTCAAAACTGAGCTATCAGCTGTTAAAGTGTGTATACATTTTTGGGACACTATATATATACTAGGGGCCCGGTGCACGAAATTCGTGCACTGGGTGTGTGTGGGGAGGGGAGTGTCCCTCAGCCCAGCCTGCCCCCTCTCACATACTGGGAGCCCTCAGGCGTTGACCCCCATCACCCTCCAATCGCAGGATCGGCCCCTTGCCCAGGCCTGACGCCTCTGGGACCCTCATATCCCCCATCACTGGTTCTGCCCCCAGCCCAGGCCTGATGCCTCGGCCAGAGGCGTAGACCCCCATCACCCTCCGATCGCCTGATCGGCCCCTTGCCCATGCCTGATGCCTCGGCCAGAGGTGTCAGGCTTGGACAGGGGACCCCCATCTCCCCCGATCACTGGCTCTGGCCCCCGCCCAGGCCTGAGGCCTCTGGCCCAGGAATCATGCCTGGGCAGGGGACCCCTATCTCCCTCTGATCGCTTGCTCCACCCCCTGCCCAAGCCTGACGCCTCTGACCCAGGCTTCAGGCCTGGGCAAGGGGACCATCATATCCCCCCAATCCCCGGCTCCGCCCCCCACCCAGGCCTGATGCCTCGGCCAGAGGAGTTGACCCTCATCACCCTCTGATCACCAATCACCGGATCGGCCCCTTGACCAGGCCTGAGGCCTCTGGCAGAGGTGTCAGGCCTGGGCAGGGGACCCCCAGCTCCCCGCGGTTGCAGGCTCCGCCCCTGCCCAGGCCTAACGCCTCTGGCCTAGGTGTCCGGCCCGGGCAGCGGGGACCCGCAGCTGCAGCGGCCCCGCGATCGTGGGCTCCGCTTTAGGCCCAGGCAAGGGACCCCTAGCTCCCGGGACTGCCAGCTTCGACCGTGTCCAGCTCCCATTGCTGGCTCCACCCCTACTTCCTGCTATCACTGGCCAGGGCGGCAAAGGTGCCTGATTCTCCGATCATGGCTGGGGGGCAGAGCAAAGGCGGCCCCAGGGCCGCCTTTGCCCTGCCCCCCAGCTCTTAGCTCCCCCCTGGGTTTCCGATCACTGTCAGTGGCAGGGGGCTTCTTCCTGCTTTCCCTTTCGCCTCCCTGCATTGTGCCTACATATGCAAATTAGCCGCCATCTTGTTGGCAGTTAACTGCCAATCTTAGTTGGCAGTTAACTGCCAATCACAGTTGGCAGTTAACTGCCAATCATAGTTGGCAGTTAATTTGCATATAGCCCTGATTAGCCAATGAAAAGGGTAGCTCGTACGCCAATTACCATTTTTCTCTTTTATTAGATAGGATTTGTGTGTATGTGTGTGTGTATGTGTGAATATAGATAAGATGTGTGGATTTAACTTTACAAATTAATGTCAGGTATTTTTTTTTCTCTCTTTCTTTCTTTCTTTCTTTCTTTCTTTCTTTCTTTCTTGCTTTCTTGCTTTCTTGCTTTCTTGCTTGCTTTCTTGCTTTCTTGCTTTCTTGCTTTCTTGCTTTGTTTCTTTCTTTATGTTTTGTATTATTTTTAGCCCTGCTTTTGTCTGTCCATAATTTTGTTTTTCTTCATCTGCCCTGTTCTTTGTCTCTGCCCAAACCCCACATCTACTTTAGGAAATTAGCTTTTAAGTGAATAGGTAATTTAGTTACATAACAAATTGCCTTCTCTCAAGTATGCTTTTGGCAGACTTGCTTCTTTTGTTTTCCTAAATTTGCTCATATCTCTGGTTCTTAGATAAGGCAATTGGTTTACTATCATCCTAGGATGATGCTTTGACAATCCATGTGGTGTCCTGATATATGGTACCTATCAACAGCACAGTGTCTGATGCAACCAAATGATACTGGTACATAAAATTGTTTAAAAGAGTATACTGAAAAAGTGCAAAGCACATTGGAGTTTTATGGTCATGTCAGCTTGGACAAATTGCAATCAGTTTTGGGTAAAAATAAAGTTAATAGCATATTCCCTTCCTTTCTACTTCACAGATGCCAGGAAATAAAAAGTAAGTGCCTTGGGAAAAAACACTTTATAAAACACAGGCTATCATTATGTTTTAAAATAAATAAAAATCATATTTTCAAAAATAGAGTAAATTTCTAAATATACTAGTATATAAGCATATTCAAACTTCAGACATCTGTGGTCTACCTATATAATCAAGGAAAGCAATCAGGAAAATGAATATTCCTAGAGGTTCAAGTATATCACTCTCAAATATGCTATACTTAACAGTATAACATGAAATATAGGTCAAGATTAAAGAAACATGGGGAGACTTACATTTCTGTCAGGTGGTCATGAATATTACAGAAATATAATAGTATTGAAAGAAGTAAGAATTACTAATATTGAACAGAGTTTCCATTTCACATTCTTAAAATTCACACCATTTGGCTGTTTTTTAAAAGAAAAGTAGCATCACAGTTTTATCTACAAGGCAATGAAATTTAAATATAATAATATAAAATTATGTTTAAAAACTCCAATCAATTTTAGCAGCTTACTAAAAGTATTGAATTTTGAAGATAGAAAAACACATATAATGGGATTTGAAAACTATTTGCACGAGTGTGAGAAAAAATAAGTATCAAGTTAGCAGGCATTCACCACCTGAAGTGAAACATCTGTAGCTGTGGAATTTTAGGCATATTGAGAATTGTCAGAAAAATATTTCAGGGTGGACATTTTTGCTATTATCCTCTTCCTATCTTATAGGTGATAATCTTATCTATTTATGTACATGTGATGGTTTGGTCAAAAGCCCCAGGTCTTACTTTATTTTTACAAAGTAGGGTGTACTTTTGTTGCAGCCAACAAAAGCAGGTAAAAAAAAAAAAAATCTGATGGTGAACTGTTCACCTTTAGTTGGAGAAAGACCAACATATTCCAAGATTCCAGAAGTATCACTCTTATCCTTCTGTGACCAGTTTAGCGAACATTTCTCTTTAGGATATTTTAATTATGTCAGATGGAGCCAGAATTATCAATCTTTCTATGATATATATTCATTTACTTAATAGCCTGATTCTCAACTTGGTTCCATGGTATAAATTCAGGATATACCAGACAATGAAATTATCATTAAATCAGTGAACCCATAACCAGATGACCTGAGCAATTACATGAATACTTACTAGGTTCCTGCAATAATCCACATTATGGATGTATCTTAGCACTAGGAATACATTAACAAAGACATCAGTCCCTGTGTTCCCATTGTCCAAAACTGGTAAACACTCTGTTCTATCAGCTAGATTTGTCTTCCTACCCTAGTGATTAGTGATCTGGCTATGAGTGGTGAGACCTCTGATTCTAACTTCTTCTAGCATAGCAGCAGGCCTAAGGAAGAGTCCCATTTGTTCTAACTTGCTCCTCTGGTTTTTATCATCCCATTATAAGAATAAAGAGTCAAAAAAGAAACATTTTCCCTAAAGACCTAAAACAAAGATAGTTTACACCACCGCCGACCTCGACATTATTTTATGCTCCTAATGTTGTGGGGGGCGGGGGGGCGGGGGAGGAGTGTCTCCCAAACATGAAGCAGCTTTATTCCCATCATGCCCCTTCATCTTCATGAGCTAGAGACCTGTAGAGGAAAGGCAGCTGACCATAAAGAAAAACACAGTTTGTACATCCTATATTTGTATTATTGTTTTTTACATACTTTTGTTTCTTCCACCAAACTCTGACCACTATTGTCAATGTTTCCAGTTTGCTCCTGGTGCAGGTCAGGTCCCCACAGAGGAGAGAGGAGAGCAGGAGAAGGGAAGGGGCAGGGAGGCCGTGGCCAGTCACAGGAACTGGGAACCCCTCTCTGGCTAAAGGCCACTCCATGTGGACCACAGTATGTAGCATGCTCTGGAGGCAGCCTGAAAACCCATGTAGTCAGCTTAAGAAAAGACTCCAGGAAAGTGATGAGGATAATTTCCTTTGGTTGTATTCTAGACAGCATATTATTCATGCTGTCGCTGGCACCAAATGATGAGTTAGACTGTCTGAATATTCTGTACAGAAGTGATAATAGCAAACTGAGTTACCCAACATTCCGAATGAAATGCAATAAGGCATGTAATAGGCCAAATCAACTCCAAAGTTAAGCTTCAGAAAGAGCCCTCTGCTCTCAGTTGTGTGTTTGCATGGTGTAACCCTTTTTCTTATTCTGGAATAAGTCAAAGTGAGAGCAGTTATGACATTACTAATCACCTGTACCTCAGTGAGCTTCATCACACAGACAATTTGTGTTGAATAATATGGTTTAAGCGAGGATTAAAATAAATTAAAAAGATGGATAGCTGATGAATTAATTCATAATGATCACTGCTTTCTTAATTAATATTTGTTGAACAAAGAAATAATTACATTGTTGAGATACTTTGTGTCAACTGAATGGTCTACAGCTATGGATCAGTAGTCATTTAGATAAATAAATAAGGGTTTTCTGTTGAGATTCTCAGTTTTCTTTACTCTAAAACAAAATATGGCTAATATGAAAATTGATCACCAAGATATTCTCATTAATTCTAAGTACTTGTCTACATTTTGGTTATTACTTTAATTCAAATTCTAGTTGCTATGTTATAAAAAGGGTTTGTTATGCTTATGTGTGTTTATGAAAACTACTAAACCCTCTTTAAAACTAGATCTTCAATTCATTTTACACATAGCATTCTGTGCTTTATAGTACTGTCAGCCTCAAAATTCTTAACAGTTATTCTTAGGGCACAAAATGACAGAAAAACCCAAAGCAAAGTGAAAAGCCATATTTTGTGGGCATCAACTTCTGATCATTTAAACTTGCTTTCATCGCTAATGGGAACACACTGACAGGATGGAGAAGGTGGTTTTGTGTAACTGCTTTGGTGTAGCTGGTTATAAAAACTCAGGATCATCAGAAGTCAGAAGAAAAGGAAAAATAAGGACAGAAAAGTTGATTATTAAATATATATTTTAAAATAATTTATTGAGCCTAGCTGGCATGGCTGAGCAGTTGAGCATCAACCTATGAACCAGGAGGTCACAGTTCAATTTCTGGTCAGGGCACATGTGGGGTCTGTAGGAGGCAGCTGATCAATGATTCCCTCTCATCATTGATGTTTCTATCTCTCTCCCTCTCCCTTCCTCTCTCTGAAATCAATAAAAATATACTTAAAAAAACATTTTATTTAATTTATTGGGATGACATCTATATATATAAAAGCCCAACAACCGGAACAGTGGAACAAGAATGACCAGAATGACTGGTGGCTATGGCTTGTACTGTGCCTGGCCAACCACCCACAGCCCCTCCCCCTCGACAGCCTGGCCCTCAATTGGCCCCCCCACCCTGATCAGGGGTGGGGCCGACAGGGGGGATGGGCCCCCATTGAGGCGGGCTGGCCAGACCCCACTCGTGCACAAATTCATGCACTGGGCCTCTAGTTGGTTAATAAAATTATATATGTGTCAGGTATACAATTTTATAATACATCATCTGTATATTGTATTGTATGTTCACCACCCAAAGTCAAGTCTCCTGTCACCTTTTATCCTCTTCTACTTCCCCCACCCTCCTTTCCCTCTGGTAATTACCATACTGTTCTCAGTGTCTATGAGCCTTCTATGTTGTTTATTTTTGTTTTATGGCTTAATTCCTTCACCATTCCACCTAGCTCCTCCACCCCCTAACCTCTGACAGCTGTCAGTCTATTCTCTGTATCTATAAGTCTGTTTCTATTTGCTTGTTTGTTCATTTTGTTCATTAGATTCCACACGTGAGCAAAATCATATAGTACTTGTCTTTCTCTCGGAGGCTTATTTCATTTAGCATAATACTCTCCAGGTCCATCCATGCTGTTGCAAAAGGTGATATTTTCTTTTTTTTTAAAAGCTGAGTAGTATTCCATTATGTAAATGTACCACAGCTTTTTTATCTACTCATCCACTGATGAGCACTTGGGCTGTTTCCAGATCTTGGCTATCCTATCTAATAATAGACAAACATGGTAATTAACCATACTTCCGCTCAGCTTCCCATTGGCTAATCAGGGTGATATGCAAATTAACTGCCAACCAAGATGGCGGCCGGCAGTCACACAGCTGGAGCGTACATGAGGCTTGGTTGCCCCGGCAATGGAGGAAGCCAAGGTTCCCCGCCTGCTGCGCCCGGCTCTGACCCTGAAAGCAACAGCTCCAAAATGCAACTATGTTTCAATTATAGAAGCGAAACAAACCCCAGAGACCTGCTTTTAGACAGCCTGGCGTCAGAGCTGGAGCTGCAACAAAGTTTCAATTACAGAAGGTAAATAAATCCCAGAATAATAATAAAAAAAAAGATGCCCTGGCCGGTTTGGCTCAGTGGATGGAGCGTCGGCCTGCGGACTGAAGGGTCCCAGGTTCGATTCCGGTCAAGGGCATGTGCCTTGGTTGTGGGCACATCCCCATTAGGGGGTGTGCAGGAGGCAGCTGATCGATGTTTCTCTCTCATTGATGTTTCTAGCTTTCTATCTCTCTCCCTTCCTTCCTGTAAAAAATCAATAAAATATATTTAAAAAAAGAAAAAAGAAAATAAAGAGAGACTGGGAGCTTCACTTGCAGGCTTGGCCCTAAGCTCCTCATCCAGGCTGACCAGGCACCCCAGTGGGACCGCCACCCTGAAGGGGGTGTGGACAGTCTGAAAACAGCCCTCAGCCCCTCATCCAGGCTGGCCAGGCACCTCAGTGGGGACCCTCACCCTGAAGGGGGTGCAGGCAGCCTGAAAACAGCCCTCAGCCCCTCATCCAGGCTGGCCAGGCACCCCAATGGGGACCTGCACCCTGAAGGGGGTGCGGTCAGCCTGATAACATCCCTCAGCCCCTCATCCAGGCTGGCCAGGCACCCCAGTGGGACCGCCACCCTGAAGGGGGTGTGGGCAGCCTGAAAACAGCCCTCAGCCCCTCACCCAGGCTGGCCAGGCACCCAAGTGGGACCCCCACCCTGATCCGGGACACCATTCAGGGAAAACCAGCTGGCCCCCACCCGTGCACCAGCCTCTATCCTATGTAGTAAAAGGGTAATATGCAAACTGACCCTGACAGCAGAAAGACTGGGAATGACTGGTCACTATGACACACACTGACCACCAGGGCGCAGACACTCAATGCACGAGCTGCCCCCTGGTGGTCAGTGGGCTCCCACACGGAAGAGCTCTGCTGGCTGCCAGTATAGCGGTGGTGGTGGGAGCCTCTCCTGCCTCCTCAGCAGCACTAAGGATGTCTGACTGCAGCTTAGGTCTGCTCCCCGCTGGCAAGTGGACATCCCCGAGGGTTGCCGAGCTGCCAGAAGAATGTCTGACTGCAAGCTTAGGCCCGATCCCCTGGGGAGCAGGCCTCACCCAGCAGATGGTCATCCCCTGAGGGGTCCCAGACTGTGAGAGGGCACAGGCCGGGCTTAGGGACCCCTCCCCCCCCTCGAGTGCACAAATTTTTGTGCACTGGGCCTCTAGTCTATATATAAAAAAAGTTAGCAAGCAACCATAATGGCCATAACAATTGTAATGACTGGTTGCTATGACACCTACTGTGGCCAGTGAACCAGCCCGATCAGGGGGTGGGGCTGTCCGGCCAATTTGAGGCACCCTGATCAAGAGTAGGGCGGCTGGTCAAATGCTCCCTCCCTTCCCCTTGGCCAGCCCTGCCCCTGATCAGCCCTGCCCCACCATGACCATCCCCTTGGCCGGCCCACCCCTGATCACACCTCCCACCCAATTTGGGGTGGGTCTGGCTGGCCAACCTCCTGAAGCCCCTCCCCCTAGCCGGCCATGCCCCTGATGGGCCCCCACTACCCTGATTGGCCCACAACCCCTCCCTCTTTCCAGCCCCTTCCCTGATCGTCCCCCCATCTCAATAGGGGGTGAGCCAGCTGGACAACGTCCTGCAGCCCCTCTCCCCGGCTGTCCCACCCCTGATCAGTCCCCCACCCTGATCAGGGCCAAGGCTGGGCAGCCAACCACCCATGGCACCTCCCCCATGCCACTTGCCCCTGATCGGCACCCCTCCACCTCAATAGGGGCAGAGCCTGCCGGACAACTGCCCACAGCCCCTTCTCCCAGCCAGCCCAGCCCTGATCAGGTCCCAATCGGGGTGGGCTGGCTGGCCAACCTCCCACCATCTCCTCCTCTCAAGAGGCCTAGCCCTAATCCACCCCAATCCAGCTGGCCCGGCCCCATCTGTGCACGAATTCATGCACTGGGCCTCTAGTTGTAAATAATGCTTTGATGAACATAAGGGTGCATATATTCTTACCGATTAGTGTTCAAGGCAGTGGTTCTCAACCTGTCGGCCGCGACCCCTTTGGGGGGGTCGAATGACCCTTTCACAGGGGTCGCCTAAGAGCATCGGAAAACACATATATAATTACTTATTGTTTTTCTGATTAATCACTATGCTTTAATTATGTTCAATTTGTAACCATGAAAATACATCCTGCATATCAGATATTTACATTATGATTCATAAACAGTAGCAAAATTACAGTTATGAAGTAGCAATGAAAATAATTTTATGGTTGGGGGTCAACACAACATGTGGAACTGTATTAAAGGGTCGTGGCATTAGGAAGATTGAGAACCACTGGTTTAGGGTTTCTTAGGGTATGTTCCCTTGGATTTATTTTCAATGAACATTTCACTTTCCTACCTCTCCCTACCCCCATTTACTTCTGGCGATCACCATACTGTTGCTGTGTCCATGAGTCTTTTAATTTTTCCTTTGCTTATTCCTCTCACCTTTCTCACTCAGCTCCCCACCCTCTTCCCTCTGACAGCTGTCAGTCTGTATCCATTAGTATGCCTCAACTTTGTTAGGTTTTTTGTTCATTGGCTTGCACACATGAGCAAAATCATATGGTACTTGTCTTTCTTAATGGCTATTTCATTTAGCATAATACTCTCCAGGTCCATCCATGCTATTGCAAAAGGTGATATTTCCTTCTTTTTTAAAGGCTGAGTAGTATTCCATTATGTAAATGTACCACAGCACTTTTATCCACTCATCTACCTATAGACACTTGGTAGTGTCAATAAATCAACAAACAAGTGTTGCCAAGAATGTGGAGAATGGGAACCCTCCTGGACTGTTGGTAAGAATGCATATCGGTATAACCACTGTAAAAGCACTATGGAATTACCTCAAAAAATTAAAAATGGAACTGCCTTATGACCCAGCAATTCCACTTCTGGGAATCTATACTAATAAAAGGGTAATATGCTAATTATACCGGGAGACCTTCCAGGAAACCAGCCAGGGAAGGCAGTTGGGGACCATCAGGCCAGCAGGAGAGGGCAGTTGGGGGCCATGAGGCCAGCAGGGCAGGGCAGTTGGGGGCCATGAGGCTGGCTGGGGAGGGCAGTTGGGAGCCATGAGGCTGGCAGGAGGAGGCAGTTGGGGGCCATCAGGTTGGCAGAGGAGGGAAGTTGGGGGAGATCAGGTTGGCGGTGGGGGGGGGGAAGTTGGGGGCGAGCAGGCCAGCAGGCAGAGTGGTTAGGGGTGATTAGACAGGCAGGAAGGTGAGAGGTTAGGAGCCAGCAGTCCCAAGATTGTGAGAGGGTGCAGGCCAGGCTGAGGGACACCCCACCCCCATGCACGAATTTCATGCACCAGGACACTAGTCCTATATAATAAAAGGGTAATATACAAATTGACCCTAATGGCAGAATGACCAGAATGACTGCTCAACCAGTCAATATGAGGTGCACTGACCACCTCTTGGTCCTCTTCCCGGCCGGCAGGCTCCCATCGCCCGATGGCGAATGGGGAACTGGGGGTGGGTGGCGGGGGATGTGGGTGGTGCCAGGTCAAGGCCCCCGCCCCACCGGTCACCCCACACACAGAGGGAGACCCGTGTCAGGGGCAGGGCTAGTGAGTGGGTGGAAACAGCCAACCACTCAGTCCCTCTTCTGGGCAGGCAAGCTCTGATGGCCTGGTAGCAAATGGGGAACTGGGGGTGGGTGGTGGTGGGGGGCGGGGCAAGCTGCCAGCAGCTGAGGAAGATGGCCCTGATCGCAGGCCAGGCCCAGGCGAATTTCATGCGCTGGGTCTCTAGTATATTCAAAGAAACCCAAGACACTAATTTGAAAGAATATATTCACCCCTATGTTTTTTTGGAATGTTATTTACACTAGCCAACATTTGTAAACTCAGCACTCTTTGGCTGAACTAAAACCATCCTACTAGATCCTTCTTGACACAGCCACACCTTCATCCCTCATAGCCCCTACACTCACACAGCTAGGCATCCACACTGCTAGGATTCCCGGTCTTTAAATGTACTATGAGACTATTGACAGGATTTATCCTTGTACCTCCATTATGTTTAATAGTTTGCCATTTTAAAAACTCTAGATTTATACTCTGGTTAAACTGGAAGAACCTAATGTAGGTGTGCTGAGAAAACTCTTCTATAATTGGGCCACTTTGCTTAAACTTTACATGTAATTTACAGTATGAGCCTGTAGCCTATTTACATATGAGCCTGTAGCCTCACTGTGAAATTACTAAATTCAAAGAAGCACAGGGTATGAATCAAAAAAAATAAAAGTAATTCCGTTGTTGCTTTCTTCTCCCAGAGGACACTTACAGGAAATTCAGTTTATGACCACTAATTCTACCTAGTTTGTTCCTCCCATCACCAATAACCTACAAGTGCAACACTTAATATTCCCTGGCTTCCGCACTATGTCAGTAAGTCTGGCCTCTCTGGCCTCTTTCTAGTTTCAATTTATCCTGATTCTTTAAAAATGCAGGGCCCAGCATTTGATGGAGCAAGCAGTTAAGGCGTGACTAGGGACAAACTGACGACCCATGCATTACGGACTTTTCTCCACTGCACATTTATAGTTTAGCCTCTATTACAGAAGCACCACAACATTTCAGTGGTGCAATCACAGTGATTCCCAGGAGGAATCCATGAGGAAGCAGTCTAAAATTTCAATGGAGCATAAGGGGAACTGATTGAAACTTCACCTTACTAAAAAAATGTGAACCGCAAAATGGAAGAAGGAGTTGACAAATACAAAACAGTGGCACCCAATTGAAAAGAGGTTATAAAGGCGATTCAATCTCTGAATGAGTTGAAGCCTGCCTTAATGCTAAGGGGAATAGCAAGCATTTCTATTATAAAATGTTTCCCCTTCTCTCAGCTTAAAAATATGCTTGCCTATTGCATTGTAGCAGATGTGATAGATAGACTAACTCCATATCTGTTCCATCTTCCTCTCAGTGTGTCTTCCTGTGCTGCAGGAGCTGGGAAGCTAAAATCCACATTTCCTACCTGCTGTTGCAGCTAAGTTTCAGGATGTGATTCAGGTTCTGCCAATCAGACACTTTCATGTGAAGCTTGAATGTGGAAGACAGGACAAGTATACATGTCATAGTATTATGTTTTAAGGCCTAATCTGGTTGTATTTTATGCCCCCAGTCCTAATTATATTTACTCCTTTGCTCTTATTCTTATTTATACTATTTTTATTTGTGTATCTTGGAAGCCATCTTAAAAACTTTCTAGAATGACCAATATGTTTTTAATCCATTTATAGATCTTTATTAGAAAATTGCAATTCATGTCCTTTGCCCATTTATCAGTCAGAACTTTGTTTATATTTTAAAAGTATATTGTCATTATTGGAGGATATTACCTATTCCTTTATTTATTGCATATATCTCTCCAACTTATTTTTCAATTTTTAATAGTGTCTGTTTTTTAAACTAGTATTCAAAGGACTTATTGCTAGAGGAATAGGAGAGGGCATATTATTAAATGCGACAATGAAAACACGTAAAGCAAAACTGCTCAACACAGTACGTTATTTAGAATAGTTCTTCACTGAAATATAGAATGAACACTGACAAGGATAAATTGAAGCCTAAAAATAAGAAAGAATGCTTGTAACAACACAGCTAGCCATTTTAAATGAATACAATTTAAATTTCCCAAAGGTTAGAAGTTTTAACTCAGGTATTAGGATGTTTTAAGGAATATAAAGAAAAAAGAGGAACAACAAAAATCTAAAAATGAGAAAATACTGCTCCCAGTTGAGAGAAGGAGAAGTTTGTGTGTGAAAACCACATGGTGAACTTGATATTATGTCCTAGAAAAATCCAAGCCTTGATAACTAAATAGATGATTTATAAATAATTAAGAAGAGTGATCTGCAAGAACCATAATGGTCCTAAATTAGCATATTTTCTTTTACACCCAGATAACATCTAACATTCAGGAAATTCCACCTTGTTGGGATTTAGCTGAATATTTGGCAAGTCTCTCAAATATCACTGTTGTCAAGAAAAATAAATATGGCCCTAACCAGGTTGGCTCCGTGGATAGAGCATTGGCCTGCAGACTAAAGGGTCCCAGGTTTGATTCCGGCCAAGGGCATGTACCTTGGTTGTGGGTACATTCCCAGTAGGGGGTGTACATTAGGCAGCTGGATCGATGTTTCTCTCTCATCGATGTTTCTAACTCTCTATCCCTCTCCCTTCCTCTCTGTATAAAAATCAATAAAATATTTTTTTTAAAAAGAAAAATAAATATAGACTTCTGGGAAGATGCATACCTGCCTGAACATTATTTCTCATAGAAATTCAATCATTTAGGTGAGAGAAGTTTATTACATTGGTGTTCATCAAGCGTTTTTGGTTGGAATATAAAAAATAATATAGAAAAAAATTTGAATATATATGTCTATATTTATTTACTTATAAATTCTTTACAGTGGGGCCTTGACTTACGAGTTTAATTCGTTCCGTGACGGAGCTCATAACTCAAGTTACTCGCACGTCAAATCAAAACGTGAACGAGTGAGACACTTGATGCTGGGCTGATGTTGTGGCGTTCACTGTGACGTTCGCTGCGCCAACTAGCAGTGGGGTATCTGAAGCTGGCTCATAACCCAAATTTTAGCTCTTAACTCAAAGCAAAAAATTGGCCGAGCGATAGCTCATATCTCGAAAAACTCATTAGTCGGGACACTCGTAAGTCGAAGCCCTACTGTATTTCTATGCTAAAATTTTGTTGATTATAAAACCCACACAAAAGGTCAAATTTACAAGGATGAGATAAAGATTGAGCAAATGACATTTGATTCATGAACATAAAAAATTGCTCTAAAAATATTAATAACATTTTGAATGTTTTTATTTTTTTTTAAATATATTTTTTATTGGTTTCAGAGAGGAAGGGAGAGGGAGAGAGAAATAGTAACACCAATGATGAGCGAGGATCATTGATTGGCTGCCTACTGCACGCCCCCTACTGGGAATGGAGCCTGCAACCCAGGTATGTGCCCTTGACTGGAATCAAACCTGGGACCCTTCAGTCCACAGGCCGATGCTCTACCCACTGAGCCAAACCAGCTAGGGCCATTTTGAATGTTTTTAAATTGTCTTGCCTTTACTGATACTTCCATTTAATTATTAAGTAATATCCCAAGGCACAAAGTACATTTATTACTGTTTATCCCCAACAGTTGAGGATACCTAAAATTATCTTCTTGAAAATTACAAAATTTGCGGCCTGACATTGCCAAGTATGCTTAGAGTCTCATATGTGTAATGTTCCGGATTATGAGGTTACTCTGGAAAGTGAACATCTGTTCTGTTTGCCATTTTCTTCTTCTTTGTTTACTTTTGAAAAAAAAATATATATTTTTTGTGGTAATTATTTTATTTTTAAAACTGAATTTATTGGGTGACATTGGCTAATAAAATTATATAGGTTTCAGGTGTACATTTCTGTAATTTATCATCTGTATATGGTATTGTGTGTTTACCACCCAAGTCAAGTTTCCTTCCATCACCATTTACCTCTCCTTTACCCTCTCTGACCACTCCCCACCCCACCCCCTTTGGCTCTGATAACCACCATGCTGTTGTTTTCCGTCTATGATTTTTTGTGCGTTTTGGGGGTTTAATCCCTTCACCTTTTTTCACCCTGCCTCCCTCCTCCTGCCCCCAATACCTGTCACTCTGTTCTCTACGAGTCTGTTTCTATTTTGTTAAAATATTTTTATTTTCTTTCACAGTTTCTTAACTGAAATATTTAAACTACTTATACATTTAAATAACCAGGAAATTCACGTAAAACACACTAAGGGCAACATGTAGCAATATGTAAAATATGAACAAACTCTTTAGTTTGTCATCATCAAGCCCTCTGTCTTGAACTACTCTCATTCTTTCTTACATCAAAACCTAGTTTGAATATGAGTCAATTAATATTAGAAATATTAGCAAAATTAATATAGTCTAATCATATAGATAAAAGATACATAAAATTCATCTAATATTCTCCATCTCAATGGCTCAAATCATCTTGTGAAATCCCAGGGATGAGAACACCTCACTTTATAGACCATCATTTTTTATATTAATGACTTAGCTGAGACATATGAAACATGATAATTAAATTTTCAACTGACACAAAATAGGAGGGATAATTAACATGCTAGATGAGGTCTTAATTAAATCCAAGCACAATATCTCTCAAGAATGGGAATGAAAATGAAAATAGAAATGGAAGGATACAAGTTGAATCTGCCAGTGATTGGTGGTTCAGTCTTCATGATGTCAAAAATGGTTAAATAAAAGATACCATAAATCTCAGAAAGGAATTTATTGGGGATGTAGGGTGACAGGTCAAATTGGTAAATATCTATAATGATGGACATTTTTATGATGTTGAGATATTGAGGAAGTGGGTATTAAGGTAATGTGGATTAAGGGAGGTCTAGTTCATTTCACTGTGAATAGGAGTTCTTCACAATGGCTTTGTATATCTAAGCATATTTACTAAATGATTTAGCCTTATGATGCAATCAAATTGCTTGACATAATCAGGTCTTACTCTTGTATATGAGCTCCTTTCTCTAGATACAAATTTTCCTGATTCCTTCTAAACACCTATATTGAAATAAAAAGAGCTGAGGCTATGTTTGTTGGGAAAAAAGTAAGGAAATAGAAAATATTCATAAAATATATGAAAGACTGTTAAACGGAAAAGAGATTATGAATAATTTAGAAATGTCCAGAGGGTAGAACTAAAATCTATGAGTGGATATTATTTTTTAAGTAAATATGAGAGGAAAAAAAGGTTTTCATACATTTATCAAGCTACACAAAAAAGTAGTGCTCTGTCCTGTGTGAGGTAGAGATAAATGTTTAAGCAGAAAAAATGGTCACTCGATTATACAATTTATATATTAATTTACTCCGTAGTGTTTGGAAAGAATTTACTCACCTCTAACATACTTTCCTGCTGTAAGATTCTGTGATTTTGCAAATCATTTTACACTATAGAACAATGCTTAGACCTTGTTTGGCCTTCTGAAAGTTCTCATTAATTTTAAAATGTTTAAGAGACACACACTTTTTTCAAATTATATTACTATATACATTAATAAAATATTTTACTTAATACCATGTACACAATTCAAAGCAAAATTTTTATTTTGTTGGTTCAAAAACTACGTTTTGCTGGTTCTCCCTGCCACCTGAATCTATTTCATCTTTTTTTTTTAAGAAAGAAGAACAAAGTTGGAGGGCTCACAATACCAGATATTAAACTATACTACAAAACCACTCTAATCAAATAAGTCTGGTACTGACACAAGAAAAAACATTTGGATCAATGGAACAGAATAGAGAACCCAGAAATCAACCCATGCCTTTATGGTCAATTAATATTTGACAAAGAAGGCAAAAGCATACAATGAGGTAAAGACAGTCTCTTCAATGAATGGTGTTGGGAAATTGACTGGTGCATGCAAAAAAAGTGAATTTAGACCACCAATTTACACCATACAAAAGAATAAATTCAAAATCTATAAAAAACTTAAATGTAAGTAGCAAAACCATAAAAATCCTTTAAGAAAACATAGACAGTAAAATATTAGACATCTCTCAGAGCAATATTTTTGCCAATATGTCTCCAACGTCAAGAGAAAAAATAAACAAATGGGACTACATCAAACTAAAAATCTTCTGCACAGCAAAATAAACCATCAAAAAACAAAAAGGTAACCCACTGTGTTGGAGAACATATTCCCAAACAATTCACCTGATAAGAGTTTAATATCCAAAATTTAAAAAGAACTCTTACAACTCAACACCAGAAAGACAAACAATCTAATTTAAAAATGGGCAGTAGACCTGAATAGACACTTCCCCAAAGAGGACATATACAGATGGCTAGTAGATGTATGAAAAAAAAATGCTTAGTCACTAATCATTAGAGGGGTGATTAAAACTACAATGAGGTATCACTTCACACCTGCCAGAACAGATACCATCAATAAATCAACAAACTACAAGTGCTGGTGAGGATGTGCAGAAAAGAGGCTGGTGCAGCCATTATGGAACACAGTATGGAGTTTCCTAAAAAAATTAAAATTGGAACTGTCTTTTGAGTCAGTGTTCCCACTTCTAGGAATGTGTTCTAAGAATCATGAAACACCAATCAGAATGAATATATGCACCCCTATCTTCTTAGCAGCATTATTTACAATAGCCAACATCTGGAAACAGCCCAAGTGCCCATCAGTAGATGAGTAGAGAAAAAGCTGTGGTACATTTACACCATGGAATGCTACGAGACTATAAAAAAGAAGGAACTCTTTACCCTTTGCAACAGCATGGATGAGCCTGGAGATTATTCTTCTTAGCAGAATAAGATAGTCAGAGAAAGACAAATGCCATATGATCTCACTAATATGTGGAATCTAATGAACAAAATAAACTGATGAATAAAATAGAACCAGAGGCATGAATACATGGAACAGACTGACAGCTGTCAGAGGGGAGGTGGGTGGGGGGAGAGGGGGACTGGATAAAGGAAGCTAAAGAACATATATGCATAGCCCATGGACCAGTGGTTCTCAACCTTCCTAATGCCGCGACCCTTTAATACAGTTCCTCATGTTGTGGTGACCCCCAACCATAAAATTATTTTTGTTGCTACTTCATAACTGTAATGTTGCTACTGTTATGAATCATAATGTAAATATCTGATGCAGGATGTATTTTCATTGTTACAAATTGAACATAATTTAAAGCATAGTGAATAATCACAAAAACAATATGTAATTATATAAGTGTTTTCCGATGGTCTTAAGCGACCCCTGTGAAAGAGTCGTTCGACCCCCAAAGGGGTCGCGACCCACAAGTTGAGAACCACTGCCATGGACACAGACAGTAATGTGGGGAGGGCCAAGGGAGGAGTGATGGAAGTGTGGGCAGGGTTGGGGTGAGCAAAGGGAGAGGGAAATAGAGGATATCTGCAATAGTGTCAACAATAAATTGTTTTTAAAAAAGATTTCTTTAAAACAAAACCAAAAAAGAAAAAAAGCTTCTTTTAAAAAAATATCCTGAACAATAGAAGACCACATGACTATGTATAAACTTCCTAGTTCAGTGAAAATCTATAAAGTCTATATTAAATTTATAACTGTTAGAGAAGAGACGTAACATTTATGTTTTTGTCAAACTTCTTTCCTTCTCAGAGTTAATCACTGGAGAATCTAAAGAAGACCTTACCTTGTACAAATTCTTCAGAATCTGCTTTCTTCCATTCACGAAATGACCTTTAAAAAGTAATTTATTAAGTGTATATAGTTCATTGCCCTCCAGTGAATTCTATTTTCTGCTAAATATAAGAATGTAGCCTAATCCCTCAAGATATCATCATTAGAATAAACGAATAATGACAGCATTGAAAATATTAAAGCTTTTGGTATATTCCCTTTCATTCACTCTGTAAACACGACCAGAGCATTGTTCTCATGTTAAGGTGTTGCTCTGGATGTTGTTTGCTTGGTTATTCTTAGGTTTCTTTCTCCTACCAAAATAACTATATTGAATGTTACCCCAAAGCTTTTTTTTTTTTTTTTTGCTCAAGGCAAAGGTAAATCTTTATATTATTTATTATTTTTCTTTATTGATTAAAGTATTATATATGTGTCCTTATCCCCCCATTGCCACCCACCCTCACCCTCCCACTCATGTCCTTACCCCCCTGGTGTCTGTGTCCATTGCAAAGCTTTTGGTTTTGTCAATTTTCTTTAATTTGCACAATTAAAACTCAATAATTAAATTTGACAGATTCACATTGGCAATTTTTAATTTAATCATAGTGGCACCTTTTGTCTTTACTTTTTCATGTCATGAAAAATAAAGTTTCATGATCAAATTCATTATTATATCATGGCAGTCATTGATTTGCCAGTCAATAGTACTTTGCTAAATAACTTGCTTTGTTATTAATAAGTTTTATGTTAAATTAAAAAATCTATTTGACTTTAATAATAAGTTGCTCATTCTTCAGGAAAATAAAGTAAAACTTTGAAAGAAATCGCCCAGTCAGTGTGGTTCAGTGGTTGAGTGTTGACCTATCAAGGTTTGATTCCTGGTCAGGGTACAATGCTCGTGTTGTGGGCTCAATCCCCGGTAAGGAATGTGCAGGAGGCAGCCAATCGATGATTCTCTCTTAATGTTGATGTTTCTATCTCTCTCCACCTCTTCCTCTCTCTGAAATCAATAAAAACATATTTAAAAAAAGAGAAATAGATACAGGAAAGCTGACCAAAACCAAAGCAAAACAAAACCAGCAACTTCCACCCTCTGCAAAAACAAACAAACAAAAAACAAACATGACATCAGATTAAAATTTTAAAAACTTGAACCTAATTTCACAATAACACTTTAAGTTCTGATTGATATTTTGGAAACTTTTTAAAATGGAAAAATAAAGTGAAATTATATATTGTGTCTATAAAAAGCATGAATAAATGTAAGGTTAAAAATTGCAGCCAGTTCATGCAGTGCTTTTGCTAGAGACAGTAAGAATGACCTCTTTCCTCAAGGTGAGAGAAAAGAATGTCAAGAATTGAAGGGCTAGGCTATTACATATACAGGGGAATTGTTGCCTTTAAAGGTGCACTGACACTGGAATTTTTAGTAAGCCCTAATCAATCATAACTCTTGAAAGCTGCAATTATAATATGATATGAAAGCCATACTGTGTGGCATGAACTTTCCAAAAACTAGTACTGACAGCAGCTCTCTCTAAGGGGACATATTTTATTCCCCTTTGCTGGAAAAAGAAGAGCAAGAATGTGAATTATTTAAAAAATGATATTTTTAATTTTAAATAATTTGAATGTGTAGGAGCAGTATTTTATAAATAAGAATATTTGAAAACTGATTTAATGCACTTAAAATAGACACAAGATAAAGGCAAACAAACATTTACAGATCAAAAATTATTAGAATGGCTCTTTCTTTTAAATAAATCCACCTAGACCAGGGGTGGTAACCCCTGGCACACATGCCAAACATGGCACGCCAGTAACTTTTGCTGGCACGCGAAACCCTCTCTTATAATCTTACATTTGCAATTTTTTTCTTAATATCAACGTTTTTATTTTTCAGATAAATTCAGTGTAGGTGCATCTTAGATAAATACATAATTTTACATAACAAGTTATCTTAAAGACCATAGACATGGATTGACGAGAGAGGGGAAGAGCAATTTCTATGCCTCTGCCTTAATTCTCCCTGCCTTCCTAGATCCGACCAGTGTTTTGGTTTCATCCACATACGCTTGTGAATCTTTGTTTTCAGTGATGAATTTTGTTAAGTCTCATAATAGGATTACCCTGACGGATGAAAGTAGTAGCTCGTGCATATCTCTGAAGGTCACAAAATATAAACCTCATGTAAAATCTCTGTCATTAGTGATGCAGCAGCAAAAGTCCACTGATAATATCAAACGGAGTCATAAAGTTTTCTGTCGGGCTATCAGTGTATATGTATACATTAAAAAATAAATGTATTTTTCATCATCATATAAGGTGTTTTTGATGCTCGAATGAATTTTATTATTTCTTCAAGGTTCTTCACATACGTACACCTTAAGAGATATCAAGTAGGCGTAACATGTTCTCAAAAAATTAGGGTTGGCACGCAGAAGAATTTTGAGTCAGAGATTTTGCTGGTTTTGGCACGCACTCACAAAAAGGTTGCCCACCCCTGACCTAGACTAATTTTAGCCTTGAATGTATGTTAATAAATGTAGTTTTAAGAATCAAGTAGAGTAGAGTTCACTGATACAGGATCAATTTAAAGGTAATTAGTATTAGAATGGGTATACAGGATGCTTTTGCACTTTCTATTTCTCTTTTTTATTAAGGAAGATGATCACACTGCTTACATAACATTTGGAGAATGGCAATGGTTGGGAGACGGTTATACGTGACAATCAATAACCAGCTGGAAAGGAAGGAAAACAGAATTCTAGCAGGCCATCCTTAGAAATAAGCAAGTGGCTCAGTAAACGTGTCTACAACTAGTAAACTTCAAAAACAGGAGATATTTTTCCTTTGGTAGTTATATTAAGGGAACCAATGGTTTATTTCCGGAATTCCACTCTTTTTTTTTTCTCCACCACCTTTTGTTCTACCTGTTCACACACTTAAGTGGGCAGCAGGCAGGTGAAATATATTACTTTTAAAGGGTTCAGAATATGTCACACCAAAATATGCACTTTGACAAAAGGGTTGTTTTGAGCTGGAGGCAATTGAGAAACAGCCACCACAGGAGGTACTCTTTGTCTTCCTCTTTCTGTCTAAACTAGAGGCCCAGTGCATACTGGGCGGGGCGGGGGGGGGGGAGTGTACTGGAGCCAGCCTGTACCCTCTCCAATCTGAGACCCCTCGGACATTCCTCTCACAATCGGGGACTGCTGGCTCCCAACCACTTGCCTGCCTGCCTGATTGCCCCTAACTGCTTCTGCCTGCCAGCCTAATCACCCCCTAACTTATCCCCTGCCAGCCTGATCGATGCCTAACTGCTCCCCTGCTGGCCTGATTGCTCCAAACTGCCCTCCCCTGCCGGCCCTATTGCCCCCAACTGCCCTCCCCTGCCTCCTGGTCGCCCCTAACTGCCCTCCCCTGCTGACCATCTGGTGGCCACATGAAGGTGGCCATTTGTGCAAAGTTGTGATGGTCAATTTGCATTTTCCCTTTTTATTATATAGGATACTACATGTTAAAAGTAGAGCATCCATTTCTCTCTGTAAAGGTGTCCACTTCTCCTATACCAGGAAGGGAAAACAACTCTGGAGAGGACTCTTATTACCTGTGAAATTCAAGGGCTTCCTCCACATTATCTCTAAGAGTCTCTCTAGCTCTAACATGATCATGATTAATTCACTGAAAGGGTCCATGACTGATTCACTAAAATCAATCAACATTTCTCAAACCTTGAAGGCTAGGAAGTGAAACTCCAGTTTTTTGTATTGTGGGGCAGCCAACCTACTGGAGCATCTTTTCTGCTTTTCCTTTTTTCTGAAACACAATTGTTGTCTCTCATTTACCAAATAAGAGCTTTCATTACACTCACCAAAATTCATTATTAAAAAGATAAATTCTTCACATTCCTCAAAATGTAGTTGACTATTTTAAGTGAGACTCACAGATGGTCAACATGATTTTCAAAACATTTTACAATGGTAAACCAAATGATTTTTCTCTGAATGCTGATGTGATTAAACTAAATTTTGTACTAAATAAGAATTATAGAAACAAGCATTCTGTTTCTAGAAATGTCTTCTACTTTTTAAAAAATCTGTAACCAAGGGTCCAAGAGCTATTGCTTATCTGGAGTAATTTATTGTAAAGATTTTTTTTTCAAGTAGACACTATGCAAAATCTACAAGGTCTTGCCTATTTTATGTAACTTTATTTTTCCAACAATACAAATATTTTTATATAGATGTCTTCTTTGATTCTGGTAATAATAACTAGAGCTTAGTAACTTTTTTTCTTTTATTAGTAAAACTTAACACAGTTACGTAGGGATAGTTTGCCCTAGATATACTAAAATTTGACAAAATAGGATTCAAATGGGTTTTTCCTATTTGAACAGAGAAATCCTTATAGCCAAAGAAACAGTAACATAATAGGGTTTCTTCAGCAAAGATCAACTCAGTTCACATAATCATACCAATATGTTACAAATTGAATACTCTTCCTGCTCCAGTGAAACAAACCACAAAATATATAAAGGCCTCAATGCTGATGACATTTTGGTTTAAGTTATTTTCTTTGTAGACCATGTGTGTTCCTTCTCTTGACAGACTACAGATCCCATGAAAGCAATTATGTCTTTAGATTTGTCTTCTTTGGGGTCAGTGGTATAATTGTGAGTTCGCACAGCTAAGTTGGTAAATGGTATAGTTATTTAATTGTTTACCACTTGAATTTGAGCCAGCTTTAGCAGAACAAAAGCCTGAGATGAGCGTCCAGTCAAATCCATCAGAATTTATGGTTGGCTGGATTTGCCGCAGCCAAATCGTCTGCCAGGACACTGCCTGCCACAGTGACCCAGGAATGCCCAGCTTTTGGCACATGCCTCGGTCATATTACTCAGTCCCTACAAACAAAGCTCACCATTTCATGGACCTCTCATTTTCCCACACGCACAAATGAATTATTCTAGTCACCATATTTTGTATATATCAAGTACATGTAATGTTATTTCTGAATTAATACTTAGAGTACATACATGAATAAGAACTTCCTTTGAAAACACTGTTTGAGAGTTTAGCAAGCATCATACAACGTTGATTTATTTTCCTTTTTCTATTTGTTTCATTTTTTCTTCTTTGGTTGATTTATTCATAAAACTTATTCGATTTCTCCTTTCTTCCTCAGACTCCTTACATATATTAACATCTATTGAGCTTCTGTTTGGGGCACAGATCCATGGTAAGTGTTAAAAGTGCTATAATAATAAACCAACAGATGATTATGCTGTCATTGTGCCAAGGACAAAATTGTATCAGAACCTCAGTCCCTAGCACATTGTAGGTATTCACTAAATATCTTCTATCATCTATCTATCTATCTATCTATCTATCTATCTATCTATCTATCTATTATCTATCTATCTATCTATCTATCTATCTATCTATCTATCTGTTATCTATCCATCTATCATCTATAGTACATAAATAAATCATTGCTGAATAAGTGAATTCCCTCAGTAGAGATTAGCAGTTTAAATGGTCATAAACCGAATAATTTTCTCTTGGGATATAGCTCAACTTCAAGAATAAATTAAACACCATAAGCAGCTACAATGACAGTTAACAACAAGAGTACCTAAATTAGATTATTTTGATTGCTTGATAAAATCCAATTCTTTAAAATGAGTAAAAAAGGTTCACAAATAAAGAGGCAGGTAGAATCTTGAGGATACTGTAAAATATCATTAAACTTTAAGAACCTTTTATTTATTTATTTTTTTAGTCTGATTAGGATTTGAAAACAGGAGATCTTGGGAGATGATTTTGCAGGCCCATGCAAATTTCAGGCCTATAAAAAATTGTATATTGTTTTTAATGGTGGATTTGGATTATTGCCTTGGGTTTTGTAGACATTGTCTTATTAATGAAGGATAATAATGACTGGTTTCCAGTAAGAATTAAAACAAACCAAAAAACTGTCAACACTTTTGAAAAACAGTCACCTTGGTCATTTGGCTAGCTCATTTGTGTATTCAGTTTGTACAGAAACATGCAGCCCTATTTTCTTAGCTAATGAGAGCAAACATGTGACAAAGAAACCTACATCAGTAGTGAAGGCCTACATCATTTTAGACAAAGAAAATTGAACATAGTCAAATATTGTTCCTTTCCTGCCATTGCCTGATTATTTTTTTGGACCTCATTCTGAAAGCATGTGAAAAGCATAGGCATGCCTGACTGCTGTGGGTCAGTGGTTGAGCATTGACTTGTGCACCAGGAGGTCACGGTTCGATTCCTGGTCAGGGCACATGCCTGGGTTGCAGGCTCAATCCCCAGTGGGGGATGTGCAGGAGGCAGCCAATCAATGATTCTCTCTCATCATTGATGTTTCTATCTCTATCTCCCTCTCCTTCCCTCTCTGAAATCAATAGAAATATATTAAACAAACAACAACAACAAAAGCATAAGCTCCTGGCAGTGACATTCTGGAAATGAGAATCCATTGGAAATGACAACCTAAGCAGGAAGTTGAAATGTTCAACTTTCCTCTACTAAATTGTTCTTTTTCCTCCTTGCAATGCATTGTGCCACACAGCAGCTCGCCCACAGTGAGCAGTCCTGAGATTCTGCATTCCTTACGTATACTCTGTAGATATTTCTGGTTGTGATTTCCTGAAGGGCACCCCCACTTCTGTCTTTTTCTCACCATCTGTAATCTAGGCCAGATCCTCTTTCAGCAGAATAACTGGAATTTTATGAACCTTTTTCCTATTGACACGAATTACCTATAATCAACTTTAAATCTCACCTAGACCATGCTCTCTACTTCTCACTTGTAACTTTTTCCTAAAATATTTATTGATGCATAACATATACATAAAGTGCACAAATAATAACTATGATTCTATATATTTTCACAAAGTGAACATACCATATATAGGAATAGAACACTAGTAGCTATTCTATTATCAGTCTCCCCACATTCAGCCATTCAGGTGTATTGGTATCCAGTTGTCCTGGTTTTAATTTACCTTCTCCTGATGGCTACTGAGATCATGGTCCTTTTCTTAGTTTCTCTAACTCCCCTTTCCTCTAAGTGTCTCTAACTCTCTTTCTTGTCTAGTTCTTCTTGAGTGGTCGAATTAAGCCAACAATAAAATTTTTAAAGTCGTATTATATATTCTGTTCCTTTATTTTTGATTAATTTAATAATATTATTTGAGGAACAGAAGTTCTTAATTTAGTGATTTCTTTTTCTTTTCCTGTCTGGTTCATGCTTTTTGTTCTCTGTTAAGGAAAATTTTACATACTCAAAAATTTAAAAATAAATAATACATTCTTTTCTATTTTCTACATTACCAATAATGTAATCCAAATATAATGACTGTTTATTCTTCCTTTCAAATTCTCATAACTGTTTTTTTCACTATCCTCCAGTACTACTAGTGGATATGCTTGCCTCAGAGTAAAATTTTTCAATATTTTACCATTAAGTGTGAAGTTTGCTAGGAGTCTTTGCTAAAACATTTTATCATGTAAAGGAAGTATCTTTATTTGTATGCTAAGACTTTTTAAAAATAAATGGGTGTTAATTGTATCGCACAGTATGCATATATTAAAATAAACATGATTTTTCTCCTTTTTTAGTGAAAGACATTGACTTATTTGTAAATCTTAATCCAGTCTTGAATTCCTGAATTGAAGCCCACTGATTTTTTTCCTAATGTGTTTTTTAGAATAATTGGCTTATGAGGATTATAGAGCTTCTTCCCTTATTCATTCAGAATTATCTTGATTATACCTAAATCCAATTAACAACATAGTCAGGTTAAGTACTGGTTTGAGTTTTTATATGACTTGGCTTATTTTGGAAGGTGTTCTCTCCCAAGATGCTGTTCTGTAATTTTGTAAAGCAAACCTCCTCAACAATAGCTCCAGGAAAGTGACAAGTCCCAGAGGAAAAAGAAAAATAGTTGTGCTCAGGCAACCTCTCAAATGATTCACATGTCTAAAATGTAGCATAAAAATGGCAGAGAATGAGGAGACCTAAGGATGTCTTTTCTCAGTAGTAATTGTTTTAAAGAATATTGGTGTTTTAGAGACTGAAATCTCTTCAAGTTTGCAATGACAGGGTCACCCTGTGATTTTCTGTAGTAAGTGGTAGTAGGAAAACCTTGAAAAATTGGGAGATGGTTCATATGCAGGAGGTTTGGGGAAACAAGAATGGGAAGGTGAGATGAAGGGTTTTCTCCCTACAGCTTATCATATCTGTGAGGCATATATTCATCAGGGGCCTAGGATTTGCTCCCAGGAAGAGGAAAGGTCTGACCTGAGCTCAGGAAGAACCTGAGACTCCACCATCCTCCAGATTTGGGATTTGTTCTCATAACACAGTGCTCCCCAAAGAAGCCACACATTCAAAATGTAGGCTTACATAAATATCCCCTGAGAGTTTTGTAACAACTTTCTTCTGCCAAACTAGGTATAAGCAACAGGTATAAGCAACATAATTCTGAATGTAATACATTTTGTTAATTGAATAGGAAGGCAACTCTATCTAGGTATCATATTATATATAATATATATTTATTTTTATTTGTTAGTATCAATCTAGCATAACATATATATGTAGATGCCTAATAAATTGATTGACATATTTTGAGACTTTTTTTCTTAACATTATATCTTCTTATTTTATAGTCAATCTCTGTTTTTATGGGCTAATTTGGCAGGTTATGAAATTTTCAAAGCTATTTTTCTTTTACTTGTGATACCTACTACTTCAGGACTCTTACTAGTGGGATCATCTCAGAAAGTAGAAAAAGTAAAACCTCAGACTAGGGATCTTGGGAAAGAAGTAAAGAATCGCCTTGTTGGGGTTTTATTAATTCCTGTACAAAATTTATTTATTTATTATTGATTTCAGAGTGAAAGGGAGGAGAGAGAGATAGAAACATCAATGATGAGAGGGAATCATTGACCAGATCGAGTGGATCAAGCCCACAACATGGGTATGGGCCCTTGACTAGAACTGAACCTGGGACCCTTCAGTCCACAGGCCAACACTCTTATCTAGCCACTGAGCCAAACAAGCTAGGGCTGTAAGAAATTCTTTTAAATGGAATCTATGACTTTACTTTCTACCTGACTACTTCTAGGTAGCTTCCTGCAAGGAGATGTCACCTATTAAATGCATCTGCTCCCCCAGGAATCTCCCATCTTTCCTGACTGATGCTTTCAATATCTGCACACCTTTGCTCTGAGGGCAGCCTCATATAACTAAATGACAACCAGGTGCCCTTTTTCAGAAATTATGCAAATATCTCAAAGTTCAAATTTCTGAATGAAAATTTATTCATGCCCTAAATTTATGTATCTTTATCAATCTTCTATCTATCTTCTATCCTTGTACCTGTGCATGTATTTATGTGGGTATATATCATCTACCTATCTATCTACAATCTTTCATATCTCTTTTCTCTCCTCCCTATTGTTAGGCAAGTTTAAAACTTATTTATTATCTGTCAAGTGGGTTATTCTTGTAGTTTTCCCAACTGCTTCTTTCTGCTTTTAGCCTGATCCAGCTACAATTCATCCTCCAAGCTGCTCCCAGAGTGACCTTTTTAAACATGCAAATCTTTTAAAATCCTGTGGCGACTCCCTGTAGCTTTCAGGACAATATTAAAATGCCTTTGCTTAACACAGAGTATTATTTGTTTTTTTGGAAACTTCCTATTTTATGCTACTTACAAATGTTTGGAAGCTTATAAAAGTCCTCTCTCCTCCACTCTTACTTCATGAAATAATACCTACTTAATATCCCAAAACTCAGTGCAAGCTTTCCATGGTCACCTATTTGAATTTAGAAGTCTTTCCTCAATGTAGTTTATAGAAAACTCAATTAGAGCAATTATCACACTTTATTAAACAGGTGTTTCTTTTTCTTACTCTCAAATTAAGCTTTGTTTATTTTGAGGGCATTCTTCAACATTTGTAGCCCAGAGAAATAGCTTAATACCTAGCATATAATTGATGACCAATACACTTGTGCTGTAATCATGGATAAACAAACTGATGTTTGAATCTTACATATTTTAAAATGCAAAAAATAATCAACTTATAATTCAAAAATATTGCTATAGACATGAGAAAAAATTTTCAATACATAGAATACTAGCAACTATAGTCCTCCTTTGGTGTCCAGGGAGATTGGTTCTAGCCACCCCCCACCCCATATACCAAAATCTTCAGATACTCAATTCCCTTATATAAAACGGCATAGTGTTTGCATATAAACTATACACTTTCCCCTGTATACTTTAAATCATCCCTAGATTACTTATAATGCCAAATACAATGTAAATGCTATGTAAATAATGTTACCCTGTATTGTTTAGGGAATAATGACAAGAAAAATTATATGTTCAATAAAGACACAACCATGGTAAGTCTAACTACATAGTAAATATCAGCAACAATATAATACTTTTGTGTTTGTGGAATATTTTCAATCAGCAGTTGGTTGACTCCATGGATGCAGAACCCACGGATATGGAGGGCTGACTGTATAAATTGTAAAGAGTTGAGAAATCAAAAGGAACTGTTTACCTAATGTGACCACAATATGACGAGTGATGAAGAAAGGATATTTCCTTTGAAATGCTATATTTAATTGTACAATGAAAATGCATAGGGTTATATAAGTTAATGTAAGCTTTCTTATTTTAATAACAAATGCCAACTTTTTAAACAGGGATTTGGTAGAGTTGCTTTATATGGTTCCTTTAAATTTGTCTCTTATGTTAAGTCTGTTAATTGATTCAATAAGTTTTGCAAATCAAAAAATGGCCAATGAGAAGTTGAGTTGTCAATTGCCTCTTAATTATAGTGATTTGGAGAAGTCTGGAAGATGACCCTGAGGGCACTTGGAAACACAGATTTTTTTTACTGCATTTCTGTGGTTTTGTTAATGTGGCTTGTGGTTATTTAGATAATTAGGAAGAATAGTTTATATAAACAACAGGCTTTCTAAATAAAATGTTTCTTGTAATTCTAAAAGCAAGGATTTAATGCCTTTGTTTTTAAAATAAGAACTGTGCATGATAATTAAGTTCTTGTTAATAGTGTCTTGCTTTAAAATGACTTTCAGAGGATATACTTGTGTGTATGTGTGTGTGTTCATTCATATGTAAAGGATCGGAGGCATCTATATATTTAATGACAATATATGCAATAGTGCCTTGTCTTTGTTTTGTTATACCTGACTCTATAAGACTTATTATTGAAAATAAGATTTGTTCTCTTGTTCTCCACTTAAGTGTATTTAATATGCATAGTAAACATCTACATAAAAGTGCCATAATTGACTATATATAACTTTCCTTCTTCCCACTTGGCCTGCTTTAAAATATCAGAAATTAAAGTATATTCATTTAAAAACACCCCCTCCCCCTCAAGAGGCCATACTAAAATGTATGTGTACATTTCTCATAGCAGCACTTGTTCTGCAAGTGGCTTCAAATTTTAATATGTCAAAGTTATAATTATAGGAAATGAAAGCGGATTCAAGAATAGCTGTGAGAGTTCTATCCTTTTAAACTGCAAATTTCGCTCTTTTACATAGGCAGGCTTAATCTCAAAGATTTTCACAGCGTAGGAACTAATTAATTAGTTAATAATGCATGAAGCCAGTAGAGCATTATCAGTGCTGTATCCCAGATGGAAATCTAGAACAAATGAGGAAACTTACATTTAATTTGATCCTTTTAAACGTGGAGACTTTAGGCTTTCTTTGTTGTCTTGTCACATTTCCATCATTTTGTCCTACATTTTGTGGTTGTCCCCAACCACAGAATTTTTAGATTCTTGGGGTGGAAAAGGGAGGAGACAACAATTTGACAACAACAAATCATTTAATGGGCTTGATAAAGCTGATTTTAAAAACATTCTTTACTGTGACAGCACATTATCTTATATGGGCTGCTAATGTCCAGTGGTTCAATTGCCTCCGTTATAAAAAAATCCTAGTGATCTGAGGGAGGTGCTCTCTGTCCTCCCCTATCTGACTAAATGCTATAATGCCAAAAGTGGGAAACACACATACTAAGAAACCAAACATCTGAACTCTTTGTCCTTCTAGGTCACACTTATTATTACAAGTGCTATATAATTAAAAGCTAAATAACAATGTAATCTTAATCATCAAATGCATCCCTTTCTTGTACATCTGTTCTTGTTGAGCCATGATGCTAATTGGAGAGATGAAATTTACTTAATGCTGTGAAGTGTTATCTCTGTTGTACCACTTGTGTTTTCGTGATCTCTTTTATAGACAGAGGGAGTGAAAAAACATCTACTAATTAAACTCTGTGTTACTTAATAGATTTCTTCTTTAAGTTTAGAGGGAAATTTCAAGTCTCTTCTACCCTGCATCTTGTTTACCAGTAGCAAATAAGGTAAGGTGTTACAATGGAAGTATCAACTCTTTATTTAAGAAGTATTTTTTTCTCCGAAAGATCTAAAATGGAGAAAGGATAAACTTCCATTTTTAGGAATAGAAGGTGAATTTATAAATTCTTAAGTGTCTCACTCCAAATAATAGAAATATAAACATAATCATAGGTGTTCTTTCTTAAAGGTGTTCATGTCTTGTCCTATCAGGTGAGTGCTTAGAATTAAGAACTCACAATTTGAAAACACTATTAAAATAATATAATTAAAATACTTACCTATTACAATAAGAAAAGTAGCTAATGCTCTAAAAAGGAAGGAACTCTTACCATTTGCAACGTCATGGATGGAACTGGAGAGCATTATACTAAGCGAAATAAGCCAGTCAATAAAGGAAAAATACCACATGATCTCACTCATTCATGGATAATAGAGACCATTATAAACTTTTGAACAATAATAGATACAGAGGCAGAGCTGCCTCAAACAGATTGTCAAACTGCAGCGGGAAGGCCGGGGAGGGTTGGGGGGCAGGAGGTAGGGGAGTAAGAGATCAACTAAAGGACTTGTATGCATGCATATAAGCATAACCAATGGACATAAGACACTGGGGGATAGGGGAGGCTAGGGGACTGTCTAGGGCGGGGGAATAAAATGGACACATATGTAATACCCTTTGTAATACTTTAAGCAATAAATAAATAAATAAATAAATAAATACATAAATAAATAAATAAAAGAAAAGAAAAGTAGCTAAATTCCTTCCCCAAATGAAGGAAAGTAGTTCATAGGAGCCCCTACAGGCCCATGCTTGGTAATGGGGGGTGGAGCAGATTATGACTGCTGTCAAAATAGCCTCCATCTGAGAGTATGAGTTCCAAATATGGTGCCAAGAGAAATGCATACCCAAGGTATAATATTTAAAATAAGGACAAATATAAAGTGGGGCAATCCTCATTAAGGATTCAGGAAGTCAAAAGGAGAGAAAGAGAAGAGCATGCTAATGAAAAGCATTCTGAAAAATTCTAGTGTTCTTACATTTTTCCTTAACAAAACAAAAAAAAGAGAGAGAGAATTGATGGTCATGATGTTACTGATGGATCTGTAGAGCACAGGACAAACCCAAATTTCAGGTTATTTTGTAATAACAGTCCAGGAAAGTTTTAGTTTTGCTAATCTATCTAATATAAAAGCCTAAGCGACCATCACAACTGAACAGACGACCAAACAGGCTGTGTGGGGCAACCTGGCTGGCCGGGGGGACAGTGAGGGGCTAACAAATGGCCAAACAGCAGGCTGTGTGGGGTGACCAGCCTGGCAGGGGGACAGTGAGGGGTAACCAAATGACCAAGCAGAAGGCTGTGTGGGGCAACCAGGACAGCAGGGGTCAGTTGGGGGCGATCAGGCTGGCAGGCAGAGGCGGTTAGGGGTGATTAAGCTGGCGGGGGTGGGGGGGGGCAGTTAGGGGCGAATATGCAGGCAGGCCGGTGAGCGGTTAGGAGCCAGTGGTCCAGGATTGTGAGAGGGATGTCCAACTGCCAGTTTAGGCCCGATCCCTAGGATCGGGCCTAAACCTGCAGTCAGACATCCCTCGAGGGGTCCTGGATTGGAGAGGGTGCAGGTTTGGCTGAGGGGACCACCCCCCCCCCCCCCCCACACACACACCATGCACAAATTTCGGGCACCAGGCCTTTCGTAATTTAATAGAATTGGTGAACAATTCACTCTTTATTTGGAAATCTCCTTTAATTACATGCATTTACAACTTCATTTAAGAATTACTCATTGTAGTTGCCACATTTGCTGTTGGAAATACAAGTGTAAGTATAATAGGCAAGGTTCTTGCTCTCACTGAGCCTCCAATTTAGTGAGAGAATGAAATAATTAAAGAAGCAATCGTACCATGCAACAAGTACAATTCATTGCAATGATTGTAATGGAAGAACAGAGTGCTCAGGGAAGCACAAATTGATAAACCACGTTTTGGGGGGCGGTGGCAGTGAGGAATTCAATGATGTGGCATCTCGGCTATCATCTGAAAAATGGGTAAAGTGTTAACTAGGTGCAGAGGGGAGAGAAGACTGTGTCAGAGCTTTGTATGGGCTGTTGATGGTCAAAGAGGAAGCTACTTACACTCAATGAAGAAAATCATGATGAATGACTGAGGCATGGAACAATAGGATGAATGGTGAGGGATGAAATGGGTATGATATGTATATGTAATTATAAATTATTATTTTGTGGTAGTGGTAGAATTGTGTGAGTGCATGTATTCATTAGAAGTCAGTCTAAATGCAATCTACTCTAGGATTTTGACAAAATTCCTAAACCAGCAAGAGTGAGGATTACATGTTGAAATATGGGGAAAATGCTAAAGTAATCACAGCTAGACCTTGAAGAGATCCTATTATTTGCAATGTACAGCATATTTCACCATAAGCCTTCCCTGTCTCTCTTCTCTCTGTCTTTTTGTCTGTTTATTAAATACTCCTTAATTTGGTGTATTTTTCAAAATAGTATCAGTTGCAAAGGCAGATTGATTGATTTTTCCCCCAGCAACCTAATTTACTCTAATTCTAGATTTCCTTCATAAAAATTTAACTTACTCTATGCAAATGTTTCATTTTGAAAGTGGAAACTGTTTTCAGATGCCTTTCCCATATCTAAGTGCAAGCATTTGATTTCTAATGTTACTGCCCAGTACTTTACTGGTGGTCAGCCCCTACCTAAGCAACAAAAGCTTTTGGGATATAAATTATAAACTAATACAGTGAAAGCAACAACGGAAGTACTTTCTGTACATTCAGCACTTGGCATTTGTAACATTTTCAAGCAAAGTTTATGAAAGAAATGAGACACCATTTGGCAGTAGTTCTTGAAGGAGGATGTGTTTAACTAATGTGTTCTATGGTTTTTGTTTTCCTTCATAAGTTGGTGAATAATAACTTAGCAAAGGCAGCCTTTTATATCTGCAAAAGTAGACTGCAGGTAGATTTTTTTCCCCCTTACATCCAGCCTTACAATCAAATTTTAATAAGTTTGACTTTCCTGAATCAGGTCTTCCCATAGATATTGGCTAAACCTCACAGAAACTGAGCCTTAAATGTACTTTAATAGATTTGTGATATTTAAAAAAAGGACTCTATCAAGCTGTTCCATTCACTACATGAACAACTAAATAGTTGTCAGAATCCAATGAAGCAAAGGATGGAGAACGATTTTATTTGATTTTTTGGGTCA
Organism: Myotis daubentonii; assembly: GCF_963259705.1. Classification (NCBI taxonomy): domain Eukaryota; kingdom Metazoa; phylum Chordata; class Mammalia; order Chiroptera; family Vespertilionidae; genus Myotis; species Myotis daubentonii. The sequence continues at coordinate 50,264,958 of NC_081845.1, read as the reverse complement.
GGGTCCAGTTGTCCATATGTGCTACACATATGGAAATGTATATTTGAACATATTGCCACTCTATTTTCTGATATTATTCTCAGAAGAGTGAGGCAAACATGATAATTTCTTCAATTTTCTATACCTATTTTTCTAGAGGTGAATAAATACAGTATGAATATAAGTTTCCAATAGCATTTATTGGGTTACTTAGTTTCTCTTCCCTTAAAAATATTCAGCTGTAAAATTTAGATATAAATTGCAATCCTTCAATTTACACAGACATATTTTTACACAGAAGTAAAAACAATTAAGCAAAAACATTACTGTCTTTATCTTGACATAGAAATTATATAAGGGCTGAAAAGACAAAGTAATATTTCTATTAAAAGATATTTAAATTTCTCTTCTTCTCATACACATATGAAACGTATCATATAAAATATTTATGGCCAAAACCGGTTTGGCTCAGTGGATAGAGCGTCGGCCTGCGGACTGAAATGTCCCGCGGACTGAAATGTCCCAGGTTCGATTCCAGTCAAGGGCATGTACCTGGGTTGTGGGCACATCCCCAGTAAGAGAAGTGCAGGAGGCAGCTGATAGATGTTTCTCTCTCATCGATGTTTCTAACTCTCTATCTCTCTCCCTTCCTCTCTGTAAAAAATCAATAAAATATATTTTAAAAAAATATTTATGATTATATCTAGGTGTAATTGATCAGGTCATCTAAGACATCAACCGACAGGGGCTTGAATAATCTTTGCCAATTTGCCATTTATTCATCCTTTTCTTTTTTTCCCTCTTGAGTTGGTGGTTGGTGTTTAGCATACAGCTTTTCCTTGGAAATTCATCACTTCTTCATCCACCCCTAGGTAGCTGAGATGAGCTTAAAGCTACCTGATAGCTTCACAGGTAAGCATGTGCCCAAAGCCAGGTCAATGAAGCTTTGTTGAAAAACTGGGAAAGGAAAGCCCTCTTTCCTCTTCTGCTGCTCAACTTTGAGAATGTACAGCTAAATATGTTTAGGCTCTAGGGTAGGAGAGCCTACCTCAAAAGTAAACCAACAATGAGAAAATAAATAGCCAATAGGGAAGAGAAGTAATTGTCTTACAGTACTATTTTAGGCTTGCGTGACTTAGTGGTTGAGCGTCGACCTATGAACTAAGTAGGAGGTCACAGTTCAATTCCCAGTCAGGGCATATGCCCAAGTTGTGAGCTCCATCCCCAGTGGGAGAGTGTAGGAGGCAGCCTATCAATGATTCTCTCTCATCATTGATGTTTCTATCTCTCTCTCTCCCTCTCCCTTCCTCTCTGAAATCAGTAAAAATATTTTTTAAAAAAATACTATTTTAGGATAACTATGCTTAGACTTTACCAGCTTGCTGTGTAAAATTTTCTGCTTTTACTTAAGGCAAGTTGAGTAGGTGTTTTTTGCTTTTGTTTTTATTTTATTGTTCTGTTACTTGTAACTAAAAAGCCCTAACCAATATACCAGTATCATTGTGATGAAATTGATCAGAAACTCCCTAGAAAAGACTGCTTTCTGCCAAACAAACTGAATAAGTCTCTCAGGATAGTTCTAGAAGTCAGGATTACAATCCTGCACACTTTTATGAAAATTATGAGAAGCACCACCTGAGAATATAAGTTCAACTGTGTGTTAAGTTATATCTTGTTTTCCTTTGTATTCCTGTTGCCTTGGAATTGATCTAGCATACAATTAAGCCTCAAATACTATTGAATAAAGTGTCTATAAAGTCCATACATCGGTTGGGCAATAGAAGTACAAAGGTGTAAAAACAAACAAACAAAACAGTTTACTCTGAGAACAGAAATCATATTTTGAATAATCCACATTTTGCTCTTGTCTTTAAAAAAATGTTCTCAAGAATTAAAAAGGACAATAGCCTGAAATAAATTTGAGAAATCGCCTATTGTCACTTTAATTTAAGCAATCTCCAAATACATTCATGCACTAAGGACTCCTACCTGTCCTGCAATTTGAGGAGTCAAGTCCAGTCTGCGAAACTTGCAAATGGAAACTTCTGAAAAATGAAACACCTATTACTATCTCACAAGAGCATTCCATTAGAAAAGCTGCAGTGTAGCGTGATGAGAGCAATACAATGGGGTTGGGTGAAAGGACTGGGGTGCGGCTGTAAGAAAAGGATATCTGACATGCTGTTGAGGCATTATGGAGAGTGTATCAAGAAGAGGAGGTATTTCAATACAGTAGAGACTGGAGGAAAAGTGTGTGCAAAGCCATGCACTTCTGCCAGCACTAAGTACAGAGAAGGGTGGAATTCTTGACACTCATCTATACTAATAATAGCTTAGGGCCGTCAGGACCATTTGTATGACCGAACAGCGAGGCCGGGCAGCTGGGGTGTGGCAGCGAGAACGACCACTCCACCTCTGGGTCCCTTCCCTGGCCTGCAGCTCCCATCCCCCAATGGCGAATGAGGAACCAGGGATGGGTGGCAGGGGACACGGGCCATGCCAGGCCAAGGCCTCTGCCCCACCAGTCCCCCCCCCACACAGAGGGCGACCCTCTGTTTGGATGGGCCAGCGCATGGGTGGGAAAGGCGGACCTCTCAGACCTCTCAGTCCCTCCCCTGGCCTTCAGGCTCCAATCCCCGATGGCGAATGGGGAACTGGGGGAACCCGGGGTGGATGGCAGGGCATGTGACAGCCAGGCGAAGGCCCCGCCCCCCATCACTCCACATACAGAGGTCGACCAGCACCAAGGGCAAGGCCAGTGAGTGAGGGGAATGGGGGACCTCTTGGTACCTCCCCCCCGGCCCACAGGCTCTGATCGCCCGTGGCATACCAGTTTTAGTGGGAAGAAGATACAATAGAACAGCCTGGAAAGGGTAAGTCTTTTTGCTTATTGATTCTTTATCGCTGGGCTCTAGAGAAATAATGGCCAGGTCCCCTGTTGGGTCCCTCGGAGCCCTGTCTCTCCTCCTCTGCTCAGCACGGCTGATCAGCGGGTGTCCCAGAGCAAGAGGGAGAGAAAAGCTGGACTTAGCAACATCACCCACCCGAGGGTTGGGGGTAGCCGAGGGCGTGGTGACTTTGGAGTCCCACAGACTCTGCCAGTTAGATCTGTGTAACCTCTCTGAGCCTCGGTTTCTTCATCTATAAAATGGGTATGATAACAGTACCAGCCTCAGTGGAATGTTACAGGTGTGCATAAGGTTATGCATGTAAGGCTCTCAGCCCGGTGCTTGACAGGTACTAAGCGCTCACTGTTGTCACTGTGATTATCTGCCCCCTGCCCTCCCTGGGCTTACAAACCCCAGTGTTTAACTAGCAATGTAGGCAGGTGTGGAAATTGCCTGCTCCCTGTCCTGGGGCCCCTGGGAGAAGACGGCTCTGCAATATGAAACCCCTGAGGGTCAGGAGTCCAGCCAGGTGCGAGCATGTGCTCCCTGGGTCTCCCGGCCAATACCCACTGCCTTCCCTCTCTTCCCTGCACTGTCCTGTCCTGCCTCAGTTGTCACTCATGCTGGGAATTCCTGCGTCTTCTGTGTGCACATCTGTTCCCCAGGAGCCCCCACTCTGTGTGCCTCCCAGCTCTGCCCTGCACTTGGGCAAATCATTTAACCACTCTGCGCCTTTGTTTTCTCATCTGAAAGCTGGGAATAATAGTGCCGCCTCCTGGGGTTGTGGATCAAACCAGGTCACCAGGTGAAGCACTTAGAAAGTGCTGGGGCCTGTTTAAGTGGCCACTCAGTGTCAGCTGTTCTGTCATTACTGCTGAAAGGCGAGTCTCCTAGGAGTAGGGGTTCTGAGAGGTGCCACTGTCCTGTGAAAACCCTGGATGAGAATCTTCAGCCTCTTTCAGAAACTGTGAGCTCATTAGCATAATAAACCACCTGTGAAGGACCTTTGACTCCTATAAGCATTAACAACAAAGAGTAAAAAGCCTGAGGCCTAGGTGTCTGTCCTGTATACCAATAGGTTGCTGGTTAGGTTCCCTGTCAGGGCACATGCCCAGACTGTGAGCTCAATGTTTCTCTCTTTCTCTCTTTCTTCCTCTCCTCTCTCAAATAAATGAAAACATATTTTAAAAAATAAAGTTAGAGGTGAAGTCATTATGGTCCCATGGCTGCAAACTAGAAGAAAATATAACTCAACAAGAATAAGAGACTCTTTAAAAAAAAGAAGTTATAGCAATAAAAATAACATAGAATTCCAATGAGGAAGAAAACGGGCATCTAAAGGAATCCATGTGGCTACAGGGGAAATCACTAATGAGCCTAGATTTTAAAAGACAGACTGGGAAAAACGTATTTGCAGCAAATATTCGATAAATATTTAGTATCTTTAACATATAAGAGCTCACACAAATCTTATATAATAAAGGCCTAATATGCAAATCAACCAAACTGTGGAAGGACAGGTGGAACGACTGGTCACTATGACATGCACTGACCACCAAGGGGCAGACGCTCAATACAGGAGCTGTCCCCTGGTGGTCAGTGCACTCCCACAGGGGGAGCTCTGCTCAGCCAGGAACCAGGCTCACAGCTGGCTAGTGCAGCAGCAGTGACAGGAGCCTCTCCCACCTCTGTGGCTGTGCTAAGGAGCAGTGAGCCAAGAGTTAAGGAGCAGCGAACAGGTGGGTGGTAAGGAGGGAGGGGTCCTGGACTGTGAGAGAGCACAGGCCAGGCTGAGTGACACTCCCCCACCTCCCACCCCCTTGTGCATAAATTTCGTGCATGGGGTCTCTAGTTCTCAATATAGACTATCCCTGACTATGGTTATTACTAACACTTTCTCTTTTTGTTATATGTTATTTTATTCAGTTCTTACATGTCTGTGAACACTTTGATCCTTCCTTTCTTCTCTCCTCCCTTCCTCCCTCCCTCCCTCCCTTCCTTCCTTCCTTCCTTCCTTCCTTCCTTCCTTCCTTCCTTCCTTCCTTCCTTCCTTCCTTCCAAGTATTGTCAGCTGCACCACCAATAATAATAGTAATAATAATAACAGCTACAATGAAAGTAATATATGCCAGGAAGGTGTCTACAGAATTTGCATGTTTAAATCCTTTAACTTTCACAACAACTTTGCAAGATAGAAACTATTATTATCCTCATTTGGTACCGTAGTATTAATGAGATACTCAGTGCTTCATTGTACTGAGACAGACAGATGTTACCTAGCCACCCAAGATCACAAAATGGCAGATCCAGATCCAACTCAGGACATCTGGCTTCAGCACCTGCATCCTTTACTGTCATTCTTTACCACATGCAGCACTAGCCTGGGTATGTGCATATGTTGGTGAAGGTACAGACAAGTTCCTTACCCTGGTCAACTTACAATCTGTGAAGAATATCGATCAAGACAAAAACAAGTAAACAGAAAACTAATCTCAAAATAGAACTCCACCTCTCCCACCCCATACTGAAATGTTTAAATCAGTGAAGCAAGTTGAGCACAGGGAAGAGAGGTGACAGGTGATAACCGGCAAAACAAGATCAATTGTATTTTACTTTGTGTGAAAAACAACTTTCATTTCTAACATCAACATTTATTTTTATGAGTTTTAAAACACTTCACCTTAATAGGTTATGATAACGGAGCCTCTGTAGTTAATGTGATGCAGATGTAAAAGTGGGACAAAGGAGTTGGGAAAAGAATTAAGAAGTTAACCTCAGCAAGTGCTTACATTTTGTTTGGTAAAGTCCCTTCCAAAGCTTTCACCTTTGGTCCAGGGCAAATAAGTTCGAGAGTGAAGCCCAGATGACTAGAGTTGAATAACCACTTAAATTGGTCTCCAGATACTTGCCAGCCTTCCAATTTATGGTACATAGTTTTGCCTACCTCCTCTCTCATCTTTTTTCTTAAGGGTTCTGAAATAACTTTCCTCCTCCCATCCTCAACAAAACTCCCATCCTTTTAGAATGATTAAATATGTTATCCTCAAAAGTAAATATTTTTTCTAGCTTCCAGTTCCAGTGCTTTGGATATAACGAAGTCTCCAGTGGCTTGGTCATCTTTGCTGTTCCCTTCTTGGAGGGGACCCTTCACCCTCACCTAGTCTCCTAATTATTACAAGAGTTTGCTCCATCTATTTTCTTTGTTTCCAGGGACCAAAATCACAATAATGATTACTTAATCTCTTTTCCTTCTAAGCATTGCTGAGGATAACACAAGCTATTGGCAGTAGAGTGGCCTAACCATTGCAGCATTAAGGCAAGATGTGATTGTGCTGCACACAACCTTGAGAATTACTGTTTGGAAGCTCCAAATTTGAGTCAAATCCATGATAATATAAGTTAAATATTGAAAAGCAAGTATTTAATGCTGTCCATGTATGCTCCATTTTTATAGTCAGATATAACATATAGTCAATAAGATAAAAATCTAAGATAATAACATCAACAATGCTTTAAGCAAGTATACAGGACCACAGGCCTTAACCAAGAAGGTCAAATTCCTTGAGCAGAACCACTCATTCACTTAAAAACCTAGAAAACAGATTATGTGCCAGGCCTGAGAATACATGAAATATAATTTTTCTCTGTAATTGAGGCTATTCAATCAACTCTAAATTTGCCATCACATTCTCCGCCCCAGAAAGCACACCCTCAACATGTGTAAAAGAAACCTAAACTTTAAAGAAGTCCAAAGGAAAAATGAATATGGCACTTACTTAAAAAGAAACTTAAAGCCTACTTCAAGCTCGGCCGGTGTTGCTCAGTGGGTTATGCGCTGTCCTATGCACTAAGAGGTTTCTGGCTCTACTCCTGGTCAGGGAACATGTCCAGTTGAAGTTGCAGGCTCCATACCCAATAGGGCATATGCAGGAGGCAGCTGATTGATGTTTCTGTCTCTCTCTCCCTCTTCCTTCCTCTCTCTCTAAAATATCAATAAAAGCATATTTTTAAAAAGCCTACTTCAAAAGAATAATAAGTTAGAAAGGAAATTTGCCCAATAAAAGATTACTCTTTCCTCCCAAAAAGCACTGAAAACTACCTCCTGACTTACATCAAATAGGTTCACAAGGAATTAGAAGGAATTAAGAGTGAAGTAGAGTACCCAAGTAAGAAAAGCTTATATTGACTGTTTTTTTTTATAACGCAATGAGCAACCTAAGATTAAAATTGGACTGATAGTATGAGAGTATTTAAATCTGATGATTGCTTTAATATTTACTTGAACGGTTTAATTTCTTCTAATATCAGTCATTCTCCAAATTTTGATTAAAAAAAAATAAACTTTTTGAAAAAAGTTTTAAGGATTGTAGGAAATACACTTGTATTTATTTTTTATATTTTTTCTTTTTTTTGGTTCTAAAATAAAAATTCAGTTTATTTCATCTGTTTATGACACAGTACACAAGAGGCAAAGTGTTTCACATCATAGATTTCACTTCCAACTCTTCGAATGTTCATTTCTTTGGCTAAAAGGAGAGACTAGACGGGAAAGCCAGGCAATTTTTAGGCGACTGAGATAAGGTGAGGCAGAGGCAATGTTAAGGGCATCCTCACAGGGACAGGCATAGGGATGGGCCCTAGTCGCAAGCAGATTTCCTAGAACTGTTGGCTGGACGCATAGGAGCGCCACTCCTGGGTGCTCGGGCAGCTGCGGGCTCAGTTATCCCCGCCACACAGGCACAGCAGCGCTTCCTGGTCGTCACCCTTGGTATCTTGCTGGATGTAATGGTACAGGGACTTACTGTACTTCCTCTTGAATTCAGACCTGATCTTCAGCATGTCCACTTCACTGCGGAGATCATGATTCTGATCAGGACCTTGCCGCGTGTCCCCTTGCCCTTCATGGAGCCGTATAGTCGCTCAGCAAAATATAGGCGCTTGTTCTGGGTACAGTGGACCGGGTTCAGGAAAGCATTTCCCAGGTCTCCCTTGACTTCCTTCTTGATGCTCTGCAACATGTCACAAGGGCTGTAGCTCTTGTACTTGTCAAATACTTTCTGGAGGTGGGACACGGTCACGGTGCTGACCCACTTGGGAACATCAGTTCCTGTCTCTTCACTCCAGCATCACAGAGATCCCGGGCAATCAGCTCATAATCGACGACACAGCCGCCCTTTGCTCTTCTACCCTTTGCAAGGGCAGCATCAGCTTGTGGAAGTCGCCAGATGTGTCGGAAATAGCGTCCTTCTCCAGATGAGTCTTGTGCATTTCCTTGTAGACTCTGTTAGTTTCCCGTAGCTCCTGGCTGGTCCTGGAGCCGATGATCTCAGTGAGAGAGTCCTCAGTGCCAGCCCTGTCATGGAGGCCTTCAGCTCGGGAGCATCGTATGAGCAGGCGTTTCCAAGAGGCCCAGAGTCACGGTCTCCAGGGGGCTGGACAGGGCTGGCTTGGCGCTGATGCAAGTTCCTTTTCGGTCTTCCCTGGTAGACGAAAGCAATATCCCGCCTCTGTTCACTGCTGCGCTTGGTCAAAACGTTGACATGGTGACCTCATCCACCCCTTTGGTCTTGATGGCCCTTTCAATGTGCAAAGCGTCCCGGTGGGCATCGAAGTTGGGGCAAGCTCTGATTGACCCATACACACGTACGGGTGTGGAGCGATCGCCCTCGAAGTCCAGCTTGCACAGAATTTCGAGAACAGGAGACATTTTGAAAGAAGCTGGGCCGGGCGCCAAGAGCTGAGTGTCCCCAGATACGGAGCAGGAAATACTCTTTTAAAAACTGAGTGCCCTGGTCCGTGTGGCTCAGTTGGTTGGAGCATCGGCCTATACATCAAAAGGTGGTGGGTTCGATTCCCACTCAGGGACATGCCCAGGTTGCAGTTTCAATGCCTGGTCAGCTCATGCAGGAAGCAACCAACCGATGTTTCTTTCTCATATTGATGTTTCTCTCTCTCCATTTCTCTTTCTCTTTCTCCCACTTCCTCTCTCTAAAGTCAATAATAATTTTTAAAAAACTGAGTAAGAACAAGTTTAATATTTATTCTCCAGGAAAATACACAGAATCCAACAATAAATTTTGGTTAATCTTCAGAATGATGTCAACAGAGTATGCAAACCAACTGAGTTTGGCACATCATACTGGACGCATTTTTTTTTTTCATAGTATATATTCAAGGCCACCTTACACAATTAATACCCATTACTCAAAGGACAAAACAATATGACCAAATGTGTAGGTGTTTAGCTATTCTTCAGCATAAGACATTTTACAAAAATAGAGAATGAATATCCATGCACACTCACTAAACCCATTGAGTACTTTAGGTCAAGAAGTACATAAATAATTTATATTTTCCACTGAAGTACTTTGCAATGTTATCCAATTTACAGAGCACATACCATCACACATAAATGTTTGGAATCTCATTAAAACATAATATGACTCTACTGATGTATCAGCCAGATTCTGAATTCTAGAAAATCTCTCCAATTTTGAACTATAAAAACAGACATTAATATTATAAGGAAAGCTTTAGTGATATATCTGCTCACCTGCTTCTCTTGGCCCATGAGTTTATACTGTTTACAGGGCCTTTCTACCAATAAGATAAAATAAAATAGAACCTCTCAAGGGATTTTTTTCTCTAGAGCCTAGTGCGGTTTAAATTTCATGTATAGCTTCTAAGCACAGCGTGAAAAAAAAATGCATTTTGGAACAACAACAAAAAAAACCCCTTAGAAATAATTCAATTCAAGGATGTCATTTTAAAGATGAATAAATTCAGCACCAGACAACTCTCCAGCAGAAATTCTTAGAAACATTGTGATCTTACTTTCTATGTGCCATTAATAAACGGGTTTGCAACTCATGGGATCTTGTCACTTGGTATCATAAAATTTACATCATCTTGGATATTCTCTAGAAATTCTAGTTCCTCGGAGATTAATGTTCTGGCTCTAGTGACCATCTTGTTTTATGATATACTACAGGGATATGCTGTATTCCACTGTCCTTATGTTAATCAGGGCAAAACTGAAATTCTAAAAAAAAAAAAAAAAAAGGTGTCAGGTAATAGACAGAATACTCCAAAGAGCCTCAGTCATATGTCTGGGAGACATTTGGTTTCTTACCAAAAACAGCCTAGGACTCTAATTGTAGCTATTTTCTTTTGAGAAATGGATAGTAAATGACAAGATGATACCTAATCCTCATAACACAAAGTCATGAAATTTATTGATCCACCTCAAAACTGCTGCAGTTTCCATATATCAAGGCTTTCAAGTAGTAGCGCTCTCTCTGTATATCATGCACATTAAGGTTTTATTAAAAATTCAATGAAATATTTATATCTCAGTTATAAATCCCTGATGGGTAGATGAATGCAATCAAGACACAGTGATTTTCCAATGTGAGTTTATACATAGAACATTTTGTCATGGCAATGAATGCCCTTTAGTGCTACAAAGAAAACAGTTGTTAAGTGCCCTACTTGTTACATGGGAATGACTATTTGACCACTGTTTTAATTCTTCTCCTACTTCACCTCTGTCCTAGCCCCATTCCTGTCTGAAGGCTAAAACTGATTTACAAGAAAATTCCCATAGGAACTATTTCAAATCTCCCTGGGCAATTTTGAAAAAATTTTAAATTTCCCCAGGTGATTCAGAAATAATTTTATAATAATGCATAATAAATTTTATGCAGATTTTAAAGCTATTCTTTCTATTAAAATTCCCAAGATAACATTTCTTACAGTAATTCCATTGTGTAAGTACAAAGGCAATTGTCAGTAATTCCAAATGATGTCGATATTTGAAGACAAAAATATCTGTCTGTCCTGAGTTCCACCAGCAGGGCTCCCATCATGCTCTTCTCAGGGGCAGCATTCACAGATAGCAGAAAGTGATGGGAATGGAGACACTGACACCCAGGCCAAGGGGCTCTCATCCTGAAAGTCACATCTGGATGATTCAGTTATATGTTCAGTTATTTATTTAAATGACTATTGCTTTCTAGAAAGTATGTTCAGAATTTAAGAGTTGTTTGTGTTTGCCTTGAATATCAATAAAATCTTGAATAAAACTGATTTCCAAACCAATGATCTCTTTTATAATACAGTTTCATTTTTCAAGTGCATTTCAGTAAACATTTTAAAAATATTTTGCAAAGCATTCACCATATTCCTGTATTATTAACCTGCCTTTCTACTTTCATAAGGTAGAAACTTATAAAGAAGAACTAAGTGCCATATTATTTGTTCCTTCAGACTTCTTTAAAGTTTAGGTTTATTTTACACATGATGAGGATGTACTCTCTGGAGATAGAGAATAATGAGGAGAGAGCTAATCCTATAGAATAAAAAAGTAATATGCAATTAGACTGAACGGCAGAACAACAGAACAGCCAATCAAAGCATAATATGCTAATGATATGCTAAGGCTGTTAAACTGCTCTCTATTATGTGCACTGACCACCAGGGGGCAGACGCTCTGACCCATTGGTTAGCTTGCTGCTGGGATCCTGCCCTGAGAGAGACAGGCCAGACATGCCCTGGAGCCCTCCCACAGTCCCTCCCCAGCCCGAGTGCACCGGTGGGGTCCCTCAGCCTGGCCTGCATCCTCTTGCAATCTGGGACCCCTCAGGGGATGTCAGAGTGCCAGTTCCAGCCCAATCCAGCAGGCCACTCCCCTTGGGAGGATGCCAGATACAGGGCTCATGGCTGGTGAGCACTGCTGCAGCAGCACAAGCCTCTCTGGGGACTGATTGGGCTCAAGCCCGCTGCAGGCATAGTGGGGCCAGGATGAGTGGGAGCGACAGGTAGGAGCTGCAGGCAGCATTGGACTGTGGGGTTTTGGCCTGATCCCTGCAGGCCACCCAGAGAGAGACCCCACCAGTGCACGAATTTGTGCATTGGGCCTCTAATATCATATAACTGTCATCAGTATAGATACGCAAAGTAAGCACATTTGAAGTGGGTTGTGTTCAACATCCTGGGAAAGAAAAATCAAATAAGATCATTTTTAAATCACAGTTTTAAAAAATCAACTTCTAGGGGAAGAAACAGGGGAGGATAAGGGCAAAATAGAAAAGAAATATTTTATTGAGATATTAAAGCTCACCCCTCTCAATAGTTTTACCATCCTTTATTCTTTAAACTGCAAAAAATTGAAATCTGTTAGAAGCACGGCCAAATGTTGTGCATCAGCCTGCCCCCATTACCACAATGTCCTAGCAGAACAGCAAAGGCCTGATGTTTTTTTACAAGAGCCATGCTTACCCTCCATAAATGCTGATGTAACCGTCCTTCCCTGTACTTCTCCCATTTCCCCTTCAACCTGAATTATAAATTAAACTGATTTCATCTCAAGTCTCGCCTTTCTAAGCAGGCTTCTCACAGATTAATTCTAGACACAACAGACTACTAGCTGAGACCTTGAAATAAAATGAGAGCAGTGAGTGAAATGTATAGGGACACTAGATTTTTCATTTTTCTTTGTCTTTCTCTTTTTATCTAAAAAAAAAGAATTCTAAAACTTGCTTTATCCAATGCCAGAATTGAACAAGTACTAGAATTTCTCTGAAACCACAAAATCACAATTTCTAGAATAACTCAGATGAGCCTTTCTTAAATCTGATTATTTTTGACGCATTTATTATTTTATAGTTGCATTGCTAGATATCTCTATTACTCTAATAATTATCTCAAGTCTAGCAGAACCTTTTAATCTAAAGAAATCATAGTTGCTGTCTCATGAATGATTTTGTCGAGGTCAGTACAAGGAAAGTATATTTGCTGGAAGTATGCTTGATTGTCATTTGTTTGTTTAAAGGATAATGAAGCTTTAGAATATAAAAGCAATCCCTGCCTTCATTTCTCAGCATTCACTGCTGGCTGAAAATTGGTGGGAAACTTGGCTGTTAGGGCAGTCTGTATTTTCCTGGACAATTTCCAAAATTTAGATGAGTTGTTATTAAAAGTAAAGTCTGCCTGGTTTTCATAGACATATAGGTTCTGATTATACACTTAGGACAAAAATTATATGACCTTTCTGAATATCTTGGCTACTTTTCAAATTAGGTACAAGCTAAATAAAATAACTGTGGTTTTTTTTCTGGAAGTTTCCGTTATCTAATATGTATCATAAAAATATATACATGTTTAAATGTAAATGAAGAAAAAAAGATAAACTCATGACAGTCGGTAGTATTAGCTGGGCAAAGGAAAATAGCTTTCCATAAGTTAAAACATTTTTCTGTGTTCTATGTATTTTTTATGCCTTCACTATATATTTTCAAACACCTTAACATGCTAATTCTAAAGCACAGTGATAGACTTTGCAAAGATGTGAGAAATACAATGCCTGGCCTCAAGTCTTCACATTTTGTTAAAAGGTAACATGGATTATAAAAAAAAAAAAAAAAATGTTGTAGGATGCAATTTATACCACTCACACAGTAAAAAACAAACAAAACGAAAACTATTATTCAAGGAGGAACAATGATGTTCAGCTAGGAGAGCTAGGGTCATCAAGGCATGTTTTGTGACTGAGCCTTAAAGAACACAAAGACTTATAATAGGGTGAAATCTCAGTGGGTAGCATTCCAGGTGAAGAAAGGAGCAGGAACAAAGGTTAAAAAAAAAAAAAAAAAGCAAGGGATGCACATAAAATAGTGAGCAGTCAGTTCAAACTCCAAAGCCTGACCTATGACATTGTTCAGGTTAGCTCTTTGCCGTGTCCTATGTAACAAGTTACCCCAAACTCAGTAGCTGAACACACAAATCATTTCATTGTATATGAAGGTCCTGTGGGTCAGGAATTGGGGAAGGGCTTAGCTTGCAGGGCCGGCTCCCAGGTTCCCACGAAGTTGCAGTCAGACAGTAGCTGGAGCTGGAAAGCTGTGGGGCTGAAGCAGCTGAGAGCTGACTGAGCATCTGCTTCTCCTTATGCAGTGTCAGGGCCTCTCCACGTAGTCCCTCTGTGTGGGCTAGAGGGGGCTTCCTCACAGTATGGTGGTCCCTGCGCAGGCAGGTGGCTGACAGTGTGGCTGAAGGCTCCACGAGCAATCACGCTAGGAGACTGGGTGGAAGTTGGTTCAGCTTTTATAATGTAGTTTGGGAAGTCCCACAGAAACCCTGCATGTTGCACGTGCCACATCCCATTGTTTACAAGCAGATCACAACCCTTCCTAAATTGGAAGGGAGAGGAATTAGAGGCCCTTTTATGCTGGAGGAGTGGCAAGGCTCTGAAGATGATGTGAAACAGGAAATAGTGTTATTGTCGTAGGAAAATACAAACTGCCACAGACATTGTTCATGACCCAATCCCAGCTCATCATTTCCAGGTTTAATTCTCTCCATTGCTTCCTGTACAGCCACATATCTTCCGTCACAGGGAACTGTTTGGAATTATAAGATACTAGGGGCCCAGTGCACGAAATTTGTGCACTGGGTGTGTGTGGGGAGGGGAGTGTCCCTCAGCCCAGCCTGCCCCCTCTCACATACTGGGAGCCCTCAGGCGTAGACCCCCATCACCCTCCAATCGCAGGATCGGCCCCTTGCCCAGGCCTGACGCCCCTGCCAGAGGTGTCAGGCTTGGACAGGGGACCCCCATCTCCCCCGATCACTGGCTCTGGCCCCCACCCAGGCCTGAGGCCTCTGGCCCAGGAATCATGCCTGGGCAAGGGGACCATCATATCCCCCCAATCCCCGGCTCCGCCCCCCACCCAGGCCTGATGCCTCGCCAGAGGAGTTGACCCTCATCACCCTCCGATCACCAATCACCGGATCGGCCCCTTGACCAGGCCTGAGGCCTCTGGCTGAGGCGTCCGGCCCGGGCAGCGGGGACCCGCAGCTGCAGCAGCCCTGCGATCGTGGGCTCCGCTTTAGGCCCAGGCATGGGACCCCTAGCTCCCGGGACTGCCAGCTTCGACCGTGTCCAGCTCCCATCGCTGGCTCCACCCCTACTTCCTGCTACCACTGGCCAGGGCGGCAAAGGCGCCTGATTCTCCGATCATGGCTGGGGGGCAGGGCAAAGGCGGCCCCCCTGGGTTTCCGATCACTGTCAGTGGCAGGGGGACTTCTTCCTGCTTTCCCTTTCACCTCCCTGCATTGTGCCTACATATGCAAATTAACCGCCATCTTGTTGGCAGTTAACTGCCAATCTTAGTTGGCAGTTAACTGCCAATCATAGTTGGCAGTTAACTGCCAATCATAGTTGGCAGTTAATTTGCATATAGCCCTGATTAGCCAATGAAAAGGGTATCGTCGTACGCCAATTACCATTTTTCTCTTTTATTAGATAGGATTACTATGCTTTTGCATATCTCCCTACCATGGAGACTGGTTTCTCTGCACGAATTGCCCTTTCCCTTTGTGTCTAACCAGCAACACCCTACCCAGCTTCACATCCGGGCTGTCCTACATGGCAGCCTATCCTGACTCTTGCAGAAGGTCGGTGGCAGTGGTTCTCAACCTGTGGGTCACGAACAATGAAAATACATCCTGCATATCAGATATTTACATTACGATTCATAACAGTAGCAAAATTACAGTTATGAAGTAGCAATGAAAATAATTTTATGGTTGGGGGTCACCACAACATGAGGAGCTGTATTAAAGGGCATTAGGAAGGTTGAGAACACGGTCTCCTCTATGGCCCAGAGGAGTTAATTTTTTTAACTTTTAAAACTTATTGTGGTATAATATCGATAACATAAAATTTACTATTTTAACCATTGAGTGTACAATTCAGTGGCATTAAGTACATTCACTTTATTTATTGTGCAACCATCACCACCATTAACCTTCAGAACTTTTTCATCCCAAACAGAAACTTGGTATCCATTAAACAATAACCTCCTTCTGCCCACCCATCACCACCGCCCCTGGTAGCCACTATTTTACTTCCCATCTCTATGAATTTGACTATTCTAGGTATTTCATAAGTGTAATCTGGCTTTTTTCACTTAGCATAATGTTTTCAGGGTTCATCCATATTGCAGCATGTGACAATATTTTGTTCTTTTCAGGCTGAATAATATTTCATTGAATGTATATACTGCATTTTATTTATCCATTTATGCGTTGATGTACATTTGGGTTGTTTCCACCATTTGCCTGTTGTGAATAATATTGCTGTGAACATTGGTGTACTCCAGAGATGTTTCACATTATTCCTCTGAGGAAATTTATCACACTGTATTGTAAGCATTTTCTTACATGCCTGTTGAGCATTGTTTAAACCATCCCAAACACCTTATATATTAAGTTTACATACTTTGAATTATTAATTTCTACATCTCTGTAACCTACAACACAATAGGTGTTCAATAAATATTGTAGATTAAACAGTAAACAATTGAGAGAGTGTACATAGCATAAGACTCGCCTGTGAATTTCAATCCTTTTTTGCCAAAGGCTTTCTCACTTACTTTATCTAAATTTAAAATCTTCATTTTGTAGAGAGATCAGAATCTATTAGATGCTATAATAAACACAGTTAAACGAAGGCTT
Organism: Myotis daubentonii; assembly: GCF_963259705.1. Taxonomy (NCBI): domain Eukaryota; kingdom Metazoa; phylum Chordata; class Mammalia; order Chiroptera; family Vespertilionidae; genus Myotis; species Myotis daubentonii. Next base: position 50,248,576 of record NC_081845.1, on the reverse strand, counting down.
GACTTTCGGGAGCTCATATTTTTACATTGAGGTTTTAATTGCTTGATGTGGTTTTTTTTGGGGGAAAGATCTTCACAGAAAGCAAGAGTGGATATTTTCCTTGATAGCTTTAAAATACAATGGCTTTCTGGAAATTAGATTATGATGCACTAAATTCTTAAGCTATATGAATGTAATTTGTCTTTTTCTTCCATAAACATAGTAATTTGTATGTTTAACTAGGTCCTTTATTAATCTTTAGGCTTTAAGCATAGGTACTTACTAAATTTAGAAGTTGTAGGATAATTGAATTCCAATATTAATAGATATACCTTATATAAAAATAAAGATGGAAATATTAGGTTCTTAAAAACTGAGGGGAAATTATTCCTGTGGTGTCTGTAAGATAATCTGTGCAACATAATGGGCCTCTGATTGATAACAACTGCCAAACACCATTTAGTAGGGTTATTAGATTCATGGAGTCCAGAGCTCAACAAATTCAACATTTTATTCATATTTAAAATACACACATAGTGAGAAAGGAAGGAGGTATGTGCTTTCTAATGGATTTGCTGAATGGGAAGGAGAAAATATCTTCAAGTGAGGTTTATGACATTATTTGTTCTTGGAGTTTCTGAGCTATATTGATCAAAATATTCTGGAAAACCATTATATAGAAAATATAAAAATTAAGAGTGGTATCACATTAAAAACTTTCAGGTCCTCACTCACATTAGTTTTCAAAGCATTTCTATGTATTTTTTATTTGTTTCCACACTTGGGTTCTCAGCCCCTAGTAAACTGTTTGCCTGACAAATCAAAGACCTTTAATCAATGTATAATTTACATATATGAATGCATAAATCTCAAATATGGCTTTTAAAAATACACATTTTATTATTTACAGAAGTAAAAATATCAAAATCATTTAAATGCCCAACAATAAAGAGTAGACAAATAAATTATGATACATGCATAAGCCAAAATATTATGAAATCATTAAAATTACATTCTTGGAAATTTTTTTAACAATGTACAAAATTGTCCAAAAGGTAATAATAACTGAAAAATAAATATAGTAGTTATAACTTTGTTTTAAAATGCTATATACACATGCACATATATACATACAGAAATACTTTAAATATATGTTGATATATAATATTTTCCATAATTGTGTGTATGTATAAACATATTTTCAATGCATATTTCAACATGTTTTACCTGTCTAATTGCAAAATTAAAGTTTTATGTCTGTCTTGTAATAGCATTCCATGTAACCAGTTCTCAGATTTAAGAACAATGCATTGTTATCATTATTGTATCTCCCATTAGGTAAAAGGAATAGCAATGTGTTTATGTCAGTAATATAAATGCTCTAAATGAGATATTTGAGCAAGAGCATCTTTTCAATGACATTCTTAAAGTGGACAGAGCCTGGAATAAAATTGTAGGTAGAATTTCCTCTTAATGACTTGAAAAAACTTAAAGGGCATCAGTCTATGAAGGGGTAGGGGGAGCAATTTGCTATATTGAAAAGAAAACGACTTGAAATTTAAAAATAAACCAAAGTCACCTGATTTCCAGCAGACCATCAGCATAAAGTGCATCCGAATTACTGTTAAACATGTGTTTTTACAATGGAAGTTATGATGTTTCTTATTATAAGAGAATTTTCTGTCAGGCTTGAATCTTTTAAATATTCTGTTTATAGGTTTCTCATTTAGGCTAATCATGAACCTAAAAAATTACAACTCCTACTTTCTTATAGGAGGAATATACATAGCAACCCAGCATAAGTTATGGAATAGAGCAATGTAACAAAAGTAAATATGAAATAAACCAGTATTTTACATGACAAAACTTATGTGGTCCAAAGAAATCCTCTGGCAAGCCATATCTATAAATAAAAACAAATAAAATACAAATAATATGGCACTATGCTTTCACTGAATTGCAGACCACTCCTTTTATTATGAAAAAGAATGTGGCCCTTGTGTTTGTGATAGTCTGATGGGATATTGTGCATGGATTGACTTGTGCCCCTGAAAACAACTATACATCTTAGAAATCTAGGTTAAATTTATATTTACAATTATAAACATAAATATAAAATTAAAAAGACAGACTGTAATCTTTCTAATTAAAAATGTGAATAATGAAAAGTAAAACATCACTAATACTTATAAATACCTTTGAAAAGTTAGAATGGAAATAGCAACAGTAAACTTAAGAGTCAATAGAGGGATGAACATTTGTTGTTTAAAAGTAATGTAATTATAGAATTACTAGGGGCCCGGTGCACGAAATTCGTGCACTGGGTGTGGGGGGGAGGGTGGGGAGTGTCCCTCAGCCCAGCCTGCCCCCTCTCACATACTGGGAGCCCTCAGGCATTGACCCCCATCACCCTCCAATCGCAGGATCGGCCCCTTGCCCAGGCCTGACGCCTCTGACAGAGGTGTCAGGCCTGGGCAGGGGACCCTCATTTCCCCCCATCACTGGTTCTGCCCCCAGCCCAGGCCTGAGGCCTCTGGCACAGGCATCAGGCCTGGGCAGGGGATGCCCAGACCCCTCCGATTGCTGGCTCGGCCCCTTGCCCAGGCCTGATGCCTCGGCCAGAGGCGTAGACCCCCATCACCCTCTGATCACCTGATTGGCCCCTTGCCCAGGCCTGATGCCTCCGCCAGAGGTGTCAGGCTTGAACAGGGGACTCCCATCTCCCCCCAATCACTGGCTCCGGCCCCCGCCCAGGCCTGAGGCCTCTGGCCCAGGAATCATGCCTGGGCAGGGGACCCCCATCTCCCTCTGATCACTTGCTCCACCCCCCGCCCAAGCCTGACGCCTCTGACCCAGGCTTCAGGCCTGGGCAAGGGGACCATCATATCCCCCCAATCCCCGGCTCAGCCCCCCGCCCAGGCCTGATGCCTCGGCCAGAGGAGTTGACCCTCATCACCCTCCGATCACCAATCACTGGATCGGCCCCTTGACCAGGCCTGAGGCCTCCGGCAGAGGTGTCAGGCCTGGGCAGGGGACTTCCAGCTCCCCGCGGTTGCAGGCTCCGCCCTTGCCCAGGCCTAACGCCTCTGGCTGAGGCGTCTGGCCCGGGCAGCGGGGACCGGCAGCTGCAGCGGCCCCGCGATCGTGGGCTCCGCTTTAGGCCCAGGCAAGGGACCCCTAGCTCCCGGGACTGCCAGCTTCGACCATGCCCAGCTCCCATCGCTGGCTCCACCCCTACTTCCTGCTATCACTGGCCAGGGCGGCAAAGGTGCCTTATTCTCTGATCATGGCTGGGGGGCAGGGCAAAGGCGGCCCCAGGGCCGCCTTTGCCCTGCCCCCCAGCTCTTAGCTCCCCCCTGGGTTTCCAATCACTGTCAGTGGCAGGGGGCTTCTTCCTGCTTTCCCTTTCGCCTCCCTGCATTGTGCCTACATATGCAAATTAACCGCCATCTTGTTGGCAGTTAACTGCCAATCTTAGTTGGCAGTTAACTGCCAATCTTAGTTGGCAGTTAACTGCCAATCTTAGTTGGCAGTTAATTTGCATATAGCCCTGATTAGCCAATGAAAAGGGTATCGTCGTACGCCAATTACCATTTTTCTCTTTTATTAGTGTAGATTATTATTGTCCATTGTTAAAGTTTCCAATAATGCTACAGTAATTTCTTCATTACACCCATCCATTGAATAAATATTTTTAATACTTTTTAAATAATAAATGCTTTTTAGAGTAAAATGAAAACTTAGATGATAATTATATTCTTTATATGTATAATTTCATTATACAGACAGGCATAAACTTTGGGGGATTTATCAAAAGACCACAAAACAGGTCTCTACATTTTGATGTATAAGATTATGAAGGTACTCAGTGTTTATCTTCATATTTTTTTGTAAGCATCCACCAAAGAACTGTTTTAGTGTTATTTCGCATATACCTCCTGGATCATTAGAATCTACCCCCAAATTTAAGTCATTCTATAGAAAAAGTTACAAACAGATCATTGGAGGATAATGCACACAACCACTCAATGGGCTGTACTGACAATGGCAAAGGAAATCAATACCACCCAAAGCACAAAGTTCACAAAGAATTTAAAAAGAGCAACACTGCTAAGCTAGTCATCATCTAAGTTTTACCATTTTATATGAAAGTGTGGGGGGCAGAGTGGGGCGGGGAGCAGGGATGTTGATGAACCAGGCTCCTCAGGCTCCGAGCTTTCCACAGCATCACCACCGACAATACTGAAATACGTCAAAGTCTGTGTGAAAAATGAAAACCAGTGACAATGAAAACATTCAGCTTGAAAGATATATTACCTCTGCCCCATGTTACACTTCAGAAACAATACAAAACATGATTACTAGTCCCAGAGGGAGGAAGGACTCTTTACAAGTGATATTACCATTTCAAAATATCTTCGTATAAAAGAAGAGCTAAATAAAGACGCTGAAACATCAGAACTTCTGAGACAGAGGCTGGAATTTCTGTGAAGAGATATACCGAGTTCCTGGATAGGATGGCAGATGAGAGTGGAAAGGAGTCACATTTTGCACTGCTGGGTCATGCTGAGTTGGGAAATTATCCAGAGGGTAAAAAAAAAAGATTATGAATGTAGCCCTAGCTGGTTTGGCTCAATGGATAGAGCATAGATCAGCCCTCAGACTGAAGGGTATGAAGTTTGATTCCAGTCAAGGGCATATACCTCAGTTGCAGGCTCGATGCCTGGGCCCCAGTCAGGGCGTGTGTGGGAGGCAACCAATTGATTGTCTCTCTCACATCCATGTTGCTCTCTCCTCCCCACCTCCCTTCCACTCTCTCTAAAAATCAGTGGGGCGGGAGGAGGGGAGAGATATCCTTGGGTGAGGATTAATAACAACAAAAGTTGTGACTATAAAGGCCTGAGATGTTTTATTACCGTGAGTAGTGTGGGGTTTATTAAGCATAAAATAGAAATCAAATGTTTGTATGTCACGGCCAGAGGAATCCACTCCCCCAGAGGAAGTGCTCATTCAGAGCCCAAAGTGCTAAACGTCTGCATGTCTGTTGAAAATACACACAATTGACTTGGTGACTCATTTCTAAGACCTGTAGGAAGCTAGATGGGGAAAGGTAGTATTACATTTCAAGGGCCACTTTCCTTTACTTTTTTTCTCCAGGAGCCATGCATGCAGCATGAACTCACTCCTCTAAAAGTGAGCACTTTCTTATGACCTAAGGAAAAAAAGTTCAGCTTTTTAATGGACTGTTTTAGTGTGCTCAGGCTGCCCTAACAAAATACCACAGACTGAATGGCATTCTTTTATTTTCTCGGAGTTCTGGAGGCCCTTGGACTGAAGGGTCTCAGGTTTGATTCCAGGCACATATCTCAGTTGCAGGCTCTGTCTCCGGTGAGAGCTACAGGGCTGCTGGGATGCTACAGGCTGCTTTCTTGCTTTGTCCTCACATGACAGACAGTGAGGGAGGGAAAAAAAGAGATTGCTTTCTAGTGTTTGTTCTCCTAAGAACCCTAATGCTATCAGATCAAGGCTCACTCCTTAGGACCTCATTTAACCTTAATTATTCCTGAAGGCCCTGTGTCCAAATGCACTCACATTGGGGGGGGGAGGGGGAGGGGCGGGGCGGGGGGTTAAGACTTCAACACATGAATTTTGAATTTTTAAACTTTATTAGACTAGGTTATGTAAGATATTTGCTGCCAAAGTCTTGCATAACCTAACCTAGTAAAGCTAAAATAAGATGATGAAAATCATCATTGCAAAATCATTTAAACTAATTTAATTGCTTCAAAAAAATGTTACTGCGTTAGTTTTAGTTGAGTGATTTCTGCCCTTATTCTCCCCATTACTAGATATGAAAACTTTTCCAGTTTGAGTAGTCACTATGGGAAGATCATTCATGTGCAGGCATGCAAACATGTGTGTTTTAAACTAAATTTGATTGCTATCATCCTTGTGAAGTCTTAAAAATAACAATCTATTTTTATTTTTATGTATGTCACATCCTAAACAATTTTATTTTAATCTAGAGGCCCAGTGCATGAAAATTCATGCACTGGATGAGGGGTCCCTCAGCCCAGCCTGCCCCCTCTCACAGTCTGGGAGCCCTCAGGAGTGGGAGGCAACCCCATGGTCAGGGGAAGGTGATGCCCCATCACACCTCTGCTGCTGCCACTGCCAGCAGTGCAAGCCTTGGCCAGTCCTGGTTACTTGAGCCTTGGGCAGCCCTGGGCAGCTGGGCAGCCGCCATCCAAGGCTTGCCTGCACCTTGGGCCAGCCCTGGCAGCTGGGGGACTGAGAGAACTGGGGGTCTCCGGAGACAGGGGTGGGCTTGGCCTTAATGTGCATCTGCCACCCCAGAGGGGCTGAGAAACTGGGCGCCGCCATCTTGTGGCTGTGGGCGCTGCCATCTTTGAGGGCGGGGCAGCCAATTGGCATATTCCCTCCTTATTGGTTGTGGGCACCACCATCTTTGCAATGGTGTGATGGTCAATTAGCATATTCCCTCTTTATTAGATAGGATATTTGCTAAAGAAAGAAAACCTGTGATACATTCCATAGCTAAGATACTGGCCTAACCTTTGCTTAAAGTCCTCTAGTGCCCACTTTCAGCAAGATGTCCAACAATGACCACACCCATGAAATACTTTATTGTGTCTTTTATTCATCCCAATAGGACTAAGAGAAATCATTTCTGTAAGAACTCAGTAAATACGCCTTAAATTGTTTTCTAGTGTAGCACAACAGAGGGCGTGACCAGGATTATACAAAATATTTCCCCCTATATTCAAAGCTCATAGCTTAGTAAGGAAATAACCATTTAAAAATTATTATTTTAAGAAAATTGGTGACATAAAGATGAGATATAACTACTTTTAAATTTTCAGATAGGTATCATTTTTCCTTTAAAAATATATTTTGTGTACCTAATCCTTCTTACAATTTTCCCATTTCAACTGTAAAGATAACATGCATCCAGCTAACTTTATTGTTTGCTGAAAAAATATTTCTACTAATTTACCCACTTGGCATAGGTTACAAGGAAATGCACGTGATTTGATATGCCTTTTTTTTCCCTGTCATGCCAACCACAGGCAGGTTTTGGCATAGAGGCCCTTCCAGACATTTAGACAGTCTCAATGGCCCTCCTTCAGACATGCTGGTGCCACGTGGCTGTCAGAAGAGTAATGGCTGTTGTCCACACCTTCTTCCTCAGGAGACAGGCCTTCTGACTGAAAACATGGTAGGACGACAACAGGAGGGATGATTTAAGGAATGATGTTTCATTAATTCCATCACACAATTTTGTCTGTAGTCTATAAATTCAGCCCTTAGACTTCTACTGAGCAGTGCTGACTTAATTGTATTCAAAACACAAGCTTTACATTTACTTTTTAAAACCCTTTGGCAGTAGCTACTAAAGCTGACACTGTGCTAACTCTATGACCCTGAAAACAAGTACTAACATGTCTGTCCATAGCAGCATAGTCCCCAGTAGGCTCAAACTGGTAGCTTACAAAATGTTCTGTGGCCCTGGCCGGGTAGCTCAGTGGGTTAGAGCCTCCTCCTGATATGCCAAGGTTGGGGGTTCGATCCCTAGTCAGGGCACATACAAGAACCAACCTTGAACACATACATAAATGGAACAACAAGTCAATGTCTTTCTCATTTCCTCTCTCTCTAAAATCAATTAAAAAAAAGGTTCTTCATTTTTTGCCTGGCAACAGTAGAATGGATAATTACACCATGTCATATCCACAGAATAGAATACTGTAAAATGAGAATGAAGAATTACAAATACATTTTTTAAATAGGAAAGAATCTCACAGGCAGAAAACAGAAACATGAACCAAAAGTTCAAACTGTATAATCCCATTTATGTGAGATTCAAAAATGGCAAGACAATCTATAGGGGTTAGAAGCCAGGAGAGTGGGATGAAGTTAGAGATGAAAAGGAGCATGAGGGGGGCTTCTGGGTGCTGATAATGCTTTGTGCTCAAGTTACCTTCAACTTGTGAACATTCAGTGTGCTGCAGACATATTATTTGTGCACTTTTTTTACATATGTGCTATGATTCAATAAAAAGTAAAAACAAAAGAATTTAAATGTACAATCCCCTCAAGGGTGAGTATGAGTAGGGGTAGTTAAGGTAGTTTGAAATGATCAAAACTCAGTTTAAAGTATGTGAACAGTGAAGTTTTTAAACATCTGGCTTATATTTTTTTTATAGATGCAAATTTTTAAGATCTGAAATTTTTAGAACCAGTGATTGGGCCTCCAATATAGATGTTGCATTATATAACTAAATCATGCCTTCTCGGTTGATCGTTTTATCTGTCAGTCTTTTATCTTTTCAAGAGTACTGCAGCCACTTTCTCCATGAAATGCCTAATTTTCTCTTCTTCTTGATTTCTGCCTTATGTTTATCCACCCTCCCACTTCTGTTTCTTTCATTATAGCTTTAGATTTCAGAAATTGATTTTCTTGATTTTGGCTTCTTTAAAATTACTCTAAAATAAACTCGTAGATAGAAAACAAAATATATAACATATGGCACACATTCAAAAAATCTAAACAAACATCAAAATCAATGCTCACCAGCTTACCCATTTGCACAATCTAGACAACAGATGCCCTCATCCATCGCCTTTATCCAATTCTATCAAATTTATATCTCTAAACCTCAACACAATGCATAAACATTCTAAAAATGAAGGTGATATAAACAATCCTCAAATTAAATTAGGAGATTATAAACAGAAGGAGCCAGTGTTGTTTGTCAAATAATTCAGGTTGAACATTTTGGCTAAGATAAGCTCCATATAAAACAATCTCAGAGGAGCCCATCTGGCTTCTCCGAGGCTCAATGATTAAGGACTAAAGTAGTGGATACGGATGCAAGTCCTAGAACAAGCTACTTGGAAAATTTTAGTTAATTCTTTTATTATGGTGCAGTGAAAGTTCATGGTAGTGCTAGATAGACAATGAAAGAGTCATTCAATAGGCCTACACGCTATTTCCTGGATACATTTTGGATGAGTTTTCTGTTTCATAGACAATAGAAACTGGACTAGGGTATGAATTTAGGTCAGTCTTTAAGTCTGAATTATTTTCCCTTTCTTTACCTCTATATTCCTACAGCCCAGCATAGTGCATAAAGCATAAAGTAGGCAACACAAGCATGCATAACTTGAAGAATGAATGGAGCCAAAGGGATTCAAGAGTGAATAATTCTCTCTGGGCCTAATGAACAGAACTGTGAATGGCCTATAAGTGTTAGAGACATGTGGGTGTGCATTAACAGATACTAAATGAGCACTTTAATTACCATGCTTTTGAGTCTGGTCTATATTACAATGCATTATTGTGAGGCTATAAATTATTTATATGGCTTAAACATATGCATCTGTTTTCATCCTCTCTCATTTTCCTAAGTATTAACTAGCATTTTGACAAAAAAAGAACAAAAAAACACAATTATGTGTATTTCCTCAAGATAAGGAAGAAAATATAACTCAAATGGAAAAATCAATTTGTTAAATCTATATTTTTCATGTTATAAAGTATTTTCACTTTGAGAATTACCAGGATTAATTGCCCTCATTTGTTCTCCATGTGGCAGTATCTGGGCCTTCAATAGATGTATTCCCCTGCTCCAAATGAGTGTACAATAATTTCTTAAAGCTCCTTTTGGAAACATTCCCAGATGTAAGTAAATATGTTGAAAATAATAGAACTGAGAAAATAATGTTTTTCAAAGGGAAATTTCATAAAGGTAACTTTTAGATGGAAACTAATTTTGTTGAATTAAAGAGGAATGTGTTACCAGGGGCCTGTGAAATACCAGCACAATGGGAAGTAGTGAATGAGTACATGGCTCATCAAGACTACAGCAGGAACTTCAAACAGTACTTTGAAGATGGAAGTGGGTATAATTCCACAAAGTTCTTAAAAATAAACACACGTGGGCCCTTTGTATGGGCCTGAGCAGCATTACCCTTAGTAAAAACATAGGTGAACTGGGACCCATCAACTTATAGCCACAATTGAAAGAAAACCAATTTTGTTAATGGGTACCGGTTCCCAGAAAGATTGCATGAGATTGTAATTAACTACTTAAGAAAGACAGGCAGGATGTTAGTAACTGTGGTGGGTTCAATTCTAAAGCTGTGACAGAAGCAATAAGCAGTCAACATAGCAAATGACTCTGAATTTTTTTTTAAATTTGGGGGTAATGGTTTTCCTGAGTGCGGAAAGTCAAAGAAAAACATGAAGATAAAGTCTGCATTTGTTACAGCAAACTCTTTGTGTGTGAAGCATAAAAAAAAGGGTCAAAATGTATCCAGGAAATTTCTTTTAAGCATACTTATTGGCTGCTTCACTGCCTAGTGTGTGAATGTACTATGCTACGACCAAAAAAAGCAATCTCAGTTTGAGCCACTTAGCTTCAGTTTCTTCCACAGTCATGAATTAAACACTCCTAAATACCCAATAATTGTGACAAGAGATGATGAATGAACCCATATAGGAAAACAACTAAGAGTATATGGCTATTCAGAGTTTTCCAACCATGACAGGTATATGTGCACATAAATGTATAAACCTAGTCAGTCCCTCATCCAACATCCATCTGTTGAGCACCCACTATATAAGGTACTATGGAAAGTTGCTAAAGTTATAATGAAAAGTTGACTGACTCTGCACTCAGTGATCTCAGTATATAACACAACACGAGAGCCATAGACCAGGAAATCAAATATACATTTGAATATCAAACAAAACGATGAACCTTTTTAAAGAGAAAAAAACACACATATGCATAGATTTCCATATAATTCCCCAGGTAATTTGGGGGGTTCACATGTCTCTAAAGCCTACACATATACCCAGGGATTCATGCATCACAGATTTCAACTGCTGCCTGGATGGTCCTCCCATAGCTAATTAATGACCAGATTCCTCATTTCATAGCTGCCTGACAAGCTGAAGAAAATCTGACTATCACATTGCACTAGTTATCTTGCTGCATAAACCTTAACTATTCTAAAATGTAATAGCTAAAAACACAAAAATTTTAATATGTCACATAGTTTCTAAGAGTCAAGAATCTTGGAGTGGCTGAGCTCAGTGGTTCTGGCACAAGATCCCTCATGAGTTGCAGATAAGATGTTGGCTGGGTCAGGAATATCTGCTTCTAAGCTCACTCACATGGCTGATGGGAAGAGGGTTCAGTTTTCAGCTGACTGGTGGCTGCCATCCTCAGTTCCTCATCACGTGGACTCCTTTATAAGACTTCTCAGATTTGGTGGCCAGCTTCTCCCAAGAGAAGCAAAACCAAAGTGAAGAGGAAACCATGGTAACATTTATGACCTAGCCTCAAAAATGAAATAATTTGTGTGAGTCTATTTGTCACCTATCACCAACCCTGATACAAAGTGGTAGGAGATTTCACAATTATATGAATACCAGGTGGTGAGGATCATTGAGGGCCATCTTGGAAACTGGCTACTACAACATGCAAACTAGAATAATGAAAACAATAGTGAGGTGATCCAGGTACTTGAAGCATTGCCCAGTTTCTGAAATTAGTTAAGAGAAAGATATTGACCAAGTCAACTCTCTTTCATATGTAAAATCTTGAATATTCACAGATCTCCTCTTGCTTGAGTATTGTGTGATTAGATAAACTTTTCATTTTAATTTAGATGTCTAGTAGTTATATAGTTATTAGGAAGAAAATCTTAAGATTCAGTCAAACCCAGTGTTTAAAATGAATGTTCCAAATGTATGCACTTAGAAAGATACATTAATTTTACAATATTATGAAAAGTAATAATTATTGATGATATTGTTAGCCACAAATATGTTGTTTTTACTCTGAATTTTTTTTTTTATCTCACCTACCTGGTGATTATTAGTAAAATTGCAAAGAAAGAAATTGTCAACAATGTCTTTCAAAAATTTTCTGTTATTGAGGTGTTTAGAATTTTGTTAGTAAAACATGACATGTATTATGTCATCTTCAACCACAGACAACTCCTAACACAAGCCCCACACAGTTTTCTAAAATCCATTTCATGTTGGGTATGTTGTCATCATGAAGCAATAGTTCATGAACAACTGCCTCAAGGACTTTTGAGGAGGATTGCAAGTTATTGAATTGGAAAACCCTTTTAGGAGATCAAAATATATCCTAATATCAACCCTGAAGTCCCTTGTTGCATAGTCAAGCATGGCTGCATAAAATAGATTGAATAAAACTGGAACCATCAGATAGTCCTGCTTTCCAGGATTAGTGATGGATGGCTCTGGCCAGATGCCATCAACACTAACTTGACCAGTCATTTCATCATGAAACTTTCAAGCTGTTGGTAAACTTCTCTGGCAAACCAACTTATATTGTAGCTGTCAGCGCAGATTATTTGCTGTTAGCAAACATTGTAGTAGATTAATGATTTTACAATGTTGACAGGTGAAAGGATGCAACATCCTTGATTATGGTAAAATGGCACCACTGAAACTAAGAGACACCCTTGACAGTCATAATGTGAGCTATTCTTGATTTTTCAAAAATCAGTAAAATATGCTTATCATCCAATGTAAGTCAACAAATATTTAATGAGGAGACTTTAGTAGATAAAATCAGCAGGATCTTTACCCTCAGGTACCTTCCCATTTAACCTATGAAGGGAACTAGAATGTAAATATTTACAAGATTGATAAATAGTAACTACCATAATTAGTTTTCCGTATCCTATATAATAAAAGCCTAATATGCAAATTGAACAAATGGCAGAACAATGACCTGTTGCTATGACATGCACTAACCATCAGGGGGCAGACGCTCAATGCAGGAGCTGTCTCCAGCCTGCATGCCCCAGGCTAGCCAAGGCAGGTGCCAGTGGGGGCCCCCCAATTGCCCCGCCGGTCGCCGCACAGATTGGCCCTGATTGCCAGCCAGGCCTAGGACCCTTACCCATGCACAAATTTCATGCATTGGGCCCCTAGCTCTTACAATAAAAGCCTCATAATTAAAATTTTGATAACCAGCTACAAGCTCATGCATTTATTCTCATCTCCTGTTCCTCCTTCTCTCCCTTTTCCTCCTCTTCTTCCATCTCCTTTCTCACTCCCACCCACCACTTTTTGCTCTTTCCTTCCTGGACCATATACCTTCACTACATTTCTGGAACCTGTCTCTGCCCTTCTTTACCTTGTTCTTGGCTTAGAAGACTGCCCCTAAATGGACCAATAGACTTACCTGCTCTCTATTTTCCATATAGGTTTGGCCAACAGGAAGCCAAACCAGGAATGGAAAGCAGGAAATAGATTGAACTCAGGGCATTTTGAGGTCAGTTTCTTTCTTTATCCCTTTATGCCTAGCATGATAACAGCCTCAGAGCAGAGTGAGACTATGCCTTTGAACACAGTTATTTAATGTCAGCCTCCTCTTGCATCGTCCTCATTTGAGTGCTGTTTTCTGCAGGGAAACAGAAAATTCCAGCTTCCACTATGAGAAATCCTTACCACTTAGTCCTATATTCCCCTTGTATTAGCTTTACCTCTGGGTCATTTGTCTTTTCTTTAGGGCAAACCGTATCAAATTTTGGAAATAAAAGAAAGCAAAGCAAACAAAAAACTAGCTCTGCAAGTAAGCATTTCCCTGCGACTCCTCATTTGACTCACTGGCTGGTGGTTCCTTGGAATTTTTGCATCTGCCTCTGTGCTTTTGCTTTGGTGAGGACCGGCAGAATGTACTGGCTTTGGAGTGTCGGTGAGGGGGAAGAGGCAAAGGTAAACGCAGAGAAAACAGGAGAAGTACTAGAGATGTGACTCTTCCATAAGAAATGAATTCCTGTTTCATTGGTAAAAATGTCTATGCTCACACCTGGGGCAGAGGAGAAGGGAAAGTGGAGGAACAGTAAGGGAACAGGTAAAATCTGTGAATGTGGCAGGAGAGGGTAGCTCTTTTCCACAGTTGAAATTGAAAAATTAGGATGTAGTTTCCTTTAATAAGACAGTTAATCATTGGATTCATTTTGGGAGAAAACTAAAAAATAATTAAAATAATTATTTAAAATAATTTATAACTTTTCTGTTTTAATTTCCTTTTTGTAGAACATTACTGCATACAGTGGGGAACATTACATCATTACAATGCTAAATGATAAATCTTTGTAAAAAGAAATATTGTTAATTTTATTAAAACTACACACACACACACACAAGATAATACAATTGCATATAAGGCCATTTACTCATTGTGCAAATGTCATTAGTAGTGGCCACAAAATAAAACTATATGTGCGGTTTAAATGTATGTGGAATTTCACATCTACAATGGACCTCTTTGCAGACTCTGAAACAGTCAAAGCCTTTTTGTATATGTCGCAGGATCACTCTGAACTAACCAGTAATCACATTCCATTATAAAAAATAGAAACAGGCTCTTCCCATCAAAGATGCAGATGCCAATTGAACAAACTAGTACTTTATTATAGATAAAAACTTGATGCCATCATTTCTGTTATCATTTTTATTAAAACAACAAATGCCTTTAATAAAACATTCAAGTAGTAGAGTGTATTGGATTCTATATGGCCACAGATATGTTACTGCTCTCTCATGAAGAAATGTAGTCTTACAGCTAAGTATGAGAATTTCTCAGTTCTCATGCACTTCCCTTTACTATTTTATGCACACTTTCCCCTCATTTTCAAAACACTGTACCAATATACAAAGAAAAATAGAAGAAAGTAAATGTTAACCAAATATCTTAAGGGCAAATTCCCCCAGCAAAGGTCAATGGCAGACATTACCAATGAAGTTTAATAAAAGGGTTGACTACATGAAAAATAAAAAGAAAAGAAAAAATAGAGTCAAATTCCCCATTCTTTACATTTGGCCTGGTCTTGATACTTGCTTTATCCAATAAAACACAGCAAAAGTGATTCTGGGTGAGTATCAAGCTTTGGCTTCAAGAGGGCCTGCAATTTTCTTTCTTTCTTTTCCCCCCCCTTTTAGAAAACTGCTGCCTATGAACAAACCGAGAGAGAGATCACATGGAGACAGAAGCTTAGCCATCTCAGCCATTTCAGCCGAGAGCCCAGACATGAGAGTGAGGTCATTCTGGACTAGCCAGTCCCTAACTAGTCCTCCAATTATAAACAGAGGAGTGAACCTAGACATGACATAGCATAATGACAAGCCATCCCAACAGAATCTTGACAAAATTGCTAACCACAGAATTGTAAGCAAATAAGTGGTGTTTGTTTGAAGTCACCAAGCTTCAGGGTGCTTTGTTATACAGCAGTAGACAACTAATACAGATAGAGAAGCATAAGACAATAGGTAACAATTTTCCTTACACAGATTCTCCCTACCTCATTTCCCAGAAATTATCACTGTTGCCATTTTTTTTTGTTGTTGTTCATCCTTTCTTATATTTTATGTGCTTGGGTCACTAGGTAGAGAGAAGATGGGTGAATATATAGGTAGGGAGTTAGATAGTTACATGGATGATAGATAGATGATAGATGATAGATAGATAGCTTTCATAACTGTCACTCAATAAGATACTCTCCTTTTTTGCTTTAAGTACCAATATATCTTAGACAATTTTTCATACCAATACATAAATGCATTCCTCAATCTTTTCAATAACTATGTAATAATAATAATATTACTATATAATACTTTATTAACACCTCCTTATTGGTAGACAGTGAGGTGGTTTACATTTTTTTCTCCATACAAAATATTACTGCAAATAATATTACCACAGCCCTTTTTTCTTTATTTTAAACTTGTGCATATCTGAAGGGAAAGAGACTATACATATAATTTCTGGGTAGAAGATATTTACCTTTCAAACTTAAAATAAAAAGTTTAAAATTGTGATTCTAAAAATTAGTACCCATTTTGTTTTATTTTCCCCTGAAATTTGTGGGTTTTCTGACTGTTGTTGACCAACTTGCATGGAGAAGCATATGCTTGTTTCCAAGGTCTCTGTATTTCAAACCTCGTTGACAATTGTGGAGATGACTTTCTATGAAACCTGAGCACGACCTCCACTTTGAGAAGCTTATATGTTCACTTTTTGTGTATTTGGAACAACAGTGTACCTCGTGCAGCTGACCCATTTAAAACTGCATGTGGAGTGAATGTAATTCACCTAAGTACCCTGAAATCTGCTGATGGCCAGGGAAAAGCTCAGTGTTCTGCCAAGTCCATGCAGCCAAGAGTCAATCAGCCTGCCGTCATTTTCACTGAGTTCTAATGAGATAGTACATTATGAAAAATAACAAAAAATGAATTAAAGGGTGTGGAAATGTGTAGGAATATCTGAGTAAAATAAATAAACGAAGACTGGGTTTAGTGGAGAACTATGAAGCTGGACACAAACAATAGTCTTAAACTTTTCTTGCGGGGGGAAAGAACCGTATTCACCCCTACACTAAAATATAGCATATAAAACAGAAAACATGGTAAAGCTTCTGAGATTTAAACTGCAGGTGTGTGGGTTCCTGCTGCTTCCCTTCCAGATGTGCTATCCATCAAAGAGCTACCCTATTAACCTTGGTAGATAAGCTGGCTCTATGAGACAGGGAGTAGTCACTTCCTTGGTTATCCAGGGATGCCTGGTATTCAGGCTAATGGGCCCTGTCAGTGGTCAGGTCTGAAATGCTCCTCACCAGACAAACCACTCCTCACAGAGTCCATGATTCACCAGGTCAGGAGCCTCAGAAGGCAGCTGCACAGGAGAGATGATTCTCTCAGTCTCGCTGCAGCTGCTCACCTCCTGTCCCGCTCCCCTCGCCCCATTCACTTCCCACAGCTGCAGAAGGGGTTCAACATAATTCTTGTCCAGGTGGATTTGTGGGCTACCTGCAGCCAGGAAGCAATACCATTATCTAGTTAAATTTATATTACCGCGACAAAAATTTAATTCCGACTATAAGGCCTTTATTTGTCTTTCAGTTGTTTGGCTACATTTTCCTGCCTCGGTACACGACCCAGGCTTGTGAGAAACCATGGCTAACTCGGTCAGTGGTAAACTATGCACATCACCAAGATATACAGGCAAAACAAATAAGTAGCAAACAATGTTACCTCTTTGATTGGATTTTGCTTAATTTGGAGAACACTAGAGTTATGTCAACAAATGAAAATGTAAGTTAATCTGAAAACTGAAAGTACATATACAAGCATACCTTGTTTTATTGTGCTTCACTTTATTGTACTTCATAGATGCTGCATTTTTTACAAATTGAAGGCAATACCCTCCACCAGCAAAAAGATTATGACTCACTTTATTGCAGCGGTCTGGAACGTGAACCTGCAATATCTTAAGGTATGCCTGTAACTTCATCTTCTTTTTGACATTGTTTCATTAGAGTCAAGGGAGTAGCTAAAATAGTTCATTCTTTTTCTTCAAAACAAACATATCCTACATTGTATCAAGGGGTCAGTTTTAAATGAAACACCAAATATGCTCATATTCATAGGTATGGGGAAATATAAGGGCCTAAGTATTTAAGTTTAGCCTTAATATCATTTTAGTGAAAAGGTTTCTTTAAAATAATTTAAACAAAGATAGTAAGCACTTAATAAATGTAAGCAATATACTAAACAGTAGTCTACGCATGTTTGTTATACCTTATTTGAAAAAACAACAATTCTATGAGTTCCATAATATTACCACCACACTAATTTAAGGAGATTCTAGTACCAAGAGATAAAGTAACATACTCAAGATCGAAGAGCTAGTAAGTGCCAGTGGCAGAACTTAATGTATGCAATTGATTAATTTACAAATGGTGACTTGTTACAGACAAAAACCCAACATATGTAATGCTTTATAGCAATTGCAATAAACTTCCAAGTTCTTATCTAGTTTTCTCTTCAAAACCTCTTGGGTAACCTTCAGAGCTGTTATCTCTGCCATTATGCAAATGAAATGGATGAGTTTTGGAAGACTGGCTTTCTCAAGGTTATGTAGTTAGTATATTGAGGTGTATTTGGCACCCAAATCTAGTTTTATTGAGATGATTTTTTCTAACCAATCCAATCACCATCTACGGGGCATTTGATAGAAAGTAAATTAGAGCTAAAATATTACCAAGGAGATAAAAAATCAAATCATTGTAATCAATTGGCATATGATAAATTCTAATTCTAAATGGTGAATGAAGAAAATATATTATTAATAGGGAGTTTATTTTGTTGATTTTATTCCCAGCAACAAGAATATGCCCTAACACCTAATAGATTCTTATATACTGGTTGAGAAGGTGAATGAATAAATTAATAAATCTCTATATATAAAAGCCTAAGCAAATGTTCGACCGTATGAACATTCGACCAGTTACTATGATGTGCACTGACCACCAGGGGACAGACACTCAATGCAGGAGCTGCCCCCGGTGGTCATTGCACTCCCACAGCTGGAGCGCCGCTCAGCTGACCGCCAGGGTCAGATGCTGGGCTCATGGCTGATGAGCACAGCTGTGACGGAGGGAACCTTTCCCTCAGACACTCCACCTGCACGATCCTCCCCCATCTGGACCAGGACTGGGATTAGGACCGGCATTGGGACTGACTCGGTGTGAGCCTGCAGCTGCTTCTCCCTCATGGATGTGCTGGTATCGCCCTAGGATGGGCACATAGAGACCGCAGTAGAGCAGCAGCAAGCCTACCTAGCAGCGGCAGGTGCAGTGGGGCCGGGATGAGTAGGAGCGGTGTGGTGCCAAGCCTGGCTTGGTCTCCTCCCAGGCCATCTGCCTCTTTCCAAACTACTACATCCCTCAGGACATGTTGGACTGTTGGTTTCGGCCCAATTCCCGCAGGCCACACCAAGAAATCCTTTTATTGTTTGGATTATTTTTATTGTTTTTATTTAAACCACAAATTACTACCAATGAATTTAAACTTTAAATATGTAAAATTTAGTCTACTTTTGTTTGAAGTTAAGGAAAAAATATTTTTGAAATAATTTAAAATTGATATGTCCATATAGTATGACTTCTTATGAGAAAGAAGTAGAATGACTCAGTACCAGATACATTAGCAGGTGTTAACAATTATACTGTCCTAAATTATCAGTAATCATTTTAAGCATTTATTTTTTTCGAAATTAATCAATATCTTCATTCTGACCAAATCTCAAATATACATACGTGTGTGTGTGTGTGCATGTGTGTGCATGTATATATATACACAAAAGAGGCCTGATGCATGAAATCCGTGCACTCAGAAGGAGGAGGGGTCCTTCAGCCCGGCCTGTGCCCACTCACGGTTCTGGAGCCCTTGGGGGATGTCCAACTGACAGCTTAGGACCACTCCTTTAAGGTGGCAGTCGGACAAACTTAGCCCTGCCACGGAGGCAGGAGAGACTCCTGCCACCACTGTTGCACTCGCCAGCTATGAGCCCAGCTTCTGGCTGAGCGGTGCTCACCTGGTGGGAGTGCACTGACCACCAGGGGGCAGCTCCTGTGTTGAGCGTTTGCCCCTGGTGGTCAGTGTGCATCATAGCGACCGGTCGTTCCACCATTTGGTTAATTGGCATATTAGCCTTTTATTATATAGGATATATATGACAACCCAGATTCTCTCCAATTTAAAATGTAATAACTCTGCCCAAATGTTATACTTATAAAAACTCATACAGTAGTGCTCATGTGTTGACATGCTTAAAGTCACCGGATGGCTGGTTAAAACACAGATTAAGGGGCTCTATCAGTAGGTCGGGGCAGAGCCTGGGAATCTGAAATTCTAATGCGTTTCCAGGAGATACTGCTACTGCCCATTTTAGGACTATAATTTGTGAATCACTGCTATAATAGAAAGCACAGCATTTCCTGTAAACAGCTTTTTAAAATTAGGCATAGAAGATGCCAAATGGTTACAGGTTCATAGCTCTTCTTAACCACCATCCTTCCTTTCCACATTAAATTCTACATTTGGTACATAGGATTTGCCCATGTACCATAGGCCATTTGTTAGTAAGAATCAATAGATTTCCTAAGCATACACATTCCAGCACAGCTTCAGGGTTTTAGATTGAATGCAAAATAAATTCAGCTTAAAATGCAGGATCCCATAATTATAACAACAGTTAAAGAAGTCAAAATCCTAAATCATTATGGTTGGTTTTTCTGTCTAATTGAAAAAAATATATATAAGTAAAAGTGAAATATTTTACCATTACCCAGAAAAGGTGCTTTAGGTATTCTAGTGCTGGTAAATCAGTTTAATGAAAGATATTAACTATTTCAATTTGCCTTTATCCACAGAGGTATTGTGTCTAAACATCAACTGCCACTGATAGCAACTGGATAGAAGTAATTAATATGGTCTTGAACATTTTACTTCATTTTTCAATGGCTTGCTTTTATTGTAGGTGCAATGATTCCTCCATATACTGTAAAATCTGTGAGACATATGCTATGTGACTATTAAATATTTGGCTTGTCCAAGTCAAATATACTCCAGATAGCCAGTATATCAAATAACACCTAAATAAGCAGCAGACATTACAATAGTCTGGTTTACTAAACAAGCCTGTGGAATAGGGGGGAAAAGGTTATGTTTCATTCAGTTTCAAATATAACCTCTGTAAGCCTAAAATTTAAAGAGCTCTCTGTAGCTCATATCTTACTCCTCTCTCTCTCCTATTCTATTCTCCATCATGGATTTGCATCACCACAAACTCTTTGTACTGATTATTGTATTTTATATCCACCCTCCTTTTTTTATTAAAGCAATGACAACAAGAACTATTTGGGAATGTTATAAAGTTGTAACACATCTATTTAGTGACTAATGACTCAAAACTTTCCCTTTAAGAAAATTTCAACAGTTGCAATTTCATCCATTTAATCCGCTGGCAAATAAGGAATAACATTTCTATCTACAAAGCAATATTTTGAGAATTATGAGGTTAACACATGTGAAGTCTATGTTGCTCTCCTAAAACTGATGCAAAATACCATAGGCCCTCACTAAGGATCATCCATAGGTTCTCAGAAACTGTGGTTTTAAGAACAATGACATAACATAACCATTTTACCACAGGCTAACTGATGCAAACAAGAGAAGTGTCTGGGCATATTTCTGGTCACATAGACATCACCAAACTGCTAAATAAACCCCTCAAACACTTCTAATATGAAACATTGAAATATGTGTAAGCTATGCATAAAATAATGATGAATAAAACCACGTTAATTCTTTTCCAACCCACGTATTCCAGTTCAGGAACTGGGGGTGGGGAGCCTTTAAAGGCATCTCAGGGTTAAAGGCAAAGAACCAACCCTGGACAGGAAACCCTTCCACCACTTTCTCTCTCTCTCTCTTTCTCTCTCTCTCTCTCTCTCTCTCTTTCTCTCTCTCTCTCTCTCTCTCTCACACACACACACACACACACTCAGACTGGGACAGTTTAAACACACCAGTTCACATAATGTGCACATCTTTGAGATATGGGAGGACACCAGAGTATCTGAGAAAACTCCCACAGACATCAGACATGAGGAGAATGTGCAAACACCATAAAGAGAGTGATCCAGGCCAAGAACCTTTTTCCTAAACAAGGTAATAATGAAATGACTTATTCAAGGACCTGCTGTAGGTTATTTCAATGAACTTTATCTAATTTAGTTTCTCAAGTGTGCATTTCCTACTTTTGTAAGTTTTTACTTTTGGACTATTGTGTTCTAATTATTTATATTACTTTTCTTCATTTGTCTTGTTTAAGTAATTTAGCATCTCAATCATTTGAGGCTTTCACTGATTTCTTTAATTTCATAACTCCCCTAATTTATTAACGAGCTTATTTTCTATCTCTTTTTTTACTGATATGATTATAAAACCTCATCTTTTCTCCTCAATACCATTTTGCTTTTCACATCTTACACTCCTTTTTTCCCTTAATAACTTTCTGCATCCTATTACGTTTCCTGCGATCCTTATTCAGTGAGATATCTTTTTTTCTTGGTTTATACCCCACTTCTTTGATGACAAATCTTAAAACTCTGTGTGTGTGTATGCGTGCACATAAGTCCTTAGGAAGGGGACATTTTAAAGTAACTCAATTCACATGATATTACTATTAACATCATAGTCTCATCTTCTATCTCAGGCTATTATTCTCTAACTATCATATATATCTATACATGTTACTATTCTTTAGTATACCATATTATTCATTTTGGGTTTGCTCATACATTCCTTGATATTCCATAACCTTATACGTTAAATATTTAAATGAAGTAATGAATTAGACCCCAATTATTTATCCACATACTTTAAGAAAACAAGAGCCAACACTATAAAAATATTAAAGACCATAGCTTGCAAGATTAATGGAACCTTTAAAATAGTCAACTTCCTCACAGAAAGTAATTTAAACTCTAGCATATAATTTTGAAAATATAAATACTCTATGATTAGAAACAGACATAAGATAAAAAATAAATTGTTTGAGATCTTTCATCTTTAAATAACCTGGCATAGGGAGTACTGGATCTAACATACCATTAAGATATAAGGCCATACTTAGGTCACTTCTATGGGAGAGGTCTCAATCCAGAGTGTTATAAGCAGGGTTATAATGAAATGACTTATTGAGGGACCATCACATGTAGACCACAGGAATACCCCTCCCTACTCCTGAACAGAAAACACATGACCAAAGAACTGCCAAATCATAGGTTACCTAATTATCTATCTATCTATCTATCATCTATCTATCTATCTATCTATCTATCTATCTATCTATCTATCTATAATCTATATAAACTAAAACAATGAAATATTGAAAGAGTACACATTGGTTTTCAATAGGTAAGGGTGTGTGATATACCTTCTGTGAAAGACAGTTCTCAGGGCAAGCGTGAAATAAGCTTTAAAATATCTTGCAAGTGTGTCAGAGAGGAAAGCGAGAAATCTTCAGAAACACACTTTGGAAACTTATTAAGAAGCAGTAATGGTGAGACACTAGGGTAGATTTTCATGAATTCCTGCTGCTGAAATTGCTGGAATTATCTTAGACCTAGAATTTTTATCTACTTCTGGTACCTCTAAGGCCACATACCAATATATTCTGCAAGCTAAGATTGTAATTAGCTTCTCATTTACCTCTATAATAAATGATCACCAACTTGGGCTATCTTGAGTGAGTTTCTTTTCCTCATTGCTAATGGAAGCACAGCAAAAGTATTCATTCAGAAGTGCTTTTTTTTTTTTATCACCTGGAGTGTGCAGTGGACTATGATTGATGATATGGAATATATATGTATACTCAAAAATAAGTTGTGCAGAATTTGTATCCTCAAGAAACTTACCATCTAATAGAGGAAGAAAACTATAGAAATATCCTGAACTTAATATTAAACAAGTCGTAAAACTCCTGAAAAAAAGGAAAGGTCAAAGGTCACAATAAAAGGTTTCTTATTTTTCCTGTGTTATATTTTGTTGATTACACTTCATATACAGGGTGGTGCAAGAGAGGTTTACAGTTGTGAATACCAAAGCAATTTGCTGTTGAATTATTATTTATTAATTATTGTATTATTTTCCATACAAATTATAAACCTACTTTTGCCCCACCCTGTATGATAGCTAAAAGTAGTGCTTGATATTGAACACTGAACTAAGTAGAGAATAGAAAAAGTTATCAAGAAGGAAAATTTGATTTTCCTCTCATACTCAGTAGCTAAAAGTAATAGGAAACTGACTAGATAGCCTGATAGTGTGATTTTATTTTCCAGAAAATAAATACGATCACTGCCCCAATACAATTAATGGCAAACTACCTAAGTTTTACATCCTAAAAGTGTTACCTTTAAGTATTATATCATATTTTGCGAAGTGTATCTCTTTAAAAAATCAGCTTTCACAAAAATCTCTTTCACGAAACTAGAAAAAAGACTTTTGCTCAACATGGCAGTTGTTCAGAGCTTGCTATCGTCTATCTGCGGGCACTGCAGGAATTATCTGAAGTCATCATAGTCATGAGCAATTATGAGTGAAGACCACTCTGATTGCACTGACAAGACAAGAAGAAGCAGGTTAAGAGAACAGCAGATGGGATTCAGATTAAAATACTAGAAAGACATTTCAACTCTAACTGAAATATGCTTTTTGGGAAAGAAAAAAGAACACCCTTTCCCCAGAAATTTCTGAGGACAACGAAGACTACAGAATAATGTTTCTCAGAAACAGAAGAGGAGCTTAAGGTTTTCCATTTGAATTAACTTCTGATTCTGATGTTAAATGTATATTTTTTATAAAAGTCACTCATATACTTGAGCAATAATAGCACCCTTTGCAGCAATAAGTTAAATATATGTGTGAGGGTGCCTATAGCTACATAGTCACAGCGACTTAACTAGCTTTTCAAAACAGCTCTACAAGTACTTCTTGCAAGCACAGTATTTGTTTTAGATGTTTACTAATCCATTCATGAGATAGTCATTGATTGCTGGTTATGTGTTATACACTGAGATGGATGCTGTAAAGATGCAAAGGTAATCTGTGCTGTATTATAGGAAAAGGTATCAACTAAACTTACTGCCCTGAGATACTGTCTTTGTGCGTCACCTCTGCCAGTGGCCAAGGGGCCAGTTTTATTCAAGTATCTTGTCTTTTTCCCTCATTGTTGTTTTTAAATTATGGCATTCAAACAAACAATCCTAATTATGGAAACAAAAGAAAAAAAAACATGTACTCTCTACTGTACAAAATCCCGTATGTTTCACAATGAGGACCCCCTACAAGCAAAACAAATTGACTCAAGCTAAGTTATAATATCCAATAACACCTTTATTTTTATACAATCAAGACTTCTTTAATTTTAGAGTCAAGCCATTGAAATGACTAATTAAAATATTATTAAATTGAGTATATAATGGAATGGTGTATAGATCTAAATGGGCTTTTAATAATCTTGAATTTTTGTTTTACTTTGCAATAAAAAGTGAAAAATGTGAATGCAATTAAGAGTCCTCACACACTGTACAGTGCAGAGAGTTGGGATTAGAGAGTTTATGAAAGCAATCTAGCTTTATATAAATAAAAACAATAGGGATGATGAGTTCTTTAAAAAGAATGAATCAGACAGATAATCACAATTTAGCATTCAGAAATGTGGGCCATAAAAAGAACCAAATGGATAAAATAGTCTTCCCACTGAGCATCATATTTTGTATTATCTTGTACAGAAGATGAAATTTACAGAAGAAACATTTTACCTTTAATGAACTCTAATTTTGATAATCGAGTTGCCAATTAACAGAGTAATTGCAAGGGTAGATTAATGTCACAATTCTCATTCAGTTATCTTGCAGCCGCTCTCTGTGCATGTAGTAAATATTCAGAGCACATTTTTTTTTCTTTAGCATTTCCTCAACCCAGATTTTGCCTTCGTGTAATTGACAAATTTGGAGGGCACATTTTACTGCAGGAGCCTGAGGACCCGATCCTATCATTAAAAGCACCCCAGGAAGAAAAATTCAAATGCAAATTTCAACTGACCTTTTCGGAAACAACTCATATTATTTTGCATCAGTAGCCACTAGAGATTTGTCTGGCTATATATGGATTTCCACATCTGTCAGCTATAAGTGCACTTCATCTGTCTGCTACATCAGAGAGCCAGAAATAGATGACAGTGATCAAGCCTTTGAGCTTCTCATAAATTAGCCACATCATGAGGTAAAGTTAGTTTCTCCACTGGCCTTTCATTCTAAAGGTTTATCCCTAAGAAACTTAGAGAGAAAAAAATACATCAGAAAGGCAAATGGAGTCTGACTTCTTATTTTTTGTATTTTTTTCTTCTTCTTCTTGGAATAGAATGCTGACCAAACAGCCTGTTTGTGCGTGGGTCCTGCTGGGAGAATGGAGCATAAATAACTCTTGTTTGCAGCTACCTAAGTCCTGCTACCGAAACACAAAGGCAGCAAGAGAGTTATAATGAACTTCACCTGGGCCCAGGTTCCCCTACCGATCCCTGTCACTAGCCTCCGACTGTTTCCTTTCCTGTGTACTGATTTAAGAAAATAAAATCTTACTCCCCCTTGGACAAGAGTCCAGGGAGATATGCACAGTAGCTGCTAGGGTGGAAAATGTATTGATTTATTCCCCTTATTCTCTTCCATCTCCACTCTATTAAATATCCGATCTGATGAGGTAGGGAAGTACAGCTACCTGTATCAGGGAGCACACTTCTGCTTAAAATTTGGCTTAAAAGTTTGACCATTACACTCCATAAAATATTTTCTAAACTAAGGTTAAAGAAGAGTATGACATCGCTGAGCCACTCTATCATCTGGGTATTATTTTCCAGTGTGATAACGAGGAAAGAAAGAGAGGAGAGGGGAAAAAATTGTGTCAAGAAATGTCATGGTGTAGAAAGTGCAAGAAAAAAATATTTTTCACTTAGCCCTATAACTAGAGTCTTCTTCCCCCCTTTGAGGTGTTGTTAAAAGATGGAAGCTGTATTATTAAACACAGGAGAGAATAAAATAAGTTTAAAATCGGGATCCCTACCATTATGTTTAGTGCTGCCTAGCAACAGGACCTGACCCCCGTGGTCAGAATGTGTCTTATGCTGCCTGACACTTAGAGTTGCTCAGTGCTGAATATTACTTGAACAGTTACAGAGATCCATAGCTAGAAGTCTCATATTTTATCCTATATGTACAAGACTAAATAACTGCGGTACGTAAAGAGTTTGATCTTTACTCTTTCAAAGATGTTAAACTTATTCTTAATGACCTTGTTTTTATGGTGGGTTTAGGGAGTTTCAAGGAGAAATATAGGTATGTAGCACAAAACCAGCTCATTCGAATTCATTATATGGTTGTTAACATTGCACTTCTTGGCAAGCCAAGGGACTCTTGATGCATGCCAAATACCATTTTCTAGGGCCAAACACTCTTAGTGTAATATCATCAACTCCTTCTACATTAAGGTTAATAATTAAGCAGGGCTTCCAAACTCATGCAAATGTATTTAATATGATTAATCAGAGCACGTATATGAACTATCACTCAGTACCCACTGCCCTTACAAACGTAAAACCTACAGCAATAATATTTTTACCTTTTCTCTAACTATGCGACAATCTAGTATTATTTCCAGTGTTGTTAATTAAAATCTTTAAATGTCCACTTTTTAGGCTAGGTGGAATTTAACTTGGGTAAAATAGAAGAAGAAAGAGGGAAAGAAAATCCATTTGATGATACCACCAATTACTTTGTGAAATACATCTATTTTTAATTCTCAAGTGATATTTCCATTAACATCACCTTTTGCTTTTGAATATTTTCCCTCAGAAACAGATTTGTCTGTTCTGAGAAAGTTCAAGATATATTCTTCAGAGTCTCAGGGAAGTATGTCTTCTCTTAAGAGGTATTATTTAAATCCTTTATGCCCTTAATTACTCAAGGAGAACTATTAGTATGATTTCTAACACTAAAGATTTACTTTGCTTATTTTCCACCTTTATGTTAATGGAATTGTATAGTAGGTATCTTTTTTTATCTATCTTCTTTGGGGAAACATTGTGTAATCAGAATTATACATGTTCCATAAAACTGTCATTCATTCACTTTCATAGCTGTTATTTATTCTCTTTTATTGTTGTGTAAATAAACCGTATGAATAATCAAAATGTCTATTTTTATTCTACTACCTATGGATTTGTGAATTATCCCATTTCCTGTTGGCCATTATTATTCATGTGGCTACAGATATCATTGTACTTACATCTAAATGCTTAGGTGTAACCCTTTTTTGTAGGATATATACAAAATTAAATGAAACTACTAAGTTGTACCACATGAATATGAACTTTAGTAGTTACTATCAAGCCTTTTCATAAGTAGATGTACCAACTGAAATCTCTGTAAGTTTTAGTGTGTAGTTGTCCCCATCACTCCCGTCCTTGTCAATACTTAATATTGTCAGTTCTTTGATTTGAGCCATTCACATAGGTACGTACTACTATCTCATTTAGTTTTTAACAATTGTGGTTTCTTCACAGCTAATTTAAGATTAATTCCCTTTTAATAAAAAAAGACCCCGAATAGCTGCAGCAGTCCTGAAAAAGAACAAAGTAGGTGGGACCTCAATACCAGATATCAAGATGTATTACAAAGCCACTGTTCTCAAAACTGCCTGGTACTGGCACAAGAACAGGCATATAGATCAATGGAATAGAATAGAGAGCCCAGAAATCAGCCCGAACCAATAAGCTCAATTAATATTTGACAAAGGAGGCAAGAACATACAATGGAGCCAAGACAGTCTCTTCAATAAATGGTGTTGGGAAAATTGGACAGATATATGCAAGAAAATGAAACTAGACCACCAACTTACACCATACACAAAAATAAACTCAAAATGGATAAAGGACTTAAATGTACGACAGGAAACCATAAAAATTCTAGAAGAATCCAAAGGCAACAAAATCTCAGACATATGCCGAAGCAATTTCTTCACTGATACAGCTCCTAGGGCACTTGAAACTAAAGAGAAAATGAACAAATGGGACTACATCAAAATAAAAAGCTTCTGCACAGCAAAAGAAACCATCAACAAAACAACGAGAAAACCCACTGTGTGGGAAAACATATTTGCCAATGTCATATCTGATAAGGGCCTAATCTCCAAAATTTATAGGGAACTCATACAACTCAACAAAAGGAAGATAAACAATCCAATCAAAAAATGGGCAAAGGACCTAAATAGACACCTTTCAAAAGAGGACATTCAGAAAGCCAAGAGACATATGAAAACATGCTCAAAGTCACTAATCATCCGAGAGATGCAAATCAAAACAACAATGAGGTACCATCTCACACCTGTCAGACTGGCTATCATCAACAAATCAACAAACGACAAGTGCTGGAGAGGATGTGGAGAAAAAGGAACACTTGTGCACTGCTGGTGGGAATGCAGACTGGTGCAGCCACTATGGAAGACAGTATGGAGTTTCCTCACAAAACTAAAAATGGAACTCCCATTTGACCCTGTGATCCCACTTCTAGGAATATATCCCAAGAAACCAGAAACACCAATCAGAAAGGATATATGCACCCCTATGTTCATAGCAGCACAATTCACCATAGCTCAGATCTGGAAACAGCCTAAGTGCCCATCAGTAGATGAATGGATTAGAAAACTGTGGTACATCTACACAATGGAATATTATGCTGCTGTAAAAAGGAAGGAACTCTTAACATTTGCAATGGCATGGATGGAACTGGAGAGCATTATGCTAAGTGAA
Organism: Myotis daubentonii; assembly: GCF_963259705.1. Classification (NCBI taxonomy): domain Eukaryota; kingdom Metazoa; phylum Chordata; class Mammalia; order Chiroptera; family Vespertilionidae; genus Myotis; species Myotis daubentonii. The sequence continues at coordinate 50,219,306 of NC_081845.1, read as the reverse complement.
ATAAGCCAGTCAATGAAGGAAAAATACCACATGATCTCACTCATTCATGGATAATAGAGACCATTATAAACTTTTGAACAATAATAGATACAGAGGCAGAGCTGCCTCAAACAAATTGTCAAACTGCAGCAGGAAGGCCGGGGAGGGTTGGGGGGCAGGAGGGAGGGGGTTAAGAGATCAACCAAAGGACTTGTATGCATGCATATAAGCATAACCAATGGACATAAGACACTGGGGGATAGGGGAGGCTAGGGGACTGTCAAGGGCAGGGGGAAAAAAAGGGCACATATGTAATACCCTTTGTAATACTTTAAGCAATAAAAAAAAAGATTAATTCCCTTTCATATATTTATTTTGTCAAGTGCCTGTTTGTGCCTTGTATCATTTTCAACCCTTTACATATTGATCTTTGACGTTTTTACATAATTTCTACACAAACCCTAAGTCACTTGTACACTTTACAAATATCTTCTCTTGCTCCACTAGGTGCCTTTTTACTCTGTTAACATTTCATAAAGAGATATTCTTAATTTTTATTTAGTACAACTGAACAATCATTTCCTCTAAGGTAGGTGCTTTTGTGTTCCGTGGAAGCAATCTACATTTATCCCAAGGTCATAAAAATATTGCCCTGTATTTTCTTATAGGAATGTTATTGTTTAGCTTTTAAATTTAGATCTATAATACACTAGGAGTTGATTTTCTATATGATGCAAGATAGAGGCCAAGTTTCATTTTATTCCACTATGGATATTCAACAGATCCTATATTATTTATTGGAAAAACTATTCTTTTCTAATTTCTGTGCAATACAACTTTTGCCATAAACCAAGTGGCCACATACATGTGGGCTTATATATAGACTGTCTATTATGTTCCATTCATAAACTTCTTAATGTTGCATCAATATCATCTCTAATTATTATACCTTTATAATGTCTTGATATTTGGTTATGTAATTCTTCCTCACCTCAGCCTTCTGTCACAAGGGTCTTTCCTTTTCTTGGCTCATTTCTGGGTTTGTTTGTTTTTAATTAATTTTATATTCAGAATGTCAAGTCACACACACACACTCTGCTAGCGTTTCTATTAGAATTTCATTGAATCTATAAATCTATTTACAGATAATTGAAATTATTTTTGATAAGGTTGTATAGACAGTGAACATGATATATCTTCCTATTTATTTGGGTCTTCTAAATTTTTAAAAAATATTTTATCATCCTCTTCAGAGAATGAACATGTCACTTATTAGATTTATAAATTTTGGTATTATTAAAAATGGCAACATTTAAAATTTTATTTCCTTTGTTATAGTGGAGTAGAATAAATACTGATGTATTTATCTTGAATCCAGGAATCTTCCTAAACTCACATATTAACTTAATCTATAAATTAGTTTGGATTTGCTACTTACACACACACCATCAACAGATACTAAATATATTATTTTTTTCCAAGTTACACACTTTTTTCCCCCCTAGTTTAATTGCACTGGGAGAACAGTGTTCCTCAACTGAAGGTAACTACCCCCACCTTACACCCAGGGGACATTGATAATGTCTAAGAACATTTTTGGGTGACAAGGTGATATTGGCATCCAGAGAGTAGAGATGAGGGGTAATACTAAACATCCTACTAAGTACAGTTCACTCCCCCACACACAGCAAAGATGTATCTGCCTACAAATACTCATGAAGTTGCAAAACACTGAGTGTGAACCTATATGTAATATTGAAATAAAGTTGATAAAAAAAGCAAAATTCCTTGTTTTAGTCCTATCTCAAAGGGAAAAAATTCAATATTTCACCATTAAATAGGACATTTGCATTGTTTATGTAGATAACATTTATAAGATTTTTAAAAAATCATTTCTATTTCTAGTTTGCTAAGTTATCCTTAATGGATATAAATATTTATCAAATGCTTTTTATGCACATATGCTGATAACCATATGGTTTTCCTTCTTTATACTATTAATGTAGTGAATTAAACTAATTTTTCAACTGTTGAACTAGTCTTACATTCCTAGAATAATAATTCATCTCTGAGCCACTGGGCCTTCCCCCTCACACACACTTTTGGGAAGTTTTTAACAATAGATGCAATTTGTTTAATATTACATATTAAAATATAAAATACATAGTCGGTATACTTTCTATTTTCCTAAAGTTAATTTTAGTCAACTGTATTATTTTAGCAACTTAGCCTTATAATCTATATTTGAAAATCTATATGGGAAATTGAATTCACCATCATTGAGTTGTTTATAATAACTTTATGATCTCTTTAATGTACATAAGATTTGTCAGAATTCCTTTTTCACCACTTATAAGGATTATCTGTACTTTTAATTGTTTTAACTAGGAAACAAAATGAGTGAATAAAGAAATATTAAAACAGAAAATTTAACATATTGTTAAGGATAATAGAGAAATCTAGAAAAATCATTTATGTTAGAAGAGCTCTGTGTTAAGTAGAAAGAATTTAGACCTTTGAACCTCAATACATATTACATTATTTTAATTTAAATAGTAAAAATTCACCACACCAAAAAAAAAAAAAAAAAAAAAACCAACAAGGAAAAAGTATTCAACCTTATGCCATAATTCAAAAAGTATAAACCAAAGTAAAAAACCAAAATCTTAGTAGCTGAGGTTGAATGGAGTGCTGCAGGTGTTTGCATGTAAGAGATGCACGAATGATAAAGCACAGGAAAATCCCAGCACACTTCTATTTGTCCTCCCTTTCCCGCCTCCCTTGGCCCTACAAAGCTACAGAAAGTGGATTTAAAGCTATATCTGTCCCCCAAACAATGAATTAATACTTTTCTGATGTGATGGATGTAAAAAAAATAATTCACAAATATCTCTATGACAAATAAAGCAATTATCATATCTGCTCATTAATTAAAACAAAGAATTGCAAAAAACATGGCACTGAAACTCTGTAAACATATGATACGGTACATAAATATTTTATAAAGTATAATACAAATAAGCTTAGATAATCTTCATGCTAAAGGAGTCTAATAAAAATATAGATTCAATGAAGCAGGGAGATAAAACAACAAATTTTGATGAAAAATTAGAATGAAACATTGTCATTATAAAATGAATTAGTCCATCTGGTGTGGTTCAGTGGTTGAGCATCAACCTATGAACCAGGAGGTCATGGTTTGATTCCTGATCAGGGCACATGCTTGGGTTGCAGGCTTGATCCTCAGTGTGGGGCATGCAGGAGGCAGCTGATCAATGATTCTCTCTCATCATTGATGTTTCTATCTTTCTCTTTCCCCCTTCCTCTCTAAAATCAATAAAAATATATTTTTAAAAAATTAAAATAAAATTAATTAATAATTGGGTACAGCAATTATTGAGAAGGTACGGTTAAAACCAAATTATACACATAGGTAAAAGGCTTGAGGTAATAACAATGAACATAGAAAAAAATGCAATTATTTAAACAGTTACAGAGGATTGTTGAGACACATATTCATATGTATCTTACTTATATAACTTATATTACCATTTGCATATACATACAATATATGTGTGAACAAGTGTGGAGGGACAGATACAAGGAAAAATCAACAGAAAACTTGACATTTTTAACAAAAAATATATTTAGAGGCATGATAGAGTGACATTTCCCTTAAATAAAGTATGAAATGTGCCACATTAAAAATATAAAGAATAACTTGCTTTCAAATAGAAAAGAAACAAAGCAATTAATGAGAATTTTTTTCAAATTCAAGGATAAGGAGAATTGTTTAGAGATTTAGTAGAAAGAATAAAAGATCAGCTACAAGAAGAGAAAAATAGAGTTAGCTTCAAACTTTGGCACAGCAATTTTCTATGCCAAAGAAAATTGAACAATGTCTCCGGTTCTGAGAAGACAATTTGATCCATGAGTATTATGCTTAGTCAAATTGTCATTCAAGGTATAAATCAACAGACAGACATTTTAAAGATGAAATAACTCAAGGAAATACCACCCAGGGGTCCCTATTGTGAAACCACTTGGCAAGTAAGTCAGTCAAATAAAAATATATAACCCAAGAAAGAAGAAACCATAGTTTAAATCGGGTGTGAAACTAAGATCTATTTTAAATATAGAACTTAAATTAAAATTAAAAAAATGTTTACAGAACAAAATCTAGATGCAATACATTTTGAAAAATCATTATATATCTGGTTGCAGAAGGAGAGAAAAAGAAAGTATCTAAGAACTAAAAATCAATTTCTATGAGCAAGAAGTCAATTAACATTACAAAGGATACATGCAGTGCAAAGAACAACAGAATGATATTAATTCATTATGTTCTTGATACATATTTTTTAACTTCACCTAAGATACATATTAGACATTAATATATTTTCTTGGTAAAACACTATCTAGGTTCTTTTAGTTTCACATCTGTGTTTTTAATTCAAAAACAACAACAACCCAAATTAAGTGTAATGTGATATTTTTATTAAAATCTATATATAGCATGTTCCCCTTTTTATGCTGTTAATTTGGTTTTCATGTCTGCCTGCCTATACTTCAACATGTAAGTCTGTAGAGATGTGTCTGAGAAGATGTTTGATATATATTAGGAAAGGTTATTTTTTGTGGTAGGGTGGTAGTGTCTTATCACCTTAAGTAAGTAAGTGTCTTACTTTTTAATGTTTTCTTTTATTGTCTAATTTCAAATAATAAACATTTGACACTTTATATAAATAATACCCTTGGGATAATATAAAAAAGAAATATTTGGTTACAAAGAAAGAATGATAAAAATTTGCTAGCAATATTAAAGAATATTTATAAACACAGAATTTTACTGTATGGCATACCATTTTATCAGATGGAAAGGTTTAATCGCATAAAGAGTAACTTATAGCGAACCAATAAGGCAGCATAAGTAAACACCTTGTACTTGCCACCTCCCACAACCACATCAAAATTACAACTAAAACACGGAACAACCATCATTCAGAACCGCCTGAAAGTTGGCAAAATGGAAGTCCTACAACTAGAGGAGAAAGAAGAAAGCACATTGAGACTGGTAGGAGGGGTGGAGACCAGGAACGGGCTGGTCTGACACCCATGTGTGGCGCTTTTTTAATCAGGAGCCTTCCATGAGGAGCAAGGGGTCCCAGCTCCATAGCAGACCCCCAGCCCAGGGTTCCAGAGCTGGGAAGAGAAGTCCCTGTAACTTTGAGCTGTAAAAACCCGCGGGGATAAAAATGAAAGCATAATTATAAAGAAGATTTCTAGTTTAAAGTTCAACAAATTCCCTTAGTATGATTTTTGTCCTTCGAAAGAAAAAGTCCTCTGCTTCAGGTCAAAACTGCTATCCTTGCAGTTACTTGCATTGTAAATTGCTAGCATCGTACCAAATGTTCCAAAAGGAACACTATAAATTAACTGCTTGTTCTAGGCTCTTAGCAACACGTTCCACATTCCTGAACTAAGCATTTCACCTCATTTAGCTTATTCCAGCTTCTCTCTATACTTACTCCTAACTTCTATTCCATCAAACCTGTTGACAGATCTGATGCGCCAGCTTGATTATCAGGGACTCCCATTCTCTCATTTCTAGATTGTCATCCTCCACTATGTCCACCCATCCCATTTGCAGGGTATTCTTCCTCTCAAGCAAGAGCAAACCCAATAGCAGTTCTGCACCTTGATTGTGGTGTAATCTCTTTAGTCTCAGCCAGACTCAATGTGTCCCTCAATCTAAAGTGGCTCTAGGAAAGGAAATTTTATCTCCTTCAAGTGCACACTCTTTTGCCTGACCTCAGGGCAAATTCGTAGAGCTAGGTCAGGATATACAGGCTACCTTTCTTGTTGCTAAGTGACTTGTAGAAACAGCACACACCCTAGCTGTTTTGTAGGCAGCATTTCTTAGGGTTAAGCCACATTAAAATTTCAAATTCTCCCTTGTTAACATAAATTGGAAAAACAACAACGTAGGATTTTTAAAAAGGAGTAGTTTGAAAGCATCTTTTTCTTCATGATAATACAACTTCCTGATTTTTTTTTCTTGGAATAATCCAGCATACAGATCTCTTGAAATAAAATGACTTGAGATGGAAAATAAACATGTTTTTATACTCATAGCCAGGCGCCAAGGACAGTGAGAGTAGAAAGGTCTCACCCCATCAATGATCCTAAATATATAGACTCTAGACTGAAATTCCACTGAAATTCTTTACAGCTCATAGAAGGAGATACATTATAAAACTTTCCGAGTGGGACCCCCATAAATGCAGAATTGAGACGCCACCTCTGTTCATCAGAACACATGGGTTTCTAGCATCCTGGTAGTATTTGATTTTTATTTCCTCCAAAAATAGTTTATAATGTTAACAATTTAAAAAATCTATTACATGTAGACTGACTGAACTACCTATTTTGCATAGGATGATGCCAATTTAAGACTCTTGTGTCTGTGAAATTATTAAAGGTGTCTTCGCAAAGGTTGCTTGATATATTGTATGGTCAGCTAACAAGGCTTTGATGACTAGTACTGTATGTTCCAAAGTAATTTGCAGAAATAGTGCTCCATGAACCATATGTTTAAAAGTATAATATTTACCTATCTGAAGGCATACAATGTGTTTTTCTATTCAAAGAGCACTTTTTCAAAGAAAGAAGAAAAAAAAAAGCTCTCAGCAGAGGCCCTGGGTATGAATATTTAGATTCCATGATTAGATTCCTTAGAAAATGTCACATTGGTTATTACCGCTGCACTGTGCAAATTGCATTCCTCTCCCTAGAGGTCATGAAACAAGAGGAACAATAGTTTATCATCCACTTCACAAATAGATGTAGTACCCAGCTAACAACCTCCTAGGGAATCTTCTCACATACTTGGTGTGGAAAGGACGGACACATGTCAAACCTTGTCACCTCTCTTGTATTTGAGTACAAAGTGTAGCAAACTAAGTCTTTGGTTTTTTCTGGGAACAAATAACACAGTGTTGGATTAATGGAGAGACATTTAATTTCTAGTTTGCAAATCAAAACTATATCTGTAGCAAATCCTACCGCAATGGTATTCAAATCATATGTTAATGGCTTGAAACATCTGCAATACTGCAACTCCTTCTAAAAACCCTGCTGGTTTGCAGCACTGATGGGAAACAGCATGTAAGCTCCAGGGAAAACTGCTCTGTGAAAAATAGAGCACCCCCTCTTACCCGTTCATTCTCTCCCCACTTCATGATACCCATATTGTTCACAAAGTATTGTTAGAAAGGAAATTCCAACTCTTCCGAGAGTTTGCAAACCCATCGAGAATCTAATTAGGACAGGCCACACTCTAAAGCAGCGGTTCTCAACCTGTGGGTTGCGACCCCGTTGGGGGTCGAACAACCCTTTCACAGGGGTCGCCTAAGACCATCGGAAAACACATATACAATTACATATTGTTTTTGTGATTAATCACTATGCTTTAATTATGTTCAATTTGTAACAATGAAAATACATCCTGCATATCAGATATTTACATTATGATTCATAACAGTAGCAAAATTACAGTTATGAAGTAGCAACGAAAATAATTTTATGGTTGGGGGTCACCACAACATGAGGAGCTGTATTAAAGGGTTGCGGCATTAGGAAGGTTGAGAAGCACTGCTCTAAAGCTATAATAATAATAATAATAATTCTAACATAAGAAAGAAAAGTCTAGAATAATCCCAAGAATTAAACAAAAAACCTAATAATCTTGTTGTGATTGATTTATCACTGCACCAGTTATGATTTAAATTGAGTTCTTCTCTGATAGGAAATTAACTATACCTACATAGGTTGGTATGGGAAGAGAAGTCACAGTTATATAAGTAGAGAGAATTGTGAACACTATGAATAGCTTATTCTACATTTATTTATTTTATATAAAAGAATGGCTTATTTATAAAACTGAAGATGAATCCATAACTGAATTGTCTATAAACAAAAGCTGACATGTTTATACATGTATAATCTAGCAATTAGAAAAATATAAAGATAAAGAAGAAGAAAAGAAAAATAACAAGATGGGAAATAAGACCATAAAAAGAATCATCTGGACATTTTAAATAATGTCATGGTGCCAGGCCTACCCAAGTATTTCCAGGGAATTTAAAGAACCTGAATGAACTGCCTATGGAATGGAGATATGCCAGAGGACTGGTTTTGTGCCCTGGTTTTACAATAGCAGCAAAGGATCAGTTTTGGAAAGTTCCAAAAAGTGCCAGATTAAAGCTTATGGCACGATTCTACATCGAACTATTTCACCTGTACAAAATCAGAAAAACAAAAGTATAAATATTAAGGATGGCCTGAAGTTCTCTCTTTCATGATCCCTAAACTAACTGGAAGCCCCACAAAATAAAATTAGGTTGCTGAGCAACTTTATGCTTTTATTTCTAAGGTGCCTGTTCAGTCCACACAGAGTTGAAATTACATTTCATTTCTCATGTTACCTTCCTGTGATATGGACCTGTTTCTGGGGAAGACGGTGGTGAAGAGGAGAGAGATGCAGTACTATGTCACTCCCAGGACCAAACTATCCCATGTATGTGGTTTTTAACTCGTCTATCAGTTTTCTCAGTGATAATCACAACCTGGCTATGAGCTACCCAATAAATCTCTAATATATTTTCTTGTCATTATCTAAGATCAACTGTGTGCTTATGCGCAATCCAACTTGGCCCTTTGGGTAAAGATTTTCCATCCTCCTTTTGGCACCAGAGGTTTTACAGTACATGCTGCCTTGGCCAGTGTGGCTCACTTGGTTGAATGTTGTCTCATGCACCAAGAGGTCACCAGTTTGATTCCCAGTGAGGACACATGCCTGGGTTTCAGGCTCAATCCCTGGCAGGGGGTGTGCAGGAGGCAGCCAATCGATATTTCTCTCTCTCTCTCTCTCTCTCTCTCTCTCTCTCTCTCTCTCTCATCAATAAAAACATATTAAATAAATAAATAAACAACAAAGTACATGCTAATGGCCTCCTCATTTGCCTCATCCCAAAATTCCAGCTTCTCTATTGCGTACCATGCTTTACAGGACTTGGAAAAAGTGTGCCCCTTGATGGTCTGGTGCTGGAATTTCCAGAAAAGTCTTCCAGTCTCCTCTTTTCTTATGTCGCCAGGTTCTATTGGTCCTTCTTGTTTTTGAAGCAACTAAAGTGAGGCTCTGACAATAATGTTGGTGAACTAAATGATTAATTCAAAAAATGAAATTGTTTTAGTAAGAATCTTATCCCTTCTCCAATTTGAATAATGGTGCATATTGGTTTCACAAATGTTTTCTTTCCTAAGTACACAGATAGTAAATACTAAAGCTAGAAATTTCGTTCTACAATCCTATGGTTTCAAATCCAAACATTTACATAATACTGCACCATTGCTCATTAATTTAAAAGTGATGGAACTGTTTTGATACAAACATACATATAAATTATAGATTGTTACTCATTTAGTTGATAAAATATGCAATTGGTTCATAGTGTATTTAACTATATTCCTTCTTTTCTTTCCTTTATTTATACGTAGCTTATCAAATGCATGAATAATATTTGTTCTTTTGTAAGCATATTGAAAATATAAATCTAGTAGTCTTTTGGAGTCTATAAAGTTTATGAAAAAAGCATAAAACTGAATACTGATTTCATTTACTTTTCTATCTCTTTATCTTTTAATAGGAAGTTTGATTTCTGATAAATAAGCATGAGTGAATTCTTTTATATTAAATACTAGAGGCCCAATGCATGAAAATTCATGCAAGAGTAGGCCTTTCTTCTCCTGGCTGCTGGCACCAGCTTTCCTCCGGCACCTAGGACCCAGGCTTCCCTTCTCCAGCCACCGGCAGGCACCTAGGACCCGGGCTGCCCTCCCTCTGGCCAACCCCTGGCACCTGGGACCCCAGGTGGCTTTGCTCGGGCCCCGGCTTTGTCAGGAAGGACGTACGGAATGACATCTGGAAGACATCTGGTCTATTTGGTCTAGTTAACATATTACCCTTTTATTAGTATAGATACTCATTTATTACCTGCCCATAATATTTTGAGCCTATCTTGTTGAACAAAGAAAATAGAGTTGGAACAGTTCACAAAGGGAGAGCATGGATGAAATGGTGGTACCCAAAAGTGAAATACTGCTCTAATCAGGTATCTATATATCTATATATTATACAAATATCTACATATCTATATATTGTACATATATACATATCTATATCTATCTATATATAGATAGATATGTTTTTGAGTGTCAGATAGTACGTGATGAAGAAATTATTAATGAAGGTTGGAAAGATGGTGATATGCTTGCATGGCAAAACAATTAGTAAAGCTATCATCTGCTGTAGCTTAGAAAGCAGGTGATGTATCTAATATATATTTTGGCTTTGGTTGTAGAAATAGGAAAACAGGATATTAATAGCTTGAGTGGGTTGCATTAGACCAGACACTACAAAATGAAATGGATTCAGGAAAGACTTGAATGGATTGCAAACACATTGGAAAACAATTGCAAAAGTCCTGAAATTCCAGGAAATGTGGGGTAGAAGATGTAACTGGTTGCCAATTCCAAAATCTAAGATATAACCAAGAAGAATTTTGAAAAACTAGGGCTGATTAAAACTCAGTCTCCCTGAGAGTAAGGAGAGAATCAAGGCATTTTTGTAACTTAAAAAAGAAAGGGAGGAAGGAAGGAAGGATCCATGAGCATCTAGGTACCCAACAAATCCTTTGAATTAGTTAAAATGACTCAAGTAAGAAACTAAAAGTATAGCTATCCTTAAAAAAAAAAAAAAAAGAAATAGCCCCGGCCAGAACCTCAGTCGTTAGAGTGTTGGCTGAACACTGAAACGTAACAGGTTTGATTCCTGGTCAAGGTCACATACCTGAATTGCAGGTTTGGTCTTGGCCCCAGTCAAGGTGCGTATAAGAGGCAACCAATCGATGTGTCTCCCTCACATTGATGTCTCTCTCTCTCTCTCTCTCTCTCTCTCTCTCTCTCTCTCTCTCTTCTCTCTTCTTCCCCCTCCCTCCCTCCCACTTCTCAAAAAAGAAATGGAAATAATATCTTAGGGTGAGGATTAACAACAACAAAAGATCAACTCAAATTGCCAGCAAAATAAATTGAGAGAAAGAGAGGGAAAGAGAAAGAGAAACTTGTTGTATTTAAAATGTGGGGTTTGGCTGTTTATATGCAGAGCTAATTGTAACCAAATACATAGATAAAAAGTTACCTCAAGTTCTTTAAGAGCACTGATTATTTTATTATCTCCATTGTTTTCTTTTTTTAAATTTTTTTATGATTAAGTTATTACATATGTGTCCTTATCCCCACATTACCCCCTATCCCCCGCCCCCCCACTCATGCCCTCACCCCCCTGTTGTCTGTGTCCATTGGTTAGGCCTATATGCTTGCATATAAGTCCTTTGGTTGATCTCTCCCCCTTACCCCCACCCGAAGAACTACCAGACTAAAACATACACTAACTCATTACTCACAAATCAACTTTTGCATTCTCCACCTGGTACTGGCTAGAAGCAGGCTGAGAAATCTGCTCAGCCCCCACGGAAGACATATTTTCTAATTTCCCTTCAGGTGTAACCACAATGGCAAATTGAAAAGAAAGCAACTTCCAGTGAGCAAACCCCAGAGCCATGGGAACAACTGGTGGGGAGCTACTGCCAGTGAGATAAACCCAAGCCTGGCCAAGAGGGCCTCCTTCCCTCCACTCCCTTTTTTTTCTAGGCACCCACTTTAACTCAGGTTGGAGTTGAGAACTCTGGTACTCCCTCTAGAGGCCACTAAGCGTGACTGCAAGTCCTGGTTTGCCTGGGATAAACCTTCTTTGCACCAGGTGTTGAAGCATAATTATTAATAACATCCCCTTTCACTCTGAAAAGTGCCCAGGTTTAGATGACACATTATAGAGTGCCCTATTCTGAGTTGTAGTTACCCTGCTCAAACCTTTTCACCCCCAAGTTCAAAGTAAAGAAATAAAAATTAATCCTATTACGTCCTAAAGTGCTGGACAAAAGCAGAACAATTACAGATTTTTTTTTTCCCCTGATGAGTTAGGATGGTTATTTAATCAGGTCTATTAAAAAATAAAACCTGTTAGACACAACTTCCTCAACTGGACAAAAAAGGAAATGAAGTCAATACTGACAGTAAATTGCAATGAGTGCCAAATTGCTCTCCATTTTTTGGACCTAAAGACCCTGAAAAGGTTCCATACAAGACAAAAAAGATATATGGGAATGTCTCTGCCTTAGAGAGACTCCCGCACTGAGTTCCACTGTGTTGCCTCGGCATAAGCAGTCTTTACTGCTAGAGCAAATGAAAATGTAATCTGAGGGGAGTGAAAAACTTGGAAAATCCCACACTGTTAGTAAATTAGGTCTTTTAAAAAAGGACATCCTGCCAAGCTCAAATAAATCAATGTGACTCCAAGAAACAACCCTGAAAGGTAAGTGCACTTTCAGGGTTATGTCTTTGTTCTCTTTCTTTCTGAGCTACTTGACTCATGTGGTGAAGGAAATTTCTCTTGATATTTTTTTCTTTCATGATCTACACGTTACTGAGCCTGATGGACTTAACTCACCAGAGCTTTAATTACAAAGCAATACAGTTGCTGCACAGAATGGCAACACTGTGCTACTGAACCACCTTGGGCGGGAGATGAGGCTGGAATCTTGTATTCCCTTCGCTTCATAAAGATGAGAAACTGACCAGATGCCCTAACAGCAGGGCTTCTTTCTGCTAAAAGGTAATTAAACCTTACAAACAAATGTAGTGATTTGAGATCTTATAGAACCAGAACAGTTAGCATCGTCGAAAAAACACCAGCATGATCATATAGTACATAGAAGCTGAATGAGTCACTCGTAGAATTTTCAAATATTTCTCTTCCCTCTCATTATTTCTCCAAGTAAATAATTAGTTGCCCTACTCTTTCCCTTGTTCAAATGAAATAATAGCTCGAAATTAGAAAATAAAGTACCTGCTAACTTATGTGAGGAAAACATGTCCCTGAGATTCAAACTGTTCATACCTGTGTAGGATGAACAACTTCCCCAGTTTGCCTAAGGATTGTCCTGATTTTCACACTGAAAGTCCTGTGTGCCTGGAATACTTGCCGGGGGTAGGGGGGGTGGGGGTGGGGGGGGGGGTGTCTTTAACTCAGAACTTTATGAAAAACATGGATAATTTAATTGGAGTGATTTAAAACACAAAATGAAATCAAAAACATATATATTGTGATACAATTAATTTAACCATAAATATATGCATAGGTACATGTAACAACATTTGACTATTAAATAAAGTTCTAATATCGATATCTTTTCCTTGTCGCTCACTTAAAAAACTAGAACGAGCCACTGTTGCTTAGAATGTTTTATTCATTTTTGTTCCATGAGTATCCCTTTGCTTCCTTCCAAGTTCTGCTGTCTTCCCTCTGCGTCTCACACTCCTTTCATCTCACATGGCTTGTGCTTTTCTCTTTCTGTTTATGAGGCCATTGGCTTCCTGCCTGTCTGTCTCCTCTCAAAATCTCCTATTCTGTGACTCTGATCATACTACAGGGAAGGGATCTATGTTTTATATTTTGAGAAGCGACTAACTTCCTGATTGGCATCCAAATTGAAAACTGATTTTCCCCATTGGCCAGAATCACGGAAAGCATTGTAAGTTCTATGGAACGTGTGTGATAGCGTTAAACAGACTTTTGGCCACAACAATTTTAGATGGTCTCTTCTTAATGGTTTCCACTCAGCATCATGTGTAACACATGTGCTAGCCCTTAAGTATATGTTATTTAAAACACCCATGTACACATATTGATTTCTTGTGCTTTCTTTTTAAATCAGCTTTTGCAATATATATTTGAGTGTTTATACACATTTTTAGTCAAATTTTATAACTTTCAAAAACTTTCTGTAAAAGTAGTTTTGCCTGTTTCTCTCTTAAAAAAATGACCATTTTATACACCAAAGTCTTATATTTTATTACTAATTGAGCACTCACAGCATTTGGGGTGGGGGGTGGAGGGTGGGGAAGGGAGGTTGTGTTTTTTGTTTTGTTTTTTCTTTATCTTCAGTTGGCTTCCTCTCCACCAGACACATACTCCTCATTATCAGTACAAATTAATTATTTGGATATTCTAGAATCTATGGATATTTAAAATTTTATTTCATCATATATAATTTTAAATAAAGATTACATCTAACTTTTTTTTGTTTGCTGATTTCTCATGATGAAATCAATATTTGTACCATATTATAAGATTTTAGTTGTGTTTTAAGCCAAATTTGCATAAGAAAAGTAACTTCCTGATAGTAGTTTAACCTGGAAAATGGGATACATATAAAAAATTTGAATAGTGAAATTTGGCATCAAGCATAAAGGTTTCAAAATAAATTCAATGTTCCATGTAGCTAATATAAACCATAAAAATTAAAAAATAGCCAAATAAACATCAACAACAAAACAGTAATAAGCTCTCTACTTAACTCTATATGTAGCATCTATATATATAAAAAGCCAGTGACCAGAACACCAGGATGACCAGAATTACTGGTCACTATGACACCCACTGTGGCTAGCCAACCGGCCAGATTGGATTGGGGGCAGCGGCAGCCCGCCAACCTCCTGCAGCCCCACCTCTTGGCTGGCCCCATTCCCTAGCCAGCGCCCCCGCCCTGGATTGGCCCCCTCACCCTGATCGGGGGTGGGGCAGGCTGGCCAACCTCCCACATCCCCTCCCCCGCCAGCCTGGCCCTAATCAGCCCTCATCTGGCCAGGCCAGCCAGAGACCCCACCCATGCACAAATTCATGCACTGGGCCTCTAGTTATCATTATAAGAATATATCAAGGATGGGGAATAGATTGAGTCTCTTTTTCTATGTAGTTTGGAAATATTTTGCCAAATCTAGGAAATCTTTCTTAAAACAAACAAGCAAACAAAGTTTATTGCAAATGTCCTATATACCAAATAGAGAACATCAACTTTGATCTGTATCAACCAGCAATCTGTATGTCCTACCCACACACAGGCCAACATGTTCAGGTATTGTATTCCTAAGGGGTTACAGGATTGACTTGAAAAAAAGGAAAAGGAAAAAATAGGCAAAAAGACAGCAATAATATTTTCTAGATTAAATTACCATATTGAAACCTTATGATTTCTTTTGTTTATACCTGAAGATTTCTAAAACTCCTCAAGAGAATTGTCAGAGAACATAGAGCTGGTCTGCAAATTAATGGAGCTCACTTTGCCGGTCTAAAGGAGTTACAAGAACAGAGAAGACATCAATACAAAGTTGTAGCTAAGGAGAAAATGACCTGCAGGGCACTAATACTTTTTATTATGGCAACAAAAACATGAGATCTACCCTCTTAACAAATTTTTAAGTGTACAGTATAGTATTTTTAACTATCGGCATAATGCTATAGATCCCCTAGAACATTTTCGTCTTGCATTATTGAAATTTATACCCATTCAACGGCATCTTGTTTTAACTACTAAGACTTCATGAGGCCTTTTAAACCCTGCTACTCAAAAGGCAGTCCTCAAACCAGCAGTTTCTGCACCCCCGGAGACCTGAGGAAAAGGCAGGGTCTCAGCCCCACCCTCAGACCCGCTGCACTGGAATCGCCTGGCCTGTGACCTCGATCCCCATCGGAAGGTACTTTATAGTTTAAAAACCATGGCTCTAAAATTGCTGCATTACTTTATGCCTCTCAGGCAAAAACCTTAGAGAGAGTAAACTCCTCTGTTGTGGCATAATATGATGAAATGTGTGAAAACAATGCTAATTTTTTAAATGTGTGGTTTGGGGCGACTCTTCTCATGGAGTCATTCTGAAGACGAAAGACAAATATTGCCTTTCAGAGAGGAATCCTTTTGCTTTCAGGAGACCTCTGAATTGCTGCCTCCTAAAGAGCCTGCGCGTTTGTGGAGATAATCCTGTTTCTATGGATTTACCTGCAGCGTCTTCAGCCAGTGTTCCAAAATGTACCGGTACCATTCAGTACGGCCATGCAGTGCTGCTTCTTTATTTCCATTATTCTTTTTGTTGCTTTTTGCTCCGCTGCTGTATATACTGTATGTCCTGTAATAACAAACAATCCAGTGTGCAATTCTAAAAGCATCATTCACAACAAATAACTGCCTTGGTCCGATTTGAGAAAAACGCCATAAATGTGCTCTTTTATTCCCTCAAAGAGCTACAAGACAGGAAACACCACTGAAAGTCATTTTCTTTGGGAATCATCTATACACAGATTCAGGGAGCTATTTGGCAGAGACAGCTAGTTAGAATACGAATGTCGCTAGGCCGTCCTCTGAAGTGAGCGGGTGGAAAGCATGACAAGACAAATGCATTCTCCTCTTGACTTTGCATCAAGCTTACGTGGTTTCTCGATTTTTCGGACAGCACTTGGATTTCTGACTGTAGACAAAATAGATATAACAAAGCTGGGCATGAAATCTCAACAAAACTATAATGTAGAACGAACTTTCTCCCCACTTTTTTCTTCTTTCCTAAATCTATTTTTAATATTCCATCTTCTAAGTGATATTGGGCAAGAAAATGACAAAATTCTAAAAACTTATGGTACATTATTAGTCTCTCATATTCACCACAATTAAGCTTTATTACTAGGCATTTTGTTCATGTTTTTTTTTAATTAGGAAAGTAAAAGTTTCCCTAGAATCACTACTCAAAGAAGGACTCTTCGTATTTTAACCATATTTTCTAAACTGAAAATTGAACAAACAAGTAAGTGATGTGGTCTCTCTCTGCCTCTGTTTCATAGAGGAGGGGGGGGCAGGAAAGTGGGTCGCTTCTAAGGACTGACGGTTGTGGGAAGGATCCAGGTCATGGATAATCCATTTGGACTTCTGAGAATGCGAATGCGATCGTGTATTACATTTCTCATTACCTGGGTAGGCTGAGCCTATAAGCCCAGCCCATTTTCTAATCCTTTCAGACGGCTAAATTGCTGGGAGCTTTGCAAGGTAGCCTCATGCACCTGATACTTCTAGCAATAGGGAATGACTTATAGTGTTGGAAAAATCAGAAACTGGCAATAATTGCATCTGTCTAGGACAAGTTTCTCTCAATGTTATAATAAACAGAAAATGTAAAATATAAGTGTCCTGGTAATCATAATAATTTAATAAGTAAAACAAATTGCATCTTTGATGGAAAATCACTAGAATAGTAATGGAGTTCAAACTGTTAGCATTTAGACATTTTATCTAATCTCTTTAAGTTACTGATGTTCACGTTTTAAGTAAAGGTAATGCAACTCCATGGCAAAAACTTCTATAAAAATATTTAGAATTAGAGAAGTGACTTCTCTCTCCCATTTCAGGTGCAACTACTCCACCTGCAACCATCATGCATTAACTTTTATCCCTTACAATGTTAAAAAAAAAAAAACTATATACATGTAATATCTACATTAGGAGCCTTCTTGTGTTTTTAATAAAAGAATTAAACTTTGAAGAAAAGTGAAAGGAAAAGTTGTTCTTTTTAAAAAAAAAAATCACGGTATAGGTAAAACCTATGGGGATTCAACAGAACTTGAAAGACTACTTTTAAGTATTCTTGATCTAAATGATCTAAGGGGATTGTGAGAATTAATGAATAGTGGGTTGCAGACTAGGTCAACACAGAACTTCTCTACCCCATTACCCTGAAAAGTTTTTATTGTAGAAGCACATTCTTATCTCACTGTCTGATATTTGCATTTCAGTTGGATATTTGCATTTCAAATGGTCATTTAAATATAAGATAGTTTATGGAAATCTAATAAAATTACAGAAATACAGGCATTCATTTTTCAAAATATGCCAGAATTATTTCTATTAGAGAAATTAATTTGAAATTTGAAATGTAAGTTATGTAATTTCAACATATATTGAGTCCCTGTTTTGTGTAAAACAGTATTAGGCACTAGAGCAGTGGTTTTTAACCTTCTGGCCCTTTAAATGCAGTTCCTCATGTTGTGACCCAACCATAAAATTATTTTTGTTACTACTTCATAACTGTAATGTTGCTACTGTTATGAGTCATAATGTAAATATCTGATATGCAGGATGGTCTTAGGCGACCCCTATGAAAGGGTCGGTCGACCGCCAAAGGGGTCGCGACCCACAGGTTTAGAACCGCTGCGCTAGAGGGAAGGTGATAAAGTTTAAGGTCATTGCTAGTTCTTCATGTACACATCACACAATCAGCACAAAAGAAGAGCAGGAGTTAGTTTCATTAAAATCACAATCCTATATAATAAATAGCTAATATGGTAATTAGACCAGATGGTAGAACGACCTTCTGGAATGACCTTCCTGAACGACCAGTGGACAGGGCGTCGGGGTCATGAGGCAGCTGTATGAGGCAGCTGGGCTCTGAAGGTTGAGGCAGCTGGGGCTGGGAAGGCGGAGCCCCTTGCATGAATTTCATGAGTCAGGCCTCTAGTGAATTATAATAAGCCTATAATACTAATTGTATCTCAATCACTAACTGTGAAATAAAAAGAACCAGTAGTATTGTGAGGCCACATATTTTGAACAAATAGGATGAAATTATGTAGTACACAAAGACGCAATATTTTAGATGAAAAAAGCAAGCCAATCTTGACCCTTCAATTAGTCAGCAAATTTTCTTTGTAAAGGACCAAATTGCACATATTTTTGGCTTTATGGGTCATTCAGTTTATGTTGTAACTACTCAACATTATACCTGGAGTGCAAAAGCCACCATAGACAATACATAAATATTAATGAATGTAATGTGTTCTAATAAAACTGTATTTACATAGATAGGCAGTGGGGCTGGATTTGGCCCATTCGCAATAGTTAGCCAGTCCTCTCTACACAATGTTTAAATTAGTTAAATCACCTCTTGAAAAGTAAATTCCTGCATGACAGTATCTGTTGGTTGTAAGATTCCTGTACCTGATAAACAAACCACCTCAAAAACTAGAACTCTGCCGTGTGTGTATTTTGTGCTGAGTTGAGCATTGAAATTACTCAGTATGTATTGAACTAGGACCATTTAATGGCTTAATATGGGAAGATAAAACACTAGAGGATATATTTCATGTGACAATTTTATATAGACTCAGGGGATAAACTAGACAAGTTGCAGCATTTTTCCCATTTCCATTTCCTATATTTTCTGTACTTTTATGATTTATTCAAGATGAATTAATGAAACAGTTTTTTACTTAGATCTCAGGTATTGAAGTTTAATGTGCTACAACCACTAGTCAGAATAAACTATTTATTTAAAATGACAAAAAAACACATTGATTTTACATTTTCTTAAAAGAGATGTATTATAAACACATACATACAAAAAAATCGAACTAAAGGTACTATAACCCATTGCAAATACCAACAGGTTCCCTAAATTAAAAGATATATTTGGCATCTCTAATTTAATTCAGAGTTTACCACATAGAGAACTTTTTTTTTTTACTTCCTAGGAAACTCTAAGATTAAAATGCTATAGCTTTTATTTGAAGATGAATAACCAGGAAGGGGGAAAGAAAACTGTATGAAATACTTTCAATAAAGAACTCCATATATATCCTATAAGTATAGTAATAAAATTATGTTTTGCATTGCAAATGATATCCTCTGTGTTTCTTCCTAGTTTTCAAATGCTGAAAAGGCAACCTTCTCCTCTGAATCTTTAACATCTGATTAGAAAAAAATGTAATTTTTAAGTTGACAACTGTAAAGGTTTAGTACACATAAATTTTACAAATAAATAATACAAGCCTGTGATATATAGAGGGTAATTTATGAACAAATGAGATATATGTCTACTTAGTTTACTTCTTTTGATGCCTTATAATTTATAGACATAAGCAAATTTATAAGAGAATTAAAACCCTTCGTTGAAAGATCCCAGAGCTTTTAAAATAACTTTAAGCAAGAAATATTTTAAACTTATTCTTCTAAATAAGATATTGAATTTAACAAGTTTAGTAATGTGCATAAAAAAACTAAGAAAATATTTAGATTCTATGCCTCTACAAATGTTCATGAGTGATCTAGCCTTTGCAATTTTATATTACAACACAGTCTTGAATATTGGTCTACCTTACATTCTTAACATTCAAGGTCATATTGACTCCCTTGAGATCATGCTAGGTTTCATATTGGCAGGCTCCTGGTGATTTTCCATGATGAAACAAAGTAATAATATCTATCTCATAGACCTATTTCATACTTGCATTTACAAAACTACCATGGCCTGAGCTGATGTAGATAAAGAATATTGGTAAAAGGCAAATAAAAACAATATCTTATTTAGAATTCTTATAAAGAACTATTTTTCTGGCCCTAGCCAGATGGCTCAGTTGGTTGGAGTATTGTCTCGTGCACCAAAAAGTTGAGGGTTCAATTCCCAGTCAGGTCACATAACTAGGTTTTGGGTTTGATCACAGGTCTGGGCACATATGGGAAGCCAACGATTGAAGTTTCTCCCATCCATGTTTCTCTCTTTCTCTCTAAAATTAATAAGCATATACTCAGGTGAAGATTAAAATAACAAAAAAGGTGGAAAAAGAATTATTTTTCCAGAAGGTGTTCTGGGATAGTCTCTAATTAGAGACAGTTTGCTACATGGCTCTTTTTTTATTGATTGAATTTTCCCTCAAGTATCAGTCAACATCTCAGGGAATGCCAATTTTGAATATGATATTAACATCTTTTTTTATTAATTTAAGCTCTATAACAGTGATTTGGTTTCAAACTAGAAATAAACTGAATAGATTATTTTGTAAATAAACCTTATAAAAATGTGTATTTATTTCAAATGTATCTTTAGTATTGACGTTAATCCTGAATAAAAAGAGTAGAATATTTTAAAGTTATAACATTTCTACATTTTTCTCATGATTTCCTTTTCCATGACATATTTGCTTCGGAGTGTCCATGTGTTATGAAACCATCCAGTGGCCAAATGAGGTGAACATACGTAGAAAAATTGAATGTGTCATGTGCTGCTGTGAACAGTTTTTAGATTGAATTCTTTCAAATGGGTCTCGCAATGTCAAAATGCTCAGTTTGTGATGGATGTGTATTTATCAGGCAGAATTTTGTGACTTTTGGGTTCTCCTCAGCACTACCACTTCATGAGGTAAAACATAAAGTAAATTATAGAAATTTTACAGTTAATTATATTCAACAATGTTTAGAGTTTAAATCCAAATTCCACAGTTATCTTTGATTCTTAGATACATTTCTAATTGAAGATCTGTTTCTTCAGCTGAATGAATGGAGAAGTGAGCTGGATAAATTTTGGCAATCTCTGCTACAGTCTTAAAATAGTGCTTTTAAAACTAAGTATTATCAATTCAGTTTCTGGTTATTTATTGCTTCACACAAGGCACATAGGCATGCTTCATTTTCAGGGTTTTATGATTTAATTTTCTTGCCAATGACCTCCAAGTAAATCACAATGCACTTTTTATTAAGTAACTCCTAATAAAACTAATTATTCCTTAAGAAACCAATTATTCCCTATTGTATGGGGCCAGGCCATTAGTGAAATATCATAAGGGAAAAAATTAATATAAGATACAGCAAGAATAGACACCGGCTTATGTAGGCATGTATTTTGAGATATGGCAAAAACCTTTGCTTATCTAGATACTTGAATATTTAGTTTCAATTTAAATATATTATAAATAGTTCCAGAGTAAAGATAATTTACTGGATAAAATAATCATTTAAATACTGACATATTATATGCAATATGGGGAAAATGATTATACATAGAATGATTTGTCCTTATTTTAAAAAATGAACTACTTCTACTCTTATCTAATAAACTTCAGCTCACATAGTATTCTTGTAGAAGTCTTGTTTTAAACTTTTTCATTTATTTGTATCTCCATTAACATTAATTGCTAACTTACAAGAACACTCTGGCAGCTTATTTTGGTTAAACTTAAGAAAACTTTCTTCCTAGTTTATATATCTATATATCTATCTATCTATATCTATATCTATATCTATATCTATATCTATATCTATATCTATATCTATATCTATATCTATATATTATTTATTTTTTAGAGAGAAAGGCAGGGAGAAGAATAGAGAGAAACATCTGCCCACAACCCAGGCATGTGCCCTAACTGGGAATTGAACCAGTGAGTTCTTGGTTTCTGGGTGGACACTCAACCTCTGCGCCACACTGAGCCACTCTTCCTAGTTTATAAGCATGCTTTACTTTTATTATTATGTCCACAGCAATGGTTGGTATGCTTCTTGAAATGAATTGTCCAGAATAGATATATCACAATTATATAAAACTCATTCAGAATGGAAAACAATCATTAAAGAAAAAAATGCATATTACAAAGCCAGAGAAAATTAGTATCCAGAGCACAAGACCAATACAAATGTTTTATTTTCAACTAGGTGCCCAGTGCACAAATTCATGCACCTTGAAAAGAACTGTGGACAGTGAGGCTGTGGTAGGCACAGGGGTGGGTCTTGGCCCATCCCCCATGCCCCTGCCCAGCCCCACTCCCGCCGCCACCCCCATGCACTGACGGTGCCAGCCCTGCTCATACCCGCTGTTGGCGTGGAGTGATTGGGGCCTGATGGCCCTGAGTGACTGGGGCCGGTGAAAGCAGTGGGTGCGAGTGGGGCTGGTGCTGGCAGTGGGTGTGAGTGGTGGCTCCAGCACCTGCAGTCGGTGCAATTGCCAGGTGGGACTGCAGCATGGGAGCAAAGAATTTTCAGTAACCACCAGAGACTCGCCCCCATGACAGCAACCTACGCCCTGCCTTGGTCTGGCATCCTCACTCACCTGCTCCACCATCCCACCACAGCCGATGCCTGCCATGTACCGCACATGCTCCCTGGTGGTCCGCACACGTCAAAGCGACCAGTTGTGCAGTTGTTCAGTTGTTCGGTTGTTCTTCTGTTCGGTCTATTTGCTTATTAGGGTTTTATATATATACTAGAGGCCTGTTGCATGAAAAGATTCGTGCAATAGGCCTGCCCTTCCCCTGGCTGCCGGCACCGGTTTTCCTCTGGCACCCGGGACCCAGGCCTTCGCTCCGGCCGGAGCTGCCTTCAAGCCTTCGCTGCTCCGGGCTGGAGCCACCTTCAGTCTTTGCTCCACTGCTTCACGCCTATGTATGCAAATTAACCACCATCTTTGTTGGTGGTTAATTTGCATATCACTCTGATTAGCCAATGGTGGGTGTAGTGATGGTATGGTCAATTTGCATCTTTGTCTATTATTGGATAGGATATAGATAGTCATTAAATTTGGTGTGTGTTTGTACACCAGCAAGAAAGTAATTTGTTTTACAGTAGCAATGAGCAGCTTTAACTACAATTTTTCCCAATTTTTTTTCAAACTGGTAAATATTTTTTAAATTGGACTAAATGTGAATATGATTTAGCCAATGGGAAATATATTTATAAGAATTAAAAGAAAGCATGTGTCATATCATTGTTTCAATAGTTACCAAGATTTCAAAATTACTCTCCATCATCTCATGAGAGTATCTGTAGCTTCATGATGTAGAGCACCTATGCTATGGGGTATATTTCATATATTTTGCCAAATATTATTTCTTCAGATGTAAATTATTATATTTTAAACCCAGTTCAAGGAATATAATTTTCTTGAAATATAACATATAAAGTGTTCATCTTTTTACAATAAAATTGGGAATCATAAAATTCATTTATGAATGAATGATTAGAGAGAGGATAATCCCAATGACACCATAATTGGAAATGACTTCCACAGTCAAGCTGGCCTGCCATCCACCTCGTGGGAGAGATGTCCTAAAGACGCATGCCAAGAGTGTGAGGGCAGCACGCTCCAAAGGAAATTGGCAAGCGTTTGATTCACTCATATTGGAACTAAAAGTGGCATCTGGAAATAACTTAGAAGTAAGTTAGCTGTGCTTTTGATATGAGAAATGCTTTAATTCAAACTGAGTTAAAGTTGAAACAATTTAAATGGACAGAGAGAATGTAGTCTTTTTGTTATTATACCACTTCCTATTGATGATGACATTGTGTTAGGATGTAAGTTCAGAGTATAGAGGAAGTATTGTTTTAATAGAGAGTTTCCAATATGTTTACCATTTGTCACATGTAGCACATCTGCTACAGTCAAACTATGGCCAATTGATGCTCCCCACTTCATTAGGGACCAGGGCATGGGGAGGTGATGTGTGCATTGTCATGAATAGCAACAGCATTGTATACCATGGCTTCTAATCACCAAACAGAAAATATTTTAAGGATAACTCCTCACTCTACCTTGTCCCCATAACATTCAGAACTTGAGCAGATTACAAATCCTGATAGACATCCATGGATTGGCTTATACCATATGCAATTTCCACTTTATAAGTCAAATACTAGCAATTTCATGTGGCTCAAATTTTGGATGAATCGTGTTAAATTCTAAATGGGATCCTCTTTTTAAGAATCACTACTCAGAGGTCATACCTGAGAACAAGCAGCGCAAGGGACAACATAGTCCAAGTTCTGAGACTGACCAGCCCTTGCTGAGAGGGTAGCCAAGCCGAGGCACTAGCACTGCCCAAGCTCACCACCCTCCTGGGCAGCACAGGAGGGTGCCTGGGGAAGAGACTGATGAGCAAAATCACATTTTCAGTCAATTCAGGGTTTTTTTTAAAGAGAATATTCTCTTTCCTCACATCCCTGCTGAGTAAGGGAACAGTGGTGCATCTCCTCCCACAACAGAGTCAGGTATAGAGCCCATTAACAAGGGATTGCTCATCAAATTAGGCGGTAATTATGGCAAATGTTATTTACCTTTTGTTACCTGACTAGATATCACTCAGGTGCCCAAGTCTTTGCTGGAAGAGTGCTATGAACTAAATTGTGCCTGCCCCCAATATATATATATTGATGCCTTTATCCACAATGTGATGAAATTTGGAGATGGGGTCTTTGGAGGTGATTAAGTTTAGATGAGGTCATGAAGGTGGGGTTCTGGTGATGGCATCAATATCCTTATAAGTAGAGATATCAAAGAGCCCACCCCCCCTTCCTTGTGAAAACACAGAGAAGGTGGCCTTCTGCAATCCAAGATGAGAGCTTCCAAGAGAACCTAAGGAAACCTACCTAGCCATGCCAGCAGCTGGATCTCAGACATCCAGCCTCCAGAACTGTGAGAAAATATGTTTTTGTTGCTTACATCTATGGTATTTGTTATGGCAGCCCAATCAGACTAATATGCAGACCTTTAAAACGGATGATGAAATGGGGGTGGGGTCAAAATAGTTCCAAAACCACCACCTCAATTTTTCAGTTCCCAAGCGTTATGGAAGATAGGTCCAATGTTTGCCCATTGTACGTGAATTTGGGAATAATGGAAAGTGAGTAAGATTGGAAGCTACAGTCTTGCCTGGAATCATAGTCCTCTCAGGCCCCGGGTACTGTGCTTCCAGGTCAGTTTCAGTCACTGCAGTGGCCAAAGGGCCACCAGTGAGAGAAAACCCCTTGTCAAAAGCATCTACTATGTGAACACCACCCTGTTCAAGAACATTTCCATTACTCCAAAATGTCGTCTGTGCCCCTTTGCAGCCAATGCCCTTCACCCCAGCACTCCCTGTCTTGGCAATCAATGATCTAGCTTCTGTCACTACAGATTAGTGTTGGTTGTTCTAGAAGTTCACATAACGGAACCACACAGTGTGTCCTCTTTTTATCACTCAGCATGATCTTGTTGTGATTCATCCGTATTGTTGGCATGCATCAGGAAATTCATAATGTACACGACAACATAAACAGAGCCACGTTAAAATGGAGCCCAAGCTGCCATGCCAGAGGAATTACCTCGCAGGTCTTATGCCACAAAACTTTGGAATGTTAAAACAGGGCAAACTAATCTTTGAACTGGGTCTAAAGCAACCACATGCCTTGCAAAAGAACCGTTTGCAAAAGTAACAAGAAAGCAGATATTATGACTCCTGGACTGATGACTACTGGGCTGAGAATGAAAAACACTGTTTAGAATTGACACCAATACATTACGCGATCTGCACCAATATAAATGCCTTCCTTCTAGTCATGTACATGTTCCCCTTTCCTTTCAAATGAATACCTATTGCCTTTGTCTCCTAATTGGAACATTATTTGGGCTTGAATCAATGATTCCCAAATAGCTATTGTTATTGATCTCAAATAAATGCTTGTTTGCCTCCCAAAAAAATACATATTGGAAACAAGTAACAGTGATTCCAGATGATGCTAACACAGGGAAGGAGATATGGCTCAGGGTAAAAAAAGCTCCACACTAAAGCTATTAAACACAAGTCTGGTAGGATTCAAATGTTAGATTGATTATCTTAAAGTAACAGGAATAAGTTTTATAAATAGAATTATTCTGTTCTAGTAAACAAACAAAAAATGAAAAGTTAGGGAGTCAGACTGATATAGTCATTATCAATGAAGTCGGCTAAATGGAGTGAGAGGAGGTAACCACAAGCAGTTGGTGGAAATTATTGGGAAAAGTAAAATTGCTAATAGACCCACAATTTGAAGCTCTTTCTAAAGCATTTTTACTAATATTCTGGAGTATAATAACACACTGATATTATGGGTATTTGTAGAAGCATTCAATGTTTGTCATTCTTTTACCGTGTAGTGCTCTGAATTACCATAAAATTGCTTCTCTGGAGATTTACGGCAAATGAAAACATCTTTGAATTTTTGCAACAAAAGGTACCACTGAGTCTGTTTCTGTAACCAAAAAGCGTTAATTGAATAATGACTCTGAGTTATTATTTCAAAGAAGAAAAACCATGTAATCCCTGACATCAGTAAAGTCAAGGTATAGTAGGAGAGGCCAGTACTCTTTCAAACAATGAATTTTTAATAATTAAAGATTTATAATATACAATTTAAATTTTTTATGATTAAATACATTTTCTTTACCATCCTATTAATATTATACAAAAGAATGCACTCTTATTAAATTGTTTATACAACCATGGCAGTGATAACACATATATTCCAGAAGAGAAATTATATTCCAGTTAATTGATTATCTTAGAAAACCATGCTTTGCACACAAATAACAAATTTTGATTTAACATCTCACTGCAAATAGTTTCTAAACGAAATTACAAGAATCATTAGGCACAGAACCCGTGATCAAGATCATACTGACTCTCACTTCTATTTGATCTATTTTCTGTTTCATTACATAGCTTGGAAATAATTGATAACAAGTAAAAATTGTCGAGTGACAATTTGTGACATTTATTTATGAAGTTTATGTGCTTAAATTAGACCTAATAATTTCCTAAATGAATTCTATTGTCTGCACATAAAACTATTTTTATAAGTATCCCCAAATTTCCAAAGACTAGGCTTTTGAAATCACAAGCATTTGGTCAATATGTTTTACCAAATTCAGTTAACTTCATTAACACCTACCCAAACAACTGAGCAAGAGGTTATAGATGTTTTTGTTTGTTTGTTTCTCAGCTCTTCTGTATTCTATAAATCTATCAAACCAGCATATTTCACCAATACTCTCAAGCCATCCTAATGCTTCCTCTCCTATCTCCCTTCACATTCCTATTTCTTGGGTTACTGCCTACTGTAGGACCTTCTTCCTGCTCCAGTCTTTACCTGCCCCATGCCATCCTATATAAAATGCAGTAGACCCATTACCTGTATTCAGTACACATAGAGTAAATCTGGTGTATTTATGTTGCTTATAAGAAAAAAGTCCATATCTTTATAATGACATCATAGGTTCTTTATTGTCATTGACAGTCTCATTCCCAGATTTTTATTAATCTCTTTATCTTATATTCTAACCACATTTACCCCTCAAATATGGCATGAATGTCTAGTCTGTATCATTCAGGATTGAATAGGATACATTGTGGTAACAAACAACACCTTGATCTCAGTGACTTAAAACAACGAAGGTTTATCCCAATCATCACAGGTTGACTGAGGACTCTGCTTTATGTCCTCATTCAGGGATGCAGGCTGACAGCACCTGCAGAAAACAGCTGGGAGAAGGGAACATAGAACATATCGTACTGGCTATTGTGTGCTTCCATTCAGAAGTGATGCATGTAAGTTTTGCTTTCATTCTACTGGCAAAGCAAGCCATATGATCACACCTACAAAGGAAAGCCAAAGTATGTGCGAAGTCACATCTTCGTGGCTCTGCTTAATCTAATCTTTCCCTCAAACGTTACAGTTTTTTATATAATAAAATCCTTTTCATTCTATATGAATGAGGCCCCTTTATACTACTAATGGTATTATAATAATAGCATTGCTACCAATAGCATCACCCAAAGCATCATTTTTTGAACACGCACTGTGCTAGGTACTTCACAAATACTGTCTTATTCAATCCAGACAAAAAACCTTGCCGTTAGGTATATGTCTTTTTTTTGCAGAGACTCAAACTTTGGAGCAATGAAGGCTAAAGGGCTTAGCTGTATTTACACATTTGGTAAATGGACAACTCAAGATCTGAATCCTAGTCTGTCGGGTTACAGACACTAATTGCTCACGACATTCTATCAATTTCTAATATGTTTGTTTGTTTCTCATCCCTTCTGTGTCCTATAAATCTAACAAAAGAAGTGGAACAGTCATCATTTAAATAAATGGTTTGGTTCATATATATAGGGAAAAGATTCTATGAAGCCTGGATTCATATTTATAGCAGCAATCTTGTTATACTTTTCTTGCCCTTAAACCCTGGCTGAATCTATTGGCAAAGAAAGTAATACCACTGCCCCTGGACTCCAGCTGGCCAGTCCTGAAAGTGCAAAGGGACAATGGTAATTCAAAAGATTCCAAAACCTCTGTGGAGTGCCATTTTAGAGTTGCATCCACAATACAACTGTTTCTCTATGAGGGCAAGTTGGCTGCGATATTTGAAATATATCTAGTTTCACTGTGTTTTAGCAGCCCATTTACATGTTATGAACTCTGACTACATTAATTATAGCTGCCACTTTCTATAAATAAATATCAGTAGCAAATAAAACTAGTATTCAATATTGTTTTGTACTTCTCCTGGCATGCCTCTCAGTAAATGGGTTAGAGTCTTTGATAGTGATTTTACACTGAGCTTGGTTAGTGCCAGCATAATTGGCATGAAAGTAATGAAATTACATCATAATTTTAAAAGCAATATAGCTACCATATGCTTGCATTATACTATAACTTGATTTTGTTTGAGATGACACATACCCTAGGCATTCTTAGAGCAATTTCAATTTATTTAGAAAAACTTTTACATGCAATCCATTGGAATGATGCTCAGTTATTTTTTTAATTGCTTAATTTAAAAAAAAATATATCCATGTTTACTTTCACAATTAATGATCATGAAAAGCAAAGTCCCTTAACTTTTTCCAGTGAAATTATAGATCAGCAAAGAGAAAATTCTTAGTGTTGAGTACAGAGAATTAACCAAAACAGAAAACATTTATACTTTTTTCTATGGTGGCCATTTGTATGATAACATAAATAAATTTTAAAGTTGTAACAATTTAAAATATCAATAGAACATTTTTTGTATTTTTTTTTTACATGACATCAAGTTTCACATGGAAAAGAGTCAGATCAAGATTGGCTATGAAGACTAAAATAAAATAAGTGGAATTAAAAGTTGACATGACAATGGCAAAAATACAATAGTCCTATGGATTAAAATTTGGACAAGTGGTTTTCCTTTTGTCCCTGAACCTTTATAAATGGTTACCAAACGTTTAAAAGCATCATAGCAAATGTTATGGCATAAAAAGAGAGTGGGATTTTTCTGGTCAATTACTTGGTATTTAATTTTTTTAAGATAGCATTCTCAAAGATTCAGGATACACAGCCATAAACTTAAAATGCACTCAGCAGAGTTTATTAAATAGTCAATAATTCAGAATATAGCTCATTGCCTTCCGCTTCACAGTTAGCTCTATAGGAGTCACTTATCGAGGGCTCGGAGTTAAACATGGGCCATCTACTAATGTGATTTCAGAGGCGTACCTCCCGGGCTCACCTGGGCTGTTCAAAAATGTTTGAAATTATTTTACCATGGGACAAAAATCTTTAAACACATTAGTAGAGATAAGCCTTAAAATGTAAACATTCATGGGTGAGGGATACATTAGGTAAGATTTGTAATAAGGTACAGATGATGATTTTAGTTTTTTACCCCAAGTCCATTTTTATAACTGAAGAGAACAATGGTAGATTACAAACAAAGCCACTCTGCTACGATATATTTTTTGCTAACCTGGGCGGAGGCTGGAGAATGTCCAAGTGAAGCACTATGTAAAATAACATCAAGGAAGCAGACAGGAAGATGGACATTGAAATCTAAAGATAAATAGGCACATGGAAAGTTATCTACCTACTTGACTTCAATTATCACTTTCATTTGGGTCACTCCCAAATGTAGGTATCTGAACCGCACACAGCACAGCCGGGGCTGAACCTGAGGAGGGGCGGTGAAGGATTAAAGAACAGGCTATGAGGTCAAGATTACAACCATAGCCTTTTGGCTATCATCGTGCTGGGAGGGCTTTGCCCCCCAAGCTGGGACTTGTATGTGGCTTTGCCACAAGTCAGTCTGAGGCTTGAACCTGTCCAAACCTTGTAGCCTCTCATTTATTATTCCTTACTAGTTTTGTAGCTCTACTAGGTATATCTACTATCATCTCAAACTCAATAGACTTTAAAGGGCATTTTAGTCCTAAAATGATGATGAACAAATAGTATTTTTCCAGCTCTTTGAAAACCATTTTGATCCCAAGAGACAAATATTCATCCTCTCATTTCAAATCTGAATTCATATAATTTGTCCCTTCTATTCCTCAGTCACTTATATGTATAAACACAAGGTCTTCCTTTATTATTCTAAAATTTAGCTTTCTATTCTTCTTCTCCATATTTATAACCATCGTGTTATCTAGTCTTCATTCTGCATGTCCAAATCAGTGTATGGACTCCCATTTGCTCTTCCTGTTTTCAGATCCTGAAATTACACGTGTTTAAACTTGCTTAGGCAAACGTCCTTAAAGCATTCTTTTTAACTCGATCAGCTCCAAGCTCATGAATGTGTGACAGCTTATCATTGTCCATTCTCTCCCATAAATATTGTTTTTACTACTCCCCAATATACAGATTACACTCTTACTATGTGCTATATATAATGTACTTTACATATAATACACTTTATGTATATAAACCTATTCCATTCATTTGCCTATAAAAATTACTTTCTCTAGCTCATTTAGTGGTTAAAATTTCATAATCCTTAAAAATCCAGCTTGTTTTTCTTCTTCCATGATATTCTCTTCCATTTAGATTTTCTTTCTGAAGTCCTGTTCCATTTGCTGCCAGTGCTTACCCACTGTAAGCCAACTCTTTCCCTAATGGCTTCAAGGACCAGTTTCCTTTTGTTTTCTTTGAGGACAAGGGTCATATCCACATTACCCTATATGATAAAGAGGTAATATGCAAATTGGCTGTCATGCCCTTGCACAAGATGGTCACCCCCATGTGGGCACAAGATGGCCACCACAAAATGGCCGGCAGGGGAGGGAAGTTGTGGGCAATCAGGCCAGCAGGGGAGGACAGTTAGGGGTGACCAGGCCAACAGGGGAGGGCAGTTGGGGGGACCAGGCCAGCAAAGGAGGGCAGTTGGAGGGACCCTGGCTTGCAGGAGAGGGCATTTGGGGGGGGGAAGACCTGCAGGGGATGGCAGTTGTGGGTAGCTGAGCCTTCAGGGGAGGGAGGATAGTTGGGGGGGACCAGGCCTGCAGGGGAGGGCAGTTAGGGGTGACCAGGCTGGCAGGGGAAGGTAGTTGGGGGTAATTGGGCCGGCAGGGGACTAGTTAGGCGTAGATCAAGCTGGCAGGGGAGTGGTTAGGGGGTAATCAGGCTGGCAGGCAGAAGCAGTCAGGGGCAATCAGGCAGACAGGCAGGTGAGCAGTTTGGAGCCAGCAGTTCTGGATTGTGAGAGGGATGTCTGACTTCCGTCGGACATCTCCCAAGGGGTCCCAGATTGGAGAGGGTGCAGGATGGGCTGAGGGACACCACCACCACCCCAGTGCACAAATTTCATGCACCGGGCCTCTAGTTTTTTATATAATGTACAATAAATAGTCAATGATGGCTACATATCAAGTGCTAGTATTTATTATCTTACATACTGATTACTACTGAGTTTAAGGCTAACTTACTAGACTAGATAGAAATAAGTTGTCAAGTAGCTTAATAACTTTCTGACTTCCATGTAAATGTTAAATCCCAACAGGTAGTTATGTTTTGTCATTTACATAGGATTTATGCCCTCTCTTCTACCCCTCTTATCCCCAAAATAGGAGACCTAGATGACCATTAACTCCCTCCCCTTCCTGAGATTTTATGATTCTAAAACTATACGACTCACCTGGAAAGCAAAACTGAGGACAAATCAGCTTGTATAGGCTAAGGTGGTCCATATAGAAAAAATTCTGAGGCAGGTTGCTGGAAAGTGCGCAAAACAAACAAAAACATTAATAAATGTATACAATATATAAATATATATCATCTGAAATAAAAATAAAATGATATGTTGACAAAATTGATAAGAATGATGGTAATGAGCTAGATTTATGATGTATGTGAGCATTGGCCTAGTTACTAAAACCTGAAAGAAAAAGTTTAGTGAAAACATTTAAACATGTGATTCAAGGTTAAAGGTAAAGCACATTTACTGTAATTCCACATTTGTGTTCTGTCAGATAGTTAAAATCCTTTAAGTAAATGGTTATTTTCCTATGCAAAATTGATTCAAACCCATTTGAGGCCCATAGGAGATGAAAGCAAACTACATCTTTGTGTGTTTGCATTCTACACATGACTCCTAATGGCAACATTGGGATAATTAACATGGAAAATCCGTGTGTGCTCTAATCAATACTATTGCTTTAGAAGTTAAGGAGAGTATATTTTAGTAGGGGTTCACTTCAGCTGTAGAATATAAAAGATAAGTCAGGTAATGTATTAAAGCCTGGGTTACTTTAATCTAAAGAAAATTGTAAGATCACTTTTCTAGGAATCTTTGAGGTGGTGGTGATAACTGGTAAGACCCTAGTTATAGCTTTTAAGGCCAGGTGCTGAAGAAGGCATGCACTTTGAAAATTTATATCTGGCAGCTGCTCTCACTCTGCAACCAGAGAGCTGGCTGAAGAACAAAACAGGGTCTTTTCTCTCAGGTCAGGGGTTTTAGGAAATCATTCCTTACCCAGCTGCCCTCATTCTATACATGTACAAGTAAACTGGCTGGTAGAGACACCTGCACAATAGAATGCCAATGAATAGAAAACCAATCTGTTCCTTTTCTTCTTAATAGACAAAATTAGATGTCTGTTTTCTCCCTTTTATACTCTAACACTGGCTGGGCCATGCCTCTCTTTTCTTCCTCTCCTACCCCAGTCTCTTCTGAGTCTTCTTTCTTGTTTCCTACAAAGGAAACGATTTATGTAAAGCTATCTATGTAAATTTTAAATATGTGGGGGAGAGTTAAAATCTTTTAAATAAATGGTTATTTTCCTATGCAAAATTGATTCAAACCCATTTGAGATGAAATCAACCACATCTTTGTGTGTTTGCATTCTACACATGACTCCTACTGGCAACATTGGGATAATTAACATGGGAAATTCATTGTAGTGGCTTTATTATATATATTGTTGATTTCTGAGAGAAAGGGAAAGAGAGAGAGATAGAAAGATCAGTGATGAGAGAGAATCATTGATCTGATGCCTCCTGCATGTTCCCCACTGGGGATCAAGCCTGCAACCCAGGCATGCGCCCTGACCAGGAATTGAACCATGACCTCCTAGTTCATAGGCGTATGCAAAACCAACAAGCCAGGCTGGAGTGGTTTTAGAGATGTACATCCAAAGTAGGAATTCCTGGTTGTTAATAAAAGTGCTTAAAAACAAAATTACTGAATAAAATAGTCTACACAACATGCTGAGGACAATGTTACAGATAAAGTGTTATTAATATTTAAAGCCTTCTGACATTTTTATGTATTTGTTTTTTATTTAATTTTATTTTTCCATCACCATGTATCCCCTTATACATTTTTATAGTAATATTTTTATATTACTTCAAGAAGGAAGAAACAGACCAAATTATGAATGGGCAAGTCTCTAGGGCAATTTGGTTAACAAGCTTCTGTTTCAGAGAAAAACAGATCCATGCATATGGACATGAGATTACTTTCTTGGTGTCTTGATTGATCTTCCCCCAGTGATAGATATTAAAGAGACCCTCTGTTAATTAGACTGTAGGCTAGGATTGAGACTCAGATTTTGACTGATATATTCATGCATATATTATTTACATAGCTGATGACAGCCCATTTATGGGGGAAATCATTGTATTCAACTGCAAATGAATTCTTAGGGAGGTAGGGGGAAGGACATAATGAACAGCCAGATTTTAAAAAATTAAATTTGAGACTAGATTTAAAATGTTTAATAAACACATAAAATATCTAGCTTTGCCCAGCCAGTGTGGCTCAGTGGTTGAGCATTGACATGTGAACCAGAGGTCACAGTTCGATTCCTGGTCAGGGCATCTGCCCTGGGTTGTGGGCTCAGTCCCAATAAGGGACAAGTGGGAGGCAGCGTCTCTCTATCTCCCTTCCTCTCTGAAATGAATACAAATATATTTTTAATTAAAAAACAAAGATCTAACTTTTTATGGTGCTCTCTCTCTCTTTTCATCTCTTTCTTTAAGGTGACAGGTCTCCTTTGGTTGAAGTATGGAAAAACCTATTAAAAGGAGAATAGAATTGATTAGAATTGGTGGAAGATAGAGAATGATATCTCAGTGGGAAATAAAGTGTTAGCCTTTCTTCCTTATGTAAATTTGAACCAAAGCACACAGTTTTATTGAGTTTTTCATTATCTTGCTGTGTCCTTTTCTTTCTGATAAGGTAGTAATCATGATAAAAATTACTATCAAAAGTGTTTATTGTATAACATGTACTTTCTAGACATTATTTCATTTAATGTACATAATAACCCTAAAAGGTGGGCATGATTATGCCCATTAATAGATGAAGAAGTTGGGGTTTAGAGAGTTTGAGTTATACCCAAATTCAAACCTTGTTGTAGTCGCAAAGCTAGAGTCAAAGTCAGGTGTCCTAATCCCATGGCTGGAATCCCTACCTACTCTGCTCTGCTACCTCACAAAGCTGGAGTTTATTATTTCCTGATGAGAAACAAAGGGAAGGAACTCTATGTTCTGACAGTAATAGAAATGCAACGATTTGAAGGTGAAGATTTTAGTCTGTCCTCAGATTAATATAATTCAGGTTTCCCAAGATTTTCCACCATAACATATTTAGGATTTGATTTTAAAATTTCCCTCAGAACTTGTAATGTCTTTTGAAAGTTGTACATCTTAACTGAAAAGATGTTTAAGTCAAGCTTTTTATTTTTTTAACCAAGTCTTCCATATTAATGAACTGGCAAGAAGAAAGCATTTGTAATTTGTAGACCAGAGGACATACCATCTATACTAATAAAAGGGTAATATGCTAATTAGACTGGACATATTCCGAACATCCTTCCAGATGTCTTTCCAGAATAAGCCACAGTGGCGGGGCCCAAGGCAGAGGAAGTCAGGGGTGACCAGGCTGGCCGGGGAGGGCAGTTAGGGGCGACAAGGCAGGCAGTGGAGGGTGGTTAGGGGCAACCAGGCCGGCAGGCAGAGTGGTTAGAGGCAATCAGACAGGCAGGCAGGTGAGCTATTAGGAGTCAGCGGTCCCGAATTGCTAGAGGGCCTAAACTGGCCATTGGACATCTCCTGAGGGGTCTTGGAATGAAGAGGGTACAGGCCTGGCTAAGGGACCACCCTCCCCACTCGTGCACAAATTTCATGCCCTGGGCCTCTAGTTATAATATAATGCCTAGTTTTATTTTATAAACACATGAAGAACACTAAAGTATGATAATAATCTTTAAAGATATATATGTTTCCTTGTCATGTGGGCACTTATTACCAGAACTTGTTTACCCAGATATTATAAAGTGTTAGGTATTATTCTCAAATTCAAAGAACCATAGGGCAGAGGTTCTCAACCTTCCTAATGCTGTGACCCTTTAATACAGTTCCTCATGTTGTGGTGACCCCCAATTTCATTGTTACAAATTGAACATAATTAAAGCATAATGATTAATCACAAAAACAATACGTAATTATATATGTGTTTTCCGATGGTCCTAGGTGACCCTTGTGAAAGGGTTGTTTGACCCCCAAAGGGGTCGCGACCCACAGGTTGAGAACCGCTGCCATAGGGGCTTCCCACAGAAGTTAGAATTTGAATGGGTTCTAAAATGAAGACAACTTGGTTGAAAGTAGATGGGAGTCAGTTGCCACAAGTGCCAAGTGTGTTGTTTACGATCATTAGCAATGTCTGCTGGTCTGTAAGGCATGTTAAGAGGCTTTGTAGAAACAGCCATGTGGTGATGAACTGGAGTAGATATTAATGCATTCTGATATTAAATTATACTTGACAGTGTATCTGTAGAGTTGCATCTAATTCAACAATATAACATTCAATAAGCAAGAGTATTTTAATGTCTTTTCTAGGCAAGTAAATGGAAGAGTAAGTATACATGCTTCTCAAAAGGGAATTCAAGTATATTTTACTGCTGCTGAGAAATACTAAATAAAGAAAATCCTATTTGATATATCAATATTCCAGCACTAACCAGTGGTGAAAACACAATTCTGAAATAAGAAATTCATCACTGTTTTCAGGAATATGAACTTGCACAATTTAAGAGTCAAAATATCATGTTCTCTTTCATTTTTTAAAAAAAGTTACTGCACTAAAATGTTTAATTAAACAATGGCACATTTACCTATGGACAAAATAAGTGGACAGAAAGACGCTCTTGCCTCTAAGGACAAGAATTTTAGCCCTGACCGGTTTGGCTCAGTGGATAGAGTGCCGGCCTGCAGACTGAAGGGTCCCAGGTTCAATTCCAGTCAAGGGCATGTACCTTGATTGCAGGCACATCCTCAGTAGGGGGTGTGCGGGGGACAGCTGATTGATGTTTCTCTCTCATCGATGTTTCTAACTCTCTATCCTTCTCCCTTCCTCTCTGTAAAAAATCAATAAAATATATTAATAAAAAAGAATTTTAGGTAGGAGCTGGGAGGAGGCAGGGAAAGGGAGGGAAATGGGATGCTATCTGTAATGCTATCAACAATAAAAAATATTTAAAAAAATAATTTCATTATTGGAGCATTTATTATATATAAGATAAAAGAATAAGTATTTAACAGACATCATCTAATTAAAACCTCTCAACAGCCTTATAGAGGATGCTGTTTTGTTAGTATTTTACTGAAGACAATCGTTAACAGCCAGAGTTCCAACAGCTAATCTAATGCTACACAGCCAGGGAATTGTGGAGCTAGGAGTCAAGGCTCTGTCCCCACAGCTTTAGGGCAAATCAGTGCCCAAATCTAGATGCTATACTTACTTGCACCATAAAATTCTGTCCACCCTGTCTAGCACTCATTATGTAATACATATTTTATGATTAATAATATTCTAAGGTAAAATTTTAAATGATTCTGTGGTGCAAAAGTAAGTGCAGTAGCCAAAATACAGTGGTCTCCTAATTTAGGAAATTCCCTTAAATATTTTACTATTACTTAACAAATGTTTTGGTAACAATAAGACAAGGATAGGAGCATGAGGAAAAAATAGAAATATAGCTTTTTTCCATTTTACCTTTTAAGGTCACTAGTAATAGTGTAATATTTTCTTATGTAAACATGTGTACATATACACATTTTACCTGATGTTAATAAATAACTAAACTATACATTTTTATAATTACTTTCTTAGTTGAAAAGCTGCATATTGGAAAGGAGCATTTTAAATCAATATTATCTTTCAATTTCTGAAAAATCAGCTTAATTTTAGTTTTTCTATTAAACATCATACAGGTTACCTTGGGAAAGAGTAGGAAATGAACTTGCTACCTCTAGCTATTGATATTGCAAAATATTTAGCTGTCCTAGATAGGTAAGGACATTTAAAACTAGATAAATAATTTATTTCCTGGCAAATGAATGAAACCCAATTTACCAAAAACAAACAAGCCAAAAAATCCAACTCATGGGAGCAATCTCTGTAATAAGATTGCTAATTTCCTTTTCTTTCTTTCTTCTTTTCTTTCTTTCTTTCTTTCTTTCTTTCTTTCTTTCTTTCTTTCTTTCTTTTTTCTTTCTTTCTTTCTTTCTCTCTGAATGAATACAAAGTATCTTTATTATCTAAATATTAATTATCAGGAGCTCTACTAAAATATTGTGATATGGAAAAGCAAAAGTCACTGTATAATGAAAATATTCTCTAATATGCAGTCAAGTATATCTTCCCACGCTAATTTGTTTCTTTAATACCTTCATATCTCTTTCCAATTTCATAGGAAATCAAATGTAATCAGTTTGTATAAGTGCTGATCAAGAGACAACAGAAATAGAACTCACATGAATGTTTTATTGCAATTTCCCTCAGAGGCTATGTAGCATTGATGTCTGTACTATTAAGGTTTCAACTTAGCTATACCTTGTGGAGAACGCCATAAATGTTTTTCTCACCAATTTCTTACATAAAGCTGGACACTCAAGCTTAAGTCAGGAGGTTGATTTCTCCTACACAAAAACAGTATGATTCTTTTCACACCCCTGCCAGAGGCAATTCTGGCTGTATTTAATTCCTGAATGTACAGTTCTTTGAACTCCTATTCACAGTCTCCGAGGGGAAAATTAATGTGCTTTATGTCAAAATACAGTATCTTTTCTTTCTTATTAAGACTTTATTTTTTAGACCTGTTTTTTTTAGAGCACAATAAACTTTACAGGAAGGCACAGATATTATCCGTAACCTTCCACCCTATACATGCATAACCTCCCCCACTGTAAACAGCCCCTGTTAGTGTGGTATATTAATTCCAATTGATAACCTATGTAGACACATCATAATCACCCAAAGACTACAGTGTACACTATTTTTTTTACTCCTGATGGGGTTGGAAAAATGCATAAGGACATGTTTTCATCATTATGGTGTGATGAAACATTTTTCACTGCCCTAAAAGCGTCTGTGCTCTGTCTATTCACCCCTCCCTGCCCACCAACCTTTAGCAACCGCTGTTCTCTTTACTGTACCTGCAGTTTTGCTTTTAATGAATGTTATGTAGTCAGAATCATACCACTGGTAGTATTTTCTAAGTAACTTCTTTCACTTAGTAATATGCATTTAACTTTTCTTCATGTCTTTTCACTGCTTGGTAGCTCATTTCTTTTCAGTACTGCATGCTATTCCATGCTATTCTGGATGTACCACAGATTAGTTATGCATTCATCTACTGAAAGGCATCTTGATTGCTTCCGAGTGGTGTCAATTATGAATAAAGCTGATATAAACATCTGTGTCCAGGTTTTCAAGTGGATATTCATTTTCAACTCCTTTGGGTAAACACCAGGGAGTGTGACTGCTCGATCATACCATAAGAGTCTGTTTAGTTTTACAAAAAACTGACCAACGGCCTTCCAAAGTGACTGGGGCATGTGGGGTTCCCACCAGCAATAAGTGAGAGTGTCTGTTACTGCACATCCTTTCCAGTGTTTGGTGTTGTCAGTGTTCCACATTTGGACCATTCTAGTAAGTCGGTACTGGTATCTCATTGTTGCTTTCATTTTCATTTCCCACATATTACATGGAAAAAGGGACTTTGAAGATGTAATTAAATTGAGGATATTCATATCAGGAAGTTTTCATGGATTATCCATGTGGATCTGATGTAATTACTCACAAGAGTCCTCATAAGAGTCCAGTAAGGGGATGTGTTGAGAGAAGAAAAGAGAGAGAGAGACTTAAATATGCTACAATTGGCTTTGAAGCTGGGGAAGTAGTCATGAGCCATGGCAAAACATAATTTTGCCTACAGCCTCCATAAGGAACACAGTCTTTCTGACACATTAATTTGAATCCTTCTGGTCTTTAGATTCTTAAAATAATAAATTTAATTTATTACAGCTGCAATAGAATAAAAAAAACTGACATACTTGGTCATACAAGAAAACTAGTTTGGATGTACATACACACACACACTGTTAGTCTAAGACTATTGTGTCACTGAATAATGCCAGTTACCAATTATTTTTTAAGAAATAGCTAAGGCAATATTAGCTGTATATTCTCTGCACAGTGTTCTAATTGTGCAGAATATAATGAAAAATTCTTTTTTATTCCATCAACAAAGTGTTCTGTTCTATTTACTTTGAGCAAATCACTAGTTTGAAAAACCAACTAACAATAGCAAAAGCTATCATGTGTGTGTAATTCCTGAACAGCCAACCACGTTTCTAGTTTTCAAGTGTGCACTGGACTCGTAGGCTCTTTCTACCCCTAAACATAGAACAGATTAAGGGAGCAAATAAGGTCTCCTTTAAGGTGTTGTGCTCAACTGAGCTAACTAAACAGTGTTTCTTGAATAATTTTGTGTTCAATCTCTCTGAGCATGATACATGTTCTCTTATGTGTGTGCCTATATAAATGTGTGTGAATGTATGTGTGTGCATTTTATCAGATGATAATGTTTGTATTTATTCTTGTTCTGTAATAGTAGAGGATTTCTTGCTTTATGACAATATTTCATGTTTACTTGATGCCTGACCAAAAATATGAGGCCTTTGTTCATGAGTTACCAGAAAGAAAAACAATTGGTGTTCACCAGAATCTTGCTCACACAGCATCCAGCACAATGTAGTGATCTCAATGTTTATTATAAATTTAATGAGATTTATGATGATGGTGGTGGTGATGATACAATAAAGTTATTCCTCTTACTTTGTACTATAGTGTCTATGAACAAAAAGTCAAAGCCTAAATGTATATTTACAAGTGAAAAAACCTCATGAATTCAAAAAAGGATTGATTAAATCTGTTAATATTCAGCTAATATATATTCTAATCCACACTAAGCCCATAAACACAAACGCCCGGGTTATTAAAGACACATGGCGCTAAACTGTGTGCATGATTACTCTCTGGTAATCTAGCTTCCCAAAGAGCTCTAAAATGAAATGTAACAAATGAGATTAGCATCCTCATCTGAGTGCTAAATATCTCATTGCAACCCACAGCAGCCAAGGAAACCTCAAGGTCTGCTACTGCTGGGAGTTGAGAGGGGGTAGGCTAATTCCAAAGCATTTACAGTTTTAGTGCATCACTTCTCCCATACTAAGCACTGTGCAACTGTCTCATTTTCTTCATTAAAATCCCAGTTCTGGTCACTCTAGTCTGTCTTCAGCAATAAGCAAGTAATTAATCAAACTCCAAGGAATAGTTAAAAGAATTCCCTTTACAAGCCTATATCTGTAGTGTAATTTTAGACCCCTAGCCTGCCATTTTTCAAAGGCCCTATGAACTCACATATGTGCAGGGACAGTCTAACTGCCATCGTGAAGAAACTGGAACAGGTTTCTGAAAGGATTCCAAGACGTGCTGTCCTCCCAGACCTCTTCTAGCTCTGCTGTTCTCCTTGAAATCCTGCTATGTCCCTCCTTATCTTCTTTCTTCCTTTCCTTTTGAATACAGCATGATAAAACATCCTCTAAATGTCACCGCCTCTTCTGGGCCACAATATTCCGGCGCAAAAATTCTAAGGAAGGAAAGAATTGAAGCTGCTGTTGCAATTTTTTTGTTTGCTTTTAAGTCACTTTTACAATAAGGTATTATCCAAATAACTTGAATACAAATCTATAAGCCATTAAAAGTAGTGAAAAAATGAGGATAAAGCTTGTTTTCAAAGGGACCAAAATAAAGCACAACACAAATAAGAGAAGGCAGAACGATAACCAAACTTAAAAAAAATCGCATCTTGCCATTGTAACCTGAATTGACAATGTTTTAAACTAGCATATATGTAGGGGAGAGGAGAGGAGGGGATGGATGAGAGAGAGAGAGAGAGAGAGAGAGAGAGAGAGAGAGAGAGAGAGGAGAGAGAGAATAGTTTTAGTCTGAACACTGAAATGTGATTTGGTTGTTGCAATTTACCTACAGATCTGCAGTCACAGGCTGTAAGAATGAATTAACCTATATGGCAGGAAG
Source organism: Myotis daubentonii (assembly GCF_963259705.1). Lineage (NCBI taxonomy): Eukaryota > Metazoa > Chordata > Mammalia > Chiroptera > Vespertilionidae > Myotis > Myotis daubentonii. Next base: position 50,177,081 of record NC_081845.1, on the reverse strand, counting down.
CAACCAGATGGCTCTGATCATATGAGCCCCACCTCACACTCTGCTCACATATTTATGTGGCTGCCAATAGATCTTCCATCTTCCTTTATTTCTTCATCTAGTTAACCTACCTAGTTATTTCACCAAATCTTTTATGTACAGAAGCCGAAGCACATTTTATGCATCACTCCCTGAGAGCTAAAAAAATAAGTAAAAAAACTTTTGCTACTATTTCTGTGTTAAAATGACCACCAAGCATGTTTAGAGGAAAATACATTTTAAAAAATTCAATTAAAAAATGTTTCCATCTTGGAGAAAAGTACTTATTTCCTAGCACAGGTGTATATGCATGTGTAATACATCAGTGCCCCTTGATTGGCTGGACATATGTTCCAAAATCCTCAGTGGATGCCTGAAACTACAGTTGGTACCGAACCCTGTATACTGTTTTCCCCTACATATACCTACTTATGATAAAGTAGGTAATTTTAAATTAAGCACAGCAAGAAATTAACAATAAGAACTACTAATGAACTAGCACAGTTATAACAAATCCTGTAATGACAGTGATGTGAATGTGGTCTCTCTCTCTTTTTCTCAAAATATATTATTGTATTGTACACAGCCTCCTTCCTGTGAAGGTGTGAGATAGTAAAATGATAACCTTATATGAGTGAGGGTTACTTGAATACAAGCACTGCAATACAACATAAGGGGTGAGGAGATGCTATTGTATACAATTTACATATATTTAATACTTTTTAATGTTACATAAGAAATTAAATGCTAGGCCAGTTCTCAATCCACATCCCTCCTCATTATACTCCACAAGCATATGTTCCAGTATCAGAGGGAACACGTTGCCACTTTGAAAATGCATCTAATGTTTAAATTACCTAGTTTTCATAAAGCATGACCCCTACACACCACCTGGCTGCTTCTTTCTGTGCTTCAGCTAAAAATAAAAATAAAAATCAGTGATTGACTTTCTAAGAGGACTTTCCAAAGAATTGTCAAGAGGGTCAAGGTGGCTCCCAGCATAGCTCAGGCTGGTCACCCTGTCTCCCCTGAGACTCAGTGGACCCTGCTAACGAGGGTCCTGCACAAACTCCCTTCTTAGCCGTGCCCATGTGTCTCCATGTTCCCACAGAGCCACTGAAGACAATGTCTGGCAGAACTAAGGAACCCCTGGGCCAGAGCAGGTGCCGCGCCAGGGGCAAGTCCAACGGACTGCGGGTGGGCTGCAGCCGCTCCCCGTGGCATGCTGCAGTCTAAGCTGGGGCAGTTGTTGAGAAAGCCCCTCTCACGCTGCCAACAATGGACAGCAGTGCGACAGTGGTTAAAAGAGGCTTCTCCTCGACATCTTACTAGCTTTTCTTTGGAGCTGTTCCGTTTCCCTCTTTTCCCTCTGTTTATCAGGAAAAATATTCCGTGGATATGACATAATGAAACTTGTTCTAGTCCTCCAGTATTCTTTTTTTTTAATTTAAATATATTTTTATTTATTTCAGAGAGAGGGATGGAGAGGGAGAGATAGAAACATCAATGATGAGAGAGAATCATTGATCAGCTGCCCCTGCACACCCCCCACTGGGGATGGAGCCCAAAACCAGGGCATGTGCCCTTGACCAGAATCAAACCCAGGACCCTTCAGTCCGCAGGCCAACACTCTATCCACTATCCACTGAGCCAAACAGGCTGGGGCAGTGGTCGGCAAACTCATTAATCAACAGAGCCAAATATCAACAGTACAACGATTGAAATTTCTTTTGAGAGCCAATTTTTTTAAACTTAAATTATTTAGGTAGGTACATTGTTATTAACTTAATTAGGGTACTCCTAAGCTGGCCTTTGCTAAAATCGTCCTCAATCTGATTGAGGTACGTTCGCTGAGGTCGACCCCTTCCAACTCTCCCATCCACACTCGTCTTGGATACTTGTTTCAGATAGATGAGTGTGGATGGGAGAGTTGGAAGGGGTCCATCTCAGTGAACGTACCTCCAAACAATGTACCTCCCCTGTGCTGCATATCCCGTGGCCCACCTGCGCCGCTCTCCCGACCGACCGACACCCCCCACTTCTTCTAGCGCCACTTCTTCAAAATAGACTCGCCCAGGCCGAAAACCGACTTCTGCGCATGGGCCACGAAGCTTCAATTGCACTGTACGTGCGCGCCCGCACGTGGTATTTTTTGGAAGAGCCTTAGGAGTACCCTAACTAAGTTAATAACGATGTACCTACCTATATAGTTTAAGTTTAAAAAATTTGGCTCTCAAAAGAAATTTCAGTAGTTGTACTGTTGATATTTGGCTCTGTTGACTAATGAGTTTGCCGACCACTGGCTAGGGCATAGTCCTAGAGTATTCTTAAAAGAAACAAACAAACAAAAAAACTGCTTCAAGTCCTGATAAAAAAGCTGCATGGAACTCTTTTTTGTTTGCCAGCACAATCAGCCTAAGAATAAACATCTTCTCTATGAGGGTATTTCTCCAGGACAGCTGAAAGGCCATATGTATTCTACCATAAGACAAGCAATAGAAAAGCTGTTACGAATGTAAAGCATCATTGTGCGATGGTATGGACATTCTGTCCACATCTTTTCTGGGCAGGGTATAATGGGAAAATGCAAGGCTGGAATGTAATTAAACTTGTCTGAAAAATTCAAGTATGACTTCAATGCATTAACTTACAGTTTCACCTCTTTGAAAATCAGATCTGCCTAATATTCATAATGTCAGTCTTTCCCTTCAACACACTGGCCATCTTGGGCTGGATAAATCTTTGTTGTCGGGGGCTGTCCTGTGCACTGTGGGATGTTTAGCAGCATGCCTGGTATCTAACACTTAGATGCCAGCATCACCACCATCCCTATATAGACAGCCAAAAATGTCTCCAGACACTACATGATGTCCCTTGGGGCCAAATTCACCCCAGTTAAGAACCACTGTGTTAATCAGACTACCACACCCAAGCAACTTCGATCAATATTTGCCTTAACTTTTTCCATTTAAACACATTTCTTGGACTAAAAATGAGAAATAAGGAAAGGAAGACCGACTTCAATTTAAACAGTGTTTGCTGCAAAAAACAATTATAGAGAAATTTTAAGAAAATGCTAGATCCAAACTGTTCTAAGGAATAAGACTACAGATTGCATTAAATGCTCAGCATTGAATCTCTTTGAAAGGAAGAGTATGGATTGTATGTGGTCCAGGTCTGAATGGCTAGAGCAGATCTAGGGGAGGCATTTCAGACTATTGAGTTCACTACAGACCAGCTACCTGGTTCTTCAATGGTGAGGGCATCAGATGCATATACTACAAAGCAGAGGTAAACCCATTGGACCCCATAATTATGTCAATTTTTAATTACACCCATGTAGATTATCTAATGCATTTCAATAAACATACACAGAGCATTTATTAAGTGCCGATAATTACAATACGTTCTAGGAATACCAACTTAAATACAAAATATTTCTGACCTTTAAAGACTTCGCATTCTATTAGAGTAAGAACTTAGTTGAGACTGTAAATCTCTACTGTTGTGTAGTTTTAAAAATATGGAATATTAAAGTGATCAAAAAGAAATGAGGATTTAATCAAAGTTGTGGAAACTGGATTTAGTGATGATATTTACCTGGGAGATTAGATTGGCCTCTGATGGGAGGGATAAACTTTGCTGATCACCTGTTTGCTATGATGCAAACAGCAACTCATGTTGTCATTATAATATTGTGCAGTGACATGATTACCTTTGTTTGAAAGAACAGAACATTGGGACACAGAAAAGTGAAGTAGCTTACTTAAGATCATTCAGAATTTCAATCTTCATTTTTCTGATGTCAAACTTATATGAGTGTTTTTCATTTAGAAGTAAGTGCAAACATTCAGAAAGTGTCAGAAATAAAAAAGTTCGTGGAATACTTACATAGTTATAGAATAGTCACAGGGATGTAAGGTATAGCATAAAGAATATAGTCAATAATATTTTAATAACTCTATATGGTGTCATATGGGTATGAAATTTATTGGTATAATCACTTAGTGAGTTCAGTGATGTCTAATCATTGGGTTGTACACCCAAAACTAATATTATATCGTATGTCACCTAATTGAAAAGTAACAAATTATTTAAATTTTAAAAAAGAATACCCATTCTTTTTTTAGTATTAACAGTTTTACCTAATATTAACAGTTGTTCCCATTTGCTTTGCCATGCTCTTTCTCTCTCTCCCTTTATATGTATAAAGAAAGAAATATTAATAATATACAATACATTATGTAAGAATTAATAAAATATAACACATTATATGTATTATATTAATATATTATATACTGCATATCATAAATTAATATATATTATGCACATAATAATTTTCCTGAACCATTTGAGAGTGTGGAGATGAACAACAGTATGGTGATTGTGGGGAGGGTGGTGTGGAGATGGAAAAAGGCATAGAGGAGATAAATGGTGATGGAAAAAGTAAAATGAAAATAAAAAAGAGAGTGAGTTTCATACATAACAGCCATTTAAGCTAAATTCCTCAGTATGTTATTTCTTATAATAAGGATAGTCTCATGCATAACTACAATACAAATATCTGCGACAGTAAATTTTAATATTAATACAATGCTTTTATATAATTTCATAACTATATTACAAATTTTTCAATTAACCCAATAATGTTCTCTTAGTAAAATTTCCCTCCAGTACAGAATCCAGTTTAGAATTAGACATTGTATTTTGTCATCATGCCTATTGCTTCTCCTTTGATCTGGAAAAGTTCCACAATCTTCCTTTGTCTGTGTGTGACATTGGCATTTTTGAGGAATATCGCCTCCTTCCCTCTTCTTAGAATGTTTTTCATTTGAGCCTGGCCAATGTGGCTCAGTGGTTAAGTGTCAGACCTACGAACCTGGAGGTCACAGTTCAATTTCCAGTCAGGGCATATGCCCAGGTTGGGGGCTTGATCCCCAGTAGGGGGCATGCAGGAGGCAGCTGAGCAATGATCCTCACTCATCATTGATGTTTCTATCTCTCCCCTTCCCTTCCTTTCTAAAATCAATAAAAATAAAAATTTAAAAAGAATGTTTTTTGTTGAGGTTTGTCTGAAGTCTCTTCACAATTAGACTCAGATGTATCACTGGCGGGAGTGCTGGGTTCGTGAGGGCGTCCTTCCCAGGGCATACGTGGGAGGCATATGATGCCCTTCTGCCTTTTATTGAGGATGCTCGTTTTGTACGAAATTGTTAACATGTCATCCCATTTCTCCATAGTACAGTTGCTGTTTTTCCTCTTACAACTACTAAGCAGTCTCTGGGAAGACACTTCAGGGCAATACCAACATCCTTCCCTTCAAAGGTCTCTCTAGTTAGCACACATGGATGCTTTCCTGAACCAACTCCAGCAATCCTCCACGTTTACCAGTTGGCCCTTGGCACTCTACAGTAAGTAAAGCTGGCCCTCCTCTCTCATTTATTTGTCTATTTACTTTTGATTTAAAATTGGGAATGCTTATTTTTTGGAGATTACCCATGATTTATTGCCATCATTCATTATTTTGGGGCACAAATTGTTCTATATTTGACCAGGGGGAGATTTTTCAAGCTGGGCTAGTGTTTTTGTAAAGAGCTCCATCACTTTTTAAAACACATTCTAATTTTTTGGTATAACAAGATGTCCTTGCCTCATGTTGTACCTATCTTGCCCCAGTTTTTAGAATTACTGTTTCCTTTCAGTAGGAGATGGAGAGCAAGATGTGAGGCAGTTAGTACAGTCTCATTGCTGCTGGGTGTTGTTGCTTCTAGACCTAGCTGCTATTTAGAGCTATGCATTTGTGTATATAACTACATGTATACCTATACACTATATAACCTACCTATATGTCACATAAACATATACATTAGAAATATATGCACATATTTTAGAAATCATGAGCCTACATCAATACCTTCAATTATATTCCAACCCCCCCACACACAAGATTTTTATTGTCTTCCCCAGTCCTTATTTAAATATCTCTTCTACTATAGTGAGAACTCTAACTCCCACAATATCAACATATTTACTTATTTGCTTAATCCTATAATACTGTAATAATCCTATCATATAATCCTATAATAGCTTCAGGGTTACTGTGTCCATAGCATTAAAAAAAAAAAAGAAGTTAAGGATTTATTTGTAGTTTTCCCCACCAATGATACCACTAAAGATTGAAATATATATGAGATTGAATTAGGCAATTTTTCTTCCCCTCCAGTGTGGTTAAGATTTATTTGTGTCTGCTTCAGATATTTTTTAGTTCTAATTTAGTTCTAATTTTTTTTTTCAAAAAAACATTATTTAGTATAAAATTACTTTATTACAAATAACCCTTTGCAATATAAAAAAGTACACTGTTTTATTTTAAAACCAGTGGTTCCCCATTGTTTTAACAGTAGTAAAATAAAATAACCTCTCATATTAAAATTATACTTTTGGGTTTAGAAATGAGAAGTGACTTTCATTCTTGTCATTAAATGTTTCAACTGCATGGATTAGGAGACATGCAATTGACTAAATATTCTATTAAATAGTGTCTTCTGAGGCCATTTCTCTCTGAATGGAAGTATTTTACACAAAGTACACTTTTCAACCAGTACACATGGGAGTCTGACCCAGGAATGTCAGCTGACAGGTTCAGGGTCTCATCGGCCCCACAGATTCTCCAAATTATTAATAGTGTAAAGTTAATTAAACCGATGACATTATAAATCCAGCTGTTGTGATCTCTGGGTCTACCTAGGATGTCATATAGTGTGCTATGTTATAAAAATTTGCATATTTGGCATTTGACAGCCTTGGATTAAATTTATTTTTATCTGCACATCTTTAAGAAATATACATTTCCTAATCTATATATTTAGGATTATTGTAAATAGAAAAGAAAAATGTATATCTTTCTCTTATATTCTTACTAATGTGTATATGTTTCTATTAGACACTTATTGGTGCTAACTCCTTCCTTTTCAACATCATCCTTACAATAATCTTAATTATTCTTGGCTAAATTTGTAGGCCACACACAAAATCATACACTGTTAGGCCCAAACTAGGTAAATCTTTTTTCATGCATAAGTAGTTACCTCTGCTAAATCCTGGAATTGTACATTATGGACAGACCTTGAATGATCACTGCAATATTTACTTTCTAGAAATAACATAATTAGGACTAAGGAAATCTCACCTACTTTCCTCCTTGATCCTTCCAGGTCTCGTGATGATTAATTGTGGGGACATCATTTTCCCTCAGGGCCAAATGCAAGTTCTATCAAGAAAGATGTGGTTTAGTTCCCAGATGCCGTCTAAGATTAATACAACACATCTCAAAATGGTGTTATTTTATTTTCTGGCACTCAGTTGATAACCCTGAGTGGGGCACTCACCTGATAACCCTGCTGATACTGGCACCCAAAGAACCAACGAATCCATAGTCCCCAAATCTGCCTACGACCAACAATGGGCAAGGTATAAGTGATATGCACCCTGACTTCCACCTCCTTGAGTAATTTTCTTTCTCAGATTTCATCAATGGGATTGTGCTCCAATTTCCTTCCGAGGTCCCTGGCTCCCTCATGCACCCTCTTCCATGCTTCATGTCCTACTCTTTTACTGGTGCTTTCTCAGACGTGGCTTCCCTTGCCTTCCAAACCTTATCTCATGATCTGCTTCTGGGGGAAACTAAACTAAGGCAATTAGCTGTCTTTTCACCCGCTTTTCTAACGGATGAGATAAAAAGAAGGTCAGTCCTCACTAGCATGTCTTGTTTTAGCTTCCAATCTTTTTGACAACAGCTGACAAAAGTACACTCTAAGAATAATTAATAATCTTCAGGAATTGGGAAGCCAAAAACCATTCTATATGTTCAGACTCACCCAATTTACCTTACGAGAGTGATCACTTATTTTCCAGCATCTGCATCTGGGAAGTCCTTCAGGACAAATAAGTAGGTCTGTTCTCTCCAGCTGCTTGAAGAGAACAAGTTGGTTGGTACTGGAGAAAGAGCCCTGCCCAGAGGTAAATACCTACATCCACGCCCAGGGGCAGGAAATTGCTGAAGCTTTTAAACGGCTGTCCAGCAGCACCACACTTTCCTTTGAACACTACTTTTTAGTTGTGTTTACAAACAGGGATTCAAGCTTAGCCATCCTTATTCATCTAGCATCTTGCAGAGGCTGGTATGGTTAAGAAATAGTTATCTCAAATTCAATGGAAATGGCTCCTCTAGAAAGTCTGCAGTTATAATTTGCTACACTATCCAGTGCAACTCTGAGGCCCTTAGTTAAAATAACAGCTACATTTTTAAATTAATTTTGAAGCCAGTCAACAATTAATGAATGGATTTCAGATCACATAGATTTAAAATAAAATATAAAGATTAATAATCGAATTGAACACAAATCTAGTGATTTGTGGAACAATGTAAGTAAGGATTGTATATACTTTGAAAAATCAGATTCTGGAGGTGTGCAAAGGTGGTTTTACCAGACCTGATTTTAGTTGAACTAGTTGTCTAGTAGAATTAAATATGTAATGTTAAAAGTGATTTCTATAAATGGAAATGTGCTGAAGAGTTTTTAATAACTACAATTAATGCATATTTGCAAGTAATTATTAAATGTTATTGCTTTATTTATAAAATTGAAATAAATTTGTTATAAACACATCCTATGGAATATATAGAGACATATGGATATTTACATCTGTCTAAATATCTCAAACTAGTCTATTTTGGAGAAAGATATCTTGTGATATGATAAGTGCCTGAATATATTGTAAATATTAATGATAATGAGGTTTCTGGTTTATAGGGCATTAGTATGTGACACAACCATGCTATTTTAAACCATAAATGTATTTTACCTAATTATATGTTTTGCTTTAGCTACTCTACCAGAAACACATACTTTGTTCTTTATACCAAACTTACACAACATTTATATATTTTAACTCCATTACTTTCCAAGATAGAAGAATGTTTGGTTGCATGGTTATAATTTGTTGTTTTGTTACTGTGGTTATAATCTGGAATATTTATTTCACTTGCCATTACAAATGTCATTAATGTTAATAAATACTTTGAAGGATACACAGAAATTACAGACATTATGTTCTTATGAAAGCTGAAGAGCTACCTCGGTACAAGTCTAATTCACTCTTTAAAAAGCTGAATTAGACTCATCCTCTCAAACATTTTCAATAGTGTATTCAAAGAATATACACTGTTAAGAAAATAAGTATAAAGGAGAGGATATTATTGATTGAAAAGTATAAATCAGCATCAAATTAGAGTGAATTCACAGGAAACGTGTCAACATTGTAAGACTTAAATTGAAACATACTTTAATTGGAATTCTGTAAGGAATAGAATAGGCTTTCTAATGGAAAAGAAAAATATCACGAATCAGTTATAAACTCCAGGAAGATAAGAAATATTGGTATTGAAATGAAAATATTTTTATATACACGGTTACCTATTTGGTAGGAAGTTAATAAAGGGATAGAGCACATTGTGAAGACATTCAGAGCTGTGCTGTTGATAAAGACATTAATATACAAGTGTCCCTGCTTTTCCTCTGCTCCCCAGCACTGTGAGCATAGGTCTTGTGCAGCTCTCATCTCATTACTTGCTCTGGAGAAGATCCCTGGCACCAGCCTGGGAGCCCCAGGCGGATGGCAGTACCCAGGCTGGTGCCAGCACTGAAACACTTGTCTCAGGTTGTGTTCAGGATTTCTTGAACGCTTAGAGCAGGGTTGTGATTATTTTTCCCAGAACTTAAAGTTCATACTCTCATAATGTTCAGTGTGCACTCTAATCTTAGGATATCACAAAATAGCTGCACACTGTTATTCTATTAGCATAAGGAAAAAACTCACTTGAAATTAATTTTGAAAAGAAAACAATTCTATATTTGTCATCCACAATGAACTAAAATTCACTAAAAATAGTGTCTTAAAGTCTGTTTTTTTTCTTCTTGTAATTTCAGTCTAACATACAAAACTACTTCCTGCTATGCTCTTTACTTGCCATTCCTTTGAGACCTATTCAGTGGCACAAACAGAGACGAGGTGGGAAGAAAGGAGAACATGTATTGCCATGTACAAGCCAAATCATATGATTTGTATTGACAGGCTAACACTTAGTAAGTATATGTGGTTGCACCTTTGTATTTGCCATCTAAATGGGTCAGGGCCTAAGAACAATTCTTGCTTGGTTTCTATTAGATTCCATTGCCCATTTCTTTTTCTTAATTATCACTTTCAAGAATTTCTAATTTTATTACTTATTCAAGAACATGCAAGTAAAGCACTTTTTATAATGACTATAGCCTTCTTGAAATCCAGCTCTCCTTCAAAAGGAAGAAATACATATTTATTTACATTATAAGCTTGATTTCTTGACCTCTTTTAAAGTCACAGAATATAATACATATGAATTAATAATGATTTTAATTATCATTTCATCTTCTATCTTCAAGAGAATATATGCAAAGGGCAAGTTGGGAAAGTTGATATATCCAATAGATATTTTTTGCTCTCTGATGTATTAAAGAGAAAACCAGAAGCCTAAAATGGCTGAAGTCCATGTTACTAACCCTAGACTTGATACCTGATCTAACTGATGTTTTAACCTCACCAGAAACATTATCTTAACCTGTCTGGAATTTTATGGTCAACACCAATGAGGTAATCTGTCACTTGAGCCCTCTCCATCTACCCCCCCACTCCTTAGAAAGAAGATACAATCTGCAGGGTAAAAACCTTGCCATTTCTTCCCTGAAAAAGGTGTCCTTTCTTTTCTTTTGTGAATAGCTCCCTTGCCCCACACTTCTTCCTATAATACCTTCTATTTTGAACAACCCTTCAACACTCCCTTCTACTTGCTAGATGGGATGCTGCTCCATTCATGAATTTCTTAATAAAGCCAATTAGATCTTCAGAGTTACTTGGCTGAAATTTGTTCTTTATTAGATTCTATTTGCACATCCCATTGGATCATTTAGCTCTCGTGACTTAATACAAAAAATAGTTTTATAGATTTTGACTGGATTTCCCATTCTCATTACTGAAAGCCACATCAATCATGGCATTAATAAAAGGGGTGGGGGAGGGAGAGATTATATTTTAGAACATTACATTTGTGTTGAAGACATAGTAATGAGAATTGAGTGTATTGTTAAGTATTCTTTCTCCGATGTGTTGTAAGCGTAACGTGTTGACATGTGGAGAGAAGAGATGTCACACTGCAGCTCATTCTTGTTGGATGAAGCACTACTGAAGTATCACTTTCTAACAATTAAGAAATTAGTACTAACAATTATGTGTCATTTCTTCTGTAGAGCTCACAGCATGATTAGTTTATGCCTAATTAAGGGCCTAAATCAGCAAGGCTGTTTGGCTGCAGCCTGAGGGGGAATTCCTGTAGGCTACTTTCTAAGCTTTCTTTACTTAAATTAGAAAGTAATTCAATTTTAATGGTCTAAATGCCTCTTCAACTATTTCACAACTCTGATTTCAAACAAATCTTTGATTTCCATCTCCAATCTTTCTCCCATGTGGGCCTTTTTAACTTGTTAAAATAAAACAGAGAGAGAGAAGAGAAAGACAACGCAAGGTTGAAGAAATGGTCCGGTAAGTTTGTGTAGTAGGCTATGCTGGGGAGGCAAAAGGAGGCCAGGTAGACAGGCATGGGACCATGGGGTGAGGAAGTAGAGCCACGGAACCCAGCTGTGCGGAATTACTAAGGCAACCCAGCCGGGTGGGGAAAGAAGGGCTCATTTGGGAGACTTTATAATGTATAGATGATGCTAAGACAGTTTACAGATAACTAATCACAAAGCAGTGAGGCACATAACCAATCCCAAGAATGTTGTTAAGGCAGAATTCTTTGAAAGGACCAATAAAGAGCTAGCAAGGCTGTTTCTACCCCTAGACAAAAAAGCTCTCTCTCTCTCTCTCTCTCTCTCTCTCTCTCTCTCTCTCTCTCTCTCCCCCCCCCCCCTCTCTCTCTCTCTCTCTGTTCCTGATGTTCCTGTGGTGGGGGATGCGTTCCCCTGTGCCCACGTGGCTTGTGGCCATGTGGGACTCCACACATGAACTAATGGACTTCAATTCGCTTGGATGCTGAACTGCACTCACCTAGAACATGGAACGGAAGCTCTGGACACTGGCCTGCGTTTGGAACCCCAGCTGCACCTTTTCCAGGACTGGCTTCTCTCAATAAACTGCTTCTGCTAACCGTTTTTTGTCCGTGAATCCATTCTTTGGTTTTGTGAGACAACGAACTCAGACTCAGATACCAAATTTTGGTTTCAATACCATCTGGCTTTATGTAAGTACACTCTAGGATGTTCACAAAGGACAAAATGGACGTTCTCTGAACATATTTCTCAGAATATATACCTGTTGTTAGGAGGTGCATGACTAATTTCGAATTCCTCAGAAAATCTTTTAAAACTGGAATCTGCAACTGAGAACCAAAGCCACACCCTTTCACTCAATTAAACAAAAAAGTAAATGTTTGTTTTTATATATTTAATGTGTTTTATTGATTCCTTAATTTGATAAAAGGTTTTGTTTTTTTTCAAACACCTTATTTAAAAATAGCAATAGCCCAGCTGGTGTGGCTCCATGGTTGAGCGTGGACTTATGAACCAGGAGGTCACGGTTCAATTCCCAGTCAGGGTATATGCCCAGGTTGAGGACTCCATTCCTAGTGTGGGGCAAGCAGGAGGTAGCCAATCAATGATTCCCTCTCATCATTGATGTTTCTATCTCTTTCTCCCTCTCCCTTCCTCTCTGAAACCAATAAAAATAAATTTAAAAAAACATCAATATAAGGAAATGATCAGGCACAAGATTACCAGAAAAATAAAATTGATAAATGACATATATACACACACTATATATCTGTGCATGTATGCATATATATGTATATATACACACACACATACATGTATACACTACATATGTTTATATATACATACACACTGTATACATGTATATAAGGCTTTTGCACATACACATATGGAGTTTATTATGCTTTATATTCTACCATGCATTATATTATAATATTATCTCTATTTTACAGCTTAGGGAACTGGAAACTGAAGCATAGAGTGTTTATTAACTTTCATGCAGTCATACAGCTAGTAAAATGGCTAAAGCACAAAGTAAACAGGACATACTAATATAAAATAGAGGTCAAAAGAGTACAAATAAAATTCCTAATTTAATATTGCCTTTATGATTAGTTACACCATTTCAAAACTAATTTAACCCTTAAGGAACTTCTTATTAAAAAATGTAAAACAAATGGCTCTTACAGTTTATCAAAAATAAGAAAAAGGTTTCTAATGCAATTTTAATTTTTCTTTTGACATTTCTTTGCATGACAAATTTAGAAAATATGACTGAGAAACCAAGAAACCACCTACTGGTGGACATATAAACAGAAATGCCTGTGCATTAGAAGCTACCTATAAGAAATTTTCCATGTTTAACTAAAACTAGTTTTATCTTTCTCCAATTTCCAGAGTGGAAATCAATGACTTCTAAAGAATAAAAACAAAAGAAAACTAGAAAAGCAAACAAAAAACAAACAAACAAATTATATATTTTTTAATTAGAAGGCAGACTTGGAAGAGGAAAAATGTCTTTTTTATACCACATATTAATCCAAGACTTCCCTTCACTTGAAATTTATTTATTTGTTTTGCCAGAGTATACTTGGGTTAAATGCACCCCCCACCCCTGCCCATGTGGGTAACTAAGTAAGAAAGCACTTTGTTTTTTTTTCTCTGAGAAAACAAAATGAACCAGCTTAAATTCTGAAGATTTGCTTATCTCTTCCGGCCCCACAATTTACCTTCAAACAGCTTTTCAAAAACTACTGAAAGTCAGGCTACTTTTGCTGGAGGCAGGTCACAGAAACACAGCATTATTGTGTCAGCTGATTAATTATTTTGATTCTGCTTTGATTTATTATTGGGGGAACATTGTTAGAAATAGTTTTAAAATGTTTTTTAATTGATGTGTTAAAGAATACAAATGTATCTGTACATATACATGCAGAAGTATCTATAATAATGAAAGGGTAATATGCTAATTAGATCGGACGTCCTTCCTGACGAAGCCGGGGCAGGAGGGAAGCCAGGCCGGGTCCCGGGTGCTGGAAGCTGGGGGAAGGAAGGCCTACTCTTGCACGAATTTTTGTGCATCAGGCCTGCACCCTCTCGCAGTCCAGGACCCCTCGGACATCCTTCTCGCAATCAAGGACCACTGGCTCCTAACCGCTCTCCTGCCTACCTGCCCAATTGCCCCTAACCACCTTTGCCTGCCTGATCACCCCTAACTGCTCACCTGCATGCCTGATCGCCCCTAACTGCCTCTGCCTCAGCCCCCACGGCTGAGGCTTTGTCCAAAAGGACGTCTGGAATGATGTCTGGAAGGTCATTCGGCTGCCCGGTCTAATTAGCATATTATGCTTTTATTATTATAGATTTACATACACATATAGTCAGGTTTTATCATGGACAATGTTTTGATCCTGGGACCCCTGGTGAGCCAAATAGTACACAGTACAAAACATACCCATATAAAACCATTACCAAATATTCAATTAATTAAAGTAAAAAGTCAGAATTGATTTAAGAAAATCAGGAATTTGACCTGAAACAACTTCTAGATTGTTATATTTTATTTCTACCCCCTTGCAGATAAATTTTACCTGGAGAACATAAAATCTGGATTAGTTTTTATAGACATCACCACCATACTTGCAGAAAATACTAGCAGCAAAAGCTTATTGCAACATATATTTTATCAGCTTCAAACTATTTCCTGCCAAGGAAGAAATAGGTTCTCCTTTCCAACTTTATATATGTAACAGATCAACATAATAGAATATTTGTTGATCTATTATCATTTTAAAAATTTGTTTGATAATGATACTCATAAAAATGCTGATTTCTTGGTATTTATTTTAAAGGAGTTATAGGGCAATTTCCAGTTTATATTGATAACCATAAAATAAATGGATTCTTGTATCTGAGAAACAGACAAAAATACTGTATATCAGTTTATTTCATACTTACAAGTTATACGATTTGAAAATATTTCTACAAAGTTTTGCCATTTTTATATCTTCAGAAAACATCCCATAATTTTAAACCAGTTCAACAAAGCTTATCTTTGTTCTCTTCAAGGGCTGCATTTTACACCCCTTTGTTTTCCCTTTCACAATACCTGTATTTCCATCAAGTTTCTTAATAACGGGGGTAGAGGTGGGGGAAAACAATGGCTTATTTATTTTACCCAAAGCCTTTCACCTATTAAAAAGTCCCATGGAATTGACCCTGAGGATTAGGTTATGGCAAAATTCCAGTGGACTTTTTTTTTTTTTCGAATCAAGAACTTTGCAATACAAATGATTGTTAAAACTATTATATGTGTTTTAACTGAAATATATACTTCAGGTCACCATCCAAGAAAGAAATAAGAAAGAAGAAAAGAAAGAAAGAAAGAAAGAAAGAAAGAAAGAAAGAAAGAAAGAAAGAAAGAAAGAAAGAAAGAAAGGAAAGTTTATATTGAGAATATGGGATTAAAATGCATTGTAAATAACTACCTTTATTGGCATTTTTAATGTTACTTTTGTCCTACCTTTTTGCAGTCTGATTCAGAAAGCAGTTTATAATAAGGCATTGTCCATTGCAGACATCCAAATAGAAGGTCTTTTAATGACAAGTTTCTACTATACAGTAGTATTCAATATGCATTTGATTTAAGAGCATTATCCAGTGAATACAACTACTTTATAATGGCCAAATCAATGATTTATGTTGGACCAAAATATTCATCAATTAATAATAAAGAATACTGTCTGTTCTTTCAGAAACAGAATCAACAACAAGTAAACACGCGCAGACACACACAAAAAATAAACCATCAAAATCTGGTCCTTTTAGTCTCTCTCTGACAGTGGGAAACTTCTAAGATATTAAAGAGAAATATTAATTCTTAATTAGGAGAATGCTATGTTTGTTAAATATAAAAATAAAGGAAATAGTCCTTGGCCTGAGCTACTTATTTGGTTATGCTATTGGAAAAAAATGGTTGCATCTTCCAATAGTATCCCAATTAACATTATAGTTGTCCAAATAAATGGGCAATCACTTTTCTCAACCTGCTTGTTAATAATTTATAGAAGAACAAATGTTAATAAAAACAAAATACAAAATTTTCCATAGTCACTGCCAATTGTTAGAATTTGAGAAAAATATTTGGGTGAATTTTTTTTTTTAAATTAAATCTTTATTGTTCAGATTATTACATTAGTTACTCTTTTTTCCCACCATAACTCCCCTCCACCCAGTTCCCACCCCACCCTCCACCCTCACTCCCCACCCACTGTCCTCACCCATAAGTGCATGATTATTGTCCAATCTCTTCCCTCACCCCCACACCCCTCTCCCCCCCCCCAAGAATAGTCAGTCCATTCCCTTTCTATGTCCCTGATTCTATTATAATCACCAGTTCATACTGTTCATCAGATTATTTATTCACTTGATTTTTAGATTCACTTGTTGATAGATGTGTATTTGTTGTTCATAATTTGTATCTTTACCTTTTTCTTCTTCTTCCTCTTCCTCTTCTTAAAGGATACCTTTCAGCATTTCATATAATACTGGTTTGGTGGTGATGAACTCCTTTAGCTTTTTCTTATCTGTGAAGCTGGCCTTCACTTCTGAATGATAGCTTTGCTGGATAAAGTAGTCTTGGTTGTAGGTTCTTGGTATTCATCAATTTGAATATTTCTTGCCACTCCCTTCTGGCCTGCAAAGTTTCCGTTGAGAAATCAGCTGACAGTCGTATGGGTACTCCCTTGTAGGTAACTGATTGCCTTTCTCTTGCTGCTTTTAGGATTCTCTCTTTGTCTTTAGCCCTTGGCATTTTAATTATGATGTGTCTTGGTGTGGTCCTCTTTGGATTCCTTTTGTTTGGGGTTCTCTGTGCTTCCTGGACTTGGAAGTCTATTTCTTTCACCATGTAGGGGAAGTTTTCTGTCATTATTTCTTCAAATAGGTTTTCAATATCTTGCTCTCTCTCTTCTTCTGGCACCCTTATAATTCGGATGTTGGTACGCTTGAAGCTGTACCAAAGGCTCCTTACACTATCTTTGTATTTTTGGATTCTTTTTTCATTTTGCTTTTCTGGTTGGGTGTTTTTTGCTTCTTCATATTTCAAATCTTTGACTTGATTCTTGCGACCCTCTGGTCTGCTGTTGGGAGTCTGTATAATATTATTTATTTCAGTCAGTGTATGCTTAATTTCTAGTTGGTTATTTATGACAACATCGAGGGTTTCACCAGCCTTCTTGAAGATCTCACTACATTTATCGGCGGTCTCACCAGTCTTTTCGAGGGCCTTATTAAATTTATCGGCGGCTTCTAGACAGTTCTTTAAAGACCTTAAAAGTGTAGTTTTGAACTCTATATCCAACAGTTTGCTTTCCTCCAATTCTGTCATTTGTGTCCTGTTTCTTTGTCTCGGCATTTTTTATGCTTCTCTGTGTTGATAGAGTGCCTTTCTGTGCTAAGTGTCCCAATTACCTGAGGTAGACACTCTTGGTGCACCCCCTCGTGGGCTTTGTGCACAGTCTTGTTGTAATTAAATCTTGATTGTTGTAGTTATCACTTTGAGGAATTGACCTCCAGGCCAATTGGCTGTGAGAATTAGCTGTGTCTGCAGTGGGAGAACTTCGGTGCTGGAGACACCCCTCTGGGGCTAGACTTGCTTCGATGGGGCTTTGGTGCTCACTGAGTCTGCCCCCTGAGTGTGTCTTTTATGGTTCCAAGGAGCTGCAAACTGGATGGTCCCACTCTGACCTCTGGGCTTCCTGGCTCCTGGATCTCTAGGGAGGTGCTAATCTAGCCTTTGCCTGAGGCTATCCAGCAAAAGTCTCCCTGCAGGGCTTCGACGGGGCTGGTCTCAAGGATCAACAGGGTGGGGTTAGCAATTATGGCTGCTCTTGGTCTTGCCCTCAGAGGCTCTGCTTCTCAGTGTCCCAGTAATCGCTGCAAGCCCCATGGAGAGAAAGCTGCCCTAGGGTTCTGAGCGATGCCAGACAGTACCGACTCTCCCGTATGAGTCTGGGTCCCTAGAGACTCGCCTGGAACTGGAGCTCAGAGCCTGAGACTCCCTCCCTATTGAAAACGACAACCATGGCCTCAGCCGCCAGCCCACTCCACATGCACTCCGCACCTTAGTATTTTACTTCAGCACTGCGCCTCCTCTGAGTCTCGGTATGCTTTTCTCTTTCCTCCTAGTTGTAGAATTTCCACTCAGACAGCCTTCCAGTGGTTCTGGATGATGTCTGTTCCGTCTTTTAGTTGTATTTTTGAAGTGGTTGTTCGAGGCAGCAAACTCCGGTGTTTACCTATGCCGCCATCTTGGTTTCTCCTGGGTGAATTTTTTATTTTATGAACTATGTACCTTTAAGAAAAATGACTTGGAAAACTTAGATGAATTTACATGAAATACACAATAATATAATGTAGTTAACTTCCAATAAATAACAACTTCTATAAAGTGAGTCATGACTGCTTTAAGGACCACATTCTAGGACCCAGCACTATGCCACAGGTCTGTAAGTGAGCATAAAAGTAACACAAGCATTTGCCTGTCTGACTTTGGCCCTGCTGGTAGAAGAAATTGAGTTGAATACAGGTAGAATGACCTTTACTTGAATCATAAATTGAAGCTCTGTGAGATCAGGAAACTTATTCTTTTTTTTTTTTTTGCATGTATTGTTTCCCCAGTACCTAGCACAGCGTCTAGCACATACTCAATGGACTCAAAGTTCTATATGGTCAATTATAAGGCCTTGAATTAAAAATTACACATCCCAAGACAAATTAGAATGTGTAGGGTAAGAGTTCCAACATTGACATAAAGGAGGTTTGAGCGGGGAATTTCACAGAGTCTCAGAGCTTCCCTAAATGCCTCCTAGTTCTGGAGCATAGCAATTTGCCATGTCAAAATGATAGTAAAGTTCAATAACTCCTGTTTAGACATGGCTGGATATCAGTGTGTAGATAATGAAAATAAATGTTACCTCTTAAATCATGGAGTCATACAATAATTCCCAACAAATAATTGTGTCTTTTTTTTTTTCAGCAAGTCCTGGGGTATATTGTTAATAGTGTGAGTAGTTCCATCTGAGGGAAAATATCAAACTTTGTGTATTTGGGAAGTTTAGTTAACTTATGTGAACCTCATTTCCTCATCAGTAAAATGTACAAGTACAGAGCTTATGGGTAGTATTGTGAGAATTAATGCATTAATAAACTTACAGCCACATTTGAGAACAATGACTACCATATATTAAGTGTTAGGTATTAGCTAGAGTTAGCGACATAAGACTAGAACTCTAGAGGTAGCTCAGTAGTGGGCAAACAGGCTTAAGATCCCAAGATTTAAAATCTGATGACAGTTGGTAAAGCCATGAGAATAAATGGGTTATGTAAGAAAAACAACACAGTGAGAGAAGCACACAAGCCAAATCTAAACACTCAGATATATGTACACTTATTAAGGAATAAGAAAGCTATGTGGAGAAGTAGGAGTGTGGTAATGGGTAGAATACTGGCAATGAAGTTTAATGGAATCAGAATTCAAATTTTACCTCCTATTTTCTAGCATAATGCTGGCCTGATTTTATTATCTCTGATGCTCATTTTTCTAAGCTATAAACTGGGAATAATATCAAAATGTCAGACTTGCTGAGATGATAAAGATTGCATTAATTAATTAGAGCATGTAATGCAAAAATATTATTAATATATGGTAGTTTTTATATTCAGTTAGTAGGCAAAGAATGAGACAAAATAGACAAGAAAGAAGGAAGGAGTAAAGAGAGAAAGAGGAAGAAAAAAGGAGAAAAGAGAGGGATAGAGAAGGAATAAAGAAAAGGCAGAAGGAAAGAGGAAAAAACACAAACAAAAAAGAACAAAAAGCCCTGTACGATTTGGCTCAGTGGATATAGTCAGCCAGCAGACCAAAGGGTCCCGGATTCAATCCTGGACAAGGACATGTACCTCAACTGCAGGCTTGATCCCTGAATGCATGTGGGAGGCAACTAATCAATGTGTCTCTCTCATGTCAATGTTTCTGTGTGTCTTTCCTCCTCCCTTCCACTCTCTCTAAAAATCAATGGAAAAATATCCTCAGGTGATGATTAACAAAAAAAGAAGAAGAAAGAGCCCTGGATGGGTGGCTTAGTTGGTTTGAGTGTCATCATGTACACCAAAAGGTTGCAGGTTCGATTCCAGGTCAGAGTATATACATAGGTGCTGGTTGGATCCCCAGTTGGGTTGGGGAATGTATGGAAGGCAACCAATCAATGTTTCTCTCTCTCTCTCTCTCTCTCTCTCTCTCTCTCTCTCTCTCTCTCTCTCTCTCTTTCAAATGAATAAAAGCATATCATTGGGTGAAGATAAAAAAGAAAGTAAAGAGAGAAAAATGCAAGAAGGAAATAAAAGTAAAGAAAAAAGGTATATTGCCAGGAAATTTTAATTTTGAGGAAAACATGGCAGTGTTTCAAAATGTGTTCAATATTCCAGGGGGTGGAGGGAGAGGTGAGGGGAAACAGAATCATAAAAGAAATTTTACTACAATAACTCCTGTGTCCTCTGATATTTTCATTATACTTTGAAAAATGTGTTTTGAAAGAAAGTTTGCTATATGTTTATATAAACACACACACATACATATAGACAGGAAAGTAGCAAGTTTTTGTGACATTTACTGTTGTTTTGTTGTTTGTTGTTTGTTGATCAAAATGATGTTTTTCATTACAAAAAAGTAAAAGATTGCATGGAATATAATACCCCAGACATTTAAAATTATTATTTTTTATATAGCTTTCCATATTTTCTAAGCATATAGGTGCATGTGTTTTTGTATGGCTTCATATTTTATGTGCACTTTTTTCATTTAGCAATACAATGACTGGTATGTTTCTACAAGTCATTCTAAATGATTGGATAGGATGCACTATGCTTTCTAAACTAAGTTCTTATTGTTGAATAATTAGGTTGTTTTCCTTATTTTACTACTGAAAACAAAATTGCACTGAGAAGCCCAGTACATAAATCATGTCCAGAGAATGTTTTTAGAAATAAAATATTTTTCAAAGCATTTTAAAAGTTCTTGTAAATCAAAGGCAGTCATTTAAATGGAATCAATTTAAAGAGAAAAGTAAGGAAAATTAACACTAATCAAGTAATACATGTTAATATATAACATACTACAAATTAGGAGGGGGGGACTTTGAAGAGTGCCAGTAAGTGGCACACTTTATACAGACAATGATCGAGGAGGGTTTGATCTCACATTCTTCAGTAGAATCTCAGGACAGCAAGAAAACAGGCAACAAAAAGTTGTTGGTTAATTTTGTTTCTAATTGTTTTACCGTATCCCGTCTGGGCGCAAGCGGAGAAGAAAAAATGTAATTGGCTCCAGATGGTGATGTCTGCATCCCCCTTGCTTTCCTCTGCTGTGAGGTCTGGCTTTGGAGCCAAGTGGGGAGAACTGGAATTGTGAAGGGGAGAAGGAGAAGAAATGTGACAGATGGGCAAACAAGAGGAGAATCCAGTAAGAGGGCAGGAAAGGAGGCTGTGAGAGGACTTCTGAGTGGTGTGCACCTGCTTGGAAGTGGAAGAGCAGCGTTAAGGCTGCTAAGAGCTCCATTGCTAAAGTTCTGACAGGAGTCTCTCAAAAGGTTAGGCCCGTTTCCTCCCCTACACACTTTGTTCCTTCTCGATTAGAGAGAAATATATTTACCTATTTGAGAAGTCTTTTTAGAAAATTTGGAATCCTGTTGAGATATCAGCACTCTAATTTCCAGGAGGCAAATAGCTTCTTTGCTGGCTATTAAAAATGGTGTTAAAAATAAAATAAAAAAAGATAGTTTCAATGAATTTTATAAATTTTTCTAAATGTTATTTATACAAAGTTTAATTCTAAATGTTAAATAAAAGATAAAGTTGGAGTACAATAAACACATTTAATATTTACTAGGTATTCAATAGGGAAGCTCCAGAAAGTGGCTACTCTGGCAGCTTGGTCCCAGCACAATGACTAAGACAAGAAAGAATAGAGCCCCAGTCAACCCGTCAGACATACAGAAGGAACAAAAAAAAACCACACACACAAAAAAAACAAAATAAAAACCTTTGTCATGAAAGCTACTGTAGCAAAACCAAGGTTAGCCCCAAATAATGCACACCCCAAGAGAAAAGTAAAGGGAAGAATCAAGAAATTCACATAAGATGAAGCATAAGTGAAATAGAGATGAAATATGTACAGATAAAAGAGCATACTCCTCACCAGTCATAAAAATGTTAAAACAATAATTGTGTATGTGTGTGTATTATGCATATATTATAAAATAGGAATCAACAGAAGGCGAATAAGGATGACAAGCTAATGACATAACTGTTTGATAAATAATCAGGAGCCTTAAAGAAATAATCAGAGCTGCCTTCAACTTCTTATACATGGTAGTTTTTCATAATGCTATTTATTACTATGAGGAATTTTTAAAAAACACAAAAAGTCTTTGTTTTACTATACCCAAGAATAAGACAATGGTTAAATATATTTTTGTATGTTCCTATTGTGATTATTATATAGACATTAAAAGTATATGTTTGTAGGTGAGGATGTAGAAATCTAGATTTTTATATAAATCATACACATCTGTATAATTTCCCACACTTTGTGAGCCTCTGGTATGTAGACCAAATGTGTGTGTGTGTGTGTGTGTGTGTGTGTGTATGCAAATATGTGGCGATGGTTTGTGACTTTAGGTGTTAGATGTCAAGACAAAATCGGGTAATGAGAGAGGGGAGAAGCAACTCTGAAAGAGGGCATCTACTGAGAATGTACTCAGCAAAATGCTATGCCCTGTGCCCTGGGATCCACCCCTGCAAGGCCATCAATCTTCAGTCATGTTAAAAAAATTCTTAAGGAGCGTTTTATGCACATTCCCTAAAAAAATTTATTGTAAACATATGCTCCTTAGGTTTGGGATTTGGGGTTATGTTTTAGAAAGTACTGAATTTGCGTCGGAATTAGAGATAATCTGAGCAGCCAAGAAGTTAATGGACATGATTTAGAAAGAAAAATGGCAGGAAGTGAAAATTTCAAAATATTAACAGTAATATCTCTGGGTGGTATAATTTTAGGGAATTAAGTTTCTTTCTTATTTTCTATTATAGTTTTCAGATATTATATAGGATGTATTCTGTAGGCTGTACACCTACACTAGTTTATAATAAAAATGAATGTAACTTTTTAAAGCAAGTTTTAAAAAAATCATTTCTATTGAGAACTTCTTAGCACGCTCTAAAAGTTTATATTGTATATATTAACCATTATTTTAAACAACTACAAATAAGGATTCATGCCATAAATCCTTATTTGAATTTAGTATTAGTGAAAAGCTAAACTTGTGCCTTAGCCGGTTTGGCTCATTGGATAGAGCATCAGCCTGCAGACTGAAGGGTGTCAGGTTTGATTCCTGTCAAGGGCACATGCTTGGGTTGTGGGATGGATTCCCAGTAGTCAGCCAATCAATGATTCTCATTACTGATGTTTCTATCTGTATCTCTCTCTCCCTCTCTTTCTCTCTGAAATCAATATTTTTTTAAAGCTAAACTCGCTTAATGAATTAATTGTATTATGGTAAAGAAACATCATCTTGTGTCCCTCCTTTAAAATATTTTTATTTTGTTTGCTTTTTTTTTTTTTTTTGTTAATCCACCCAAGGATATTTTTCCATTGACTTTTAGAGAGAGTGGAAGGGAGGGAGAGAGACACACAGAGAGGAACATTCAAGTAAGAGAGACACATCGATTGGCTGCCTCCCACACCTGCCAGGGATGGAGTCTGCACTGAGATATGTGCCCTTGACCATACTTGAGCCTGAGACCCTTCATTCCGTGGGCTGACACTCTATCCACTGAGTCAAACCATCTACGACAAAAATATTTTTATTTTTCTGCCAAAAACAACAATGAAAAACAAACAAAGGAACAAACAAACAACTCAGCGCTGCTTTATGCTTATTAGCAGCAAATTTCTTTTTCCTGGATTTCTGTACATCTCTTATTTAAATTACATTTTAACATTATTTATTATTATTATGGTGGTTTCATTGTGCATTTATCATGTTGTAAGCTGCCTCCACTTATTTTGAAAGGTTTACTCCTGTCATGCTCCTCTTCACATGTAACTAGAATTCATCCCTAGGAACGGAACGCACCTCCATGCCTATGCATATATTGTTTTCTCTGCCTAAAGTCTACTTTTCTTTATGGCAGAACTGGTGAAATCCTTCTGATTCTATGAGGTTCAAATTCATTATTAGTTCCTCTGAGTCCAACAACAATTTGTATATTACTTCCACAGAAGTTGTTATATTAAATTGTAATGATTTTTTTACTCTTTTACCAGGCTGAGTTTCTTGGTGACTATAGTTACCTTATTCATTTTCTCAGCATCACTGCATACTGCCACAGAGTGGATGCTCAATAAATATTTAAATAGTTAATGTTAAAATATGAGACAAATATGTAAAACTAATGAACTCAATCAGTAACTCAAACCATTGCATATAGTTCAGGAATTTCTGTGCAATTTTTTTGAAATAGTTATCAAAAGCATGCTGCCTTTTGAAAAAAATCTGGTTTCTATTTATGCGGATTCATAGCCACTTCCTGTCCCATTTATATTTGTCTATTTGCCAAATCTACACTAATAAAAGACAAACATGCAAATTGACTGTACCTTTGCTATGCTTTAAGCCATGCCCACCAGCCAATCAGAGCAATTATATGCAAAGTAACCGAACCAAGATGGCAGCCAGCAGCCACGGAGCTGGAGCAAACAGAAGGCTTGGTTGCCCCAATAATGGAGGAAGTGAAGCTTCCTGCCTGCCACTGTGGGCTCTGAGCTCCACTCAAAGCAACAAAGTTTCAATTATAGAAAATAAATAAACCCCAGATACCTGCTTTCAGCTGGCGTGGCCATGGAACTGGAGCCTTGGGTTGCCCCTAGCGATGGAGGAAGCCAAGCTTCCTTCCTGGGTGGCTCTGAGCTCCACTTCAGGCTACAAAGTTTCAATTATAGAAGGTAAATAAATCCCAGAATAATAAAAACAAAAAAAGGAGAGGCTGGGAGCTTCCATCGCCGGGGGGGCTTGGCCAGTCTGTAAACAGCCCTCAGCCCCTCACTCAGACTAGCCAGGCACCCCAGTGAGGGCCCCCCACCCTAAAGGGGGTCTGGCCAGCCTGAAAACAGCCATCATCCCCTCACCCAGACTGGCCAAACCTCCATGGGGTAAGGGTCCCCACTGGGGGGGGCTTAACCAGCCTGAAAACAGGCATCAGCCCCTCACCCAGGCTGGCCAGGCACCCCAGTAGGGACCCCCACCCTGAAGGGGGTGTGACCAGCTGCAAACAACCATCAGCCCTTCACCCAGGCTGGCCAGGCACCCCAGTGGGGACCCCCACTCTGAAGGGGGTGTGACCAGCCTGCAAACACCCATCAGCCCCTCACCCAGGCTGGCCAGGCACCCCAGAGAAACCCCCACCCTGATCTGGGATACCCTTCAGGGCAAACCAGCTGGCCCCACCCGTGCACCAGGCCTCTATCCTATATAATAAAAGGGTAATGTGCAAATTGACCCTAACAACAGAACGACTGGGAATGACTGGTCACTATGACACACACTGACTACCTGGGGGCAGACGCTCAATGCAGGAGCTTCCCCCTGGTGACCAGTGCGCTCCCACAGGGGGAGCTCTGCACAGCCAGAAGCCAGACTGATGGCTGCCAGTACAGTGGTGGTGGTGGGAGCCTCTCCTGCCTCCTCAGCAGCACTAAAGATGTCTGACTGCAGCTTAGGCCTACTCCCCGCTGGCAAGTGGACATCCCCTGAGGGCTCCCGGGCTGCAAGAGGCATGTCTGACTGCCAGCTTAGGCCCAATCCCCAGGGGAGCGGGCCTAAGCCAGCAGGTAATCATTCCCCAAGGGGTCTCAGACTGCGAGAGGGCATGGGTCTGGCTGAGGGACCCCCCAGAGTGCACAAATTTTTCTGCACCGGGCCTCTAGTCTATATAATAAAAGCCTAAGCGACCATTATGGCAGAACAACCAGAAGGACAAGTTGCTATGATGTGCACTGACCACCAGGAGGCAGACACTCAATGCAGGAGCTGCCCCCTGGTGGTCAGTGTGCTTACACAGGGGGAAAGCCACTTTGCCAGAAGCTGGGCTCACAGTTGGCGAGCCTGGCAGTGGTGGTGGGCGCCTCTCCCCTCTGTGTCACCGTTCAGAAGTAGAGAGCCGAAAGGTAAGGAGCAGTGAGCAGGTGGGTGGTAAGGAGCGAGGGGTCTCGGACTGTGAGAAGGATGTCCAACTGCCGGCTTAGGCCAGGCCCCTAAGCCAGCATCCGGACAACCCCTGAGGGGTCCAGGACCCCTTACTGCCCACCTGCTCGCTCCTTACCGCTTGGCTCGCTGCTCCAATCAGACCTAAGCTGGCAGGCTAACATCCCCTGAGGGCTCCTGGACTGCAAGAGGGAGCAGGCCAAATTTTGTGCACCAGGCCTCTACTATTTAATAGAACTTACTTTGTGCCTAGTATTGAGCTAGACCCAGGTAATCAACAGAAAATAACATATGCATGATTAATGTCCTCATGAAGTTTCAATAGAGTAACAGAGGCAAATATTAAACAATTTAGTACAATTTTTTTTTAATTCATGGTTATGAAAAATACCAGCAGAAAATGTGGCATGCTCTAGGAGTTCATAATGGAGGTTGACAATGTTGCATTCTACATAGCAAGTTGGAAATTAATTTATAAAGATAATGAAGGTTGAAGGGTGGGGAGGTAGGGGCCATGGGAAGTCAGTGTGACTCTCCATCTCTTTCAGTCTTGAAATAGAGTAGTGGCCAAGTGATAAATAATACATTTTTAATTCATCTGACTATAAAAGCAAGTAAATCTAATACCTGTGATGTATAGAAAAATTACTTTCAAATAAAATTCCTCACTAATGGACACCTGAAAATTCTCACAAGGAGAATTTTTCTTTTTATTGTATCTATAGGAGAAGATGGATGTATCTGAACCTATTGTAATTGTTTCACAATACATGTAAATCAAATCATCATGCTGCACACATTAAACTTATACAATAATGTATGTCAATTATTTCTCAATAAAAACAAAAAATGTGCAGAAACACATATATTTAAGGAATAAAAGGCAAAATCATATAATGAAACATGAGAAGAAAACTAAGTTTTGATACAGCATGCAATTCGTTTCTAATAGACAATCTATTATATTTGTATATAATTTTTAATCAAAGCTCTTTAGCATAAATGATCTTTTTGTAGAGTAATCCTTCTTCTAAATACTTTTAAGTTCTTATAAACTCCTAGTAGAATATGATTTACATTAAATCAAGTTTGTCACCACTGAGCTAGGAATACCTATATTTTATTGCATTACTGCCTGATTATTTTTAGTACTTTCTATTTTGTCTCCAGTTCTAGAAACTGTACCTAACAGTGACTAACAACACTCCTTTACACAGAAGTGTCAACCATTTGCTGATTGATTTATTATTCTTGGTTATATTTTATTTCTGCTATCATCTTGATCTTATGCAATTCTTAATATATTTCAAATCTTAAATTTGTTTTGACAATTTATTTTATTTTCAATGTCTTTCCACAAGCATATATAAGCCATTGACTAGTAGTTTTAATAAACTTATTAATATGTCCCAGGTTAACCAGAATTAAAGCATATTGCTAACTACTTAGGTCTAAGTGATTTTGCATATTATGCCCATTTTTAAATGCATTAATTATCCAGTAGACCATAACAACTTCTTCAAAGTCCCCTTGTTCTATCAATACATAAGTTCATATTAGAACTAATTTTGACAACAGATTACTTATCCATGAGCCTAAAAGAGCTCAACTGCAGCTGTTACTTTCTAATTATGGACTCCCATATTTTGGCATTTTTAAATAAAAAGGCCTTTGACCCAAAATATGGCAATGGCTTTTTTTGTAATTAAGAAAAGGAAATATTAACATAATTCTTCTATGAGTAGTGTGAAGGCTTACAATATGTTAACTAACAACAACAATAAGCAATCTGCTTTCTGTTTCAGTGGGGTGAAAACCTCTAGAGAAATAAAAGACTGATCCAATAGAAAATAATATTTCAGGAGGTAAATTTTTCCTGTAACTCTATCAGATTTAGTTGCAAAAAATTATAAAAATGGTAAGTTTTGTGTATATATATACACAATTCTTACTTAGAAGTTTATAAATGAACAAACAAATTTGAAGACTGTTATGCATAACTTCATTAAAAATTATTTGGTGTTATGGAAAATTGAATTTGCACTATCAGTCAATCTATTTATTCTAAAATTTATGTTGCAATTAACACTAATTAAATATTTTGCATCTCAATCAAGGCATTTGTGATCCAATGCCTTCTGCATGATATGAGAATTTTTTAGTTGATTGTTCACATCATCTCACAGCATTTATTATTAATAATATAATGATAAAAATGTTAACAGTCACTTAGTAGAGGAGAAGAGCATAAACCAGACTGTGTACTAATCTCAGTTTCAGTGAGCCATGGCATCACATGGAAATTATTCAGTCATTCATCAACTATCTCCATTACCACTCAGATAGCCTCACACTTGTTAAACCCCTCCAGGCTGCATTGTAGGTGGTTTTTCCAAGATACAAACACTATTCTGTCCGTTCCCTATTAAACTCCATCATCTTCTAATATCCTCAGGACAAATTACAAAATGTTTACCTCTTGCCTTTTGCTTGCCTAATTTTTCTTTCTAAAATGTTCTCACTCCTCCCAATCTTTTTACCTATTAATATGTCAGTTCAAACATCCCTTCCTGTGTATCCTGCAACTGGCACCTTTGGGTCCTGTTAGTTGCCTATATCACAAGGCATCTTTTCTTCATTACACCTATCACCTTTATTCTTTATTTTGATTTTACTCTCTACCTCCCTTACTGGATTCATGAAGGTAAAAATAGAGTCTGGCTTTGCTTAGGATTATACCCTGTTTCCTAGCAAAGTTCATAGCATGTAGTTATTGCTCATCAACCCATTTGAATGAGGATTGAATCAGGAATTGAAATCCCTGTTCTCAATTTTTATCTGACTACTTAAGAGCAGCGTGAATTTGGATTAGTGTATGTGTGTCTTATCCTGAGATCACAGAAGGGACATTTCTATAGATTCTCAGCCTCATGGATAATTGTGCCTCATTATCCCTTGTACATTCCCCACATTCATTGGCCAATCTAAAGGTCACAGGTTTTCTTACCGTAATTAGAAAAAAGGGCTTTACTCAAATAATAGTAGGCTATAGTCATATGAAGTCCATCAAACCTAGTTTGGAACCATGGCAAGGCAAATATACCAGGAAGCCAAAGTCATTGAGTAATGCAACCAAAATAAAGCAGAGAGTTGTTCACCCTAACTGGTTTGGCTCAGTGGATAGAGCATCAGCCTGTGGACTCAAGGGCCCCAGGTTCAATTCCGGTCAAGGGCATGTACCCTGGTTGTGGGCACATCCCCAGTGTGGGGGGGTGTGCAAGAGGCAGCTGATCAATGTTTCCCTCTCATTGATGTTTCTAACTCTCTATCCCTCTCCCTTCCTCTCGGTAAAAAAACAAAAAAAAAATCAATAAAATATATTTAAAAAAATAAAAATAAAGCAAAGAGTTGTTCTAGAAGAAATAAAGAAATAGAATAAGAGAACTAGTGATAAGGGAGCATGTAGCTGGGGAGAGGAAGAGAAGGGAAGAGGAAGGGACATCCAGATGAACAGAGTGTGCAATAGTTACCTTGTGACTTTCCAATTACCTGTGTCCTGCTCTATGCACATTTTTTCGCTGATATTTTCTTGTGTCCTTGGAAAAACTCCCATTTTTGTCTGAATTAGACTGAATTTCTGTTCATTTTAACCAACTATTCCTGAATAAGATATTGAGTTTCTTAAACTGACTCTATACATTGTCTCATTGCTAAAAGGGATTAACAACAGGTCTGGTACCTATCTCATAATGTTATTGTTAGAATAAAATACAATAATGTATGTGAAAGCACATGCCTTTATACAATTTTAATTGATTTCTTCAGATAGCCATTCAATAAAAATTAATTATATGCCAACAATGGGTCAGATATTGAGCTTTTTTCAGAGATTCAATGCTGAGTACGTCTGTACAATATCTGGGAAATTCATCATCTAATAAAAAGCACTACACACAATTATTTATTATTGTGATATGAAACTATAAAAATATTTTTATTTCTACTTTTTCTTCAGCTCCTAAAACTTCTTGTGTCATGTACTATCTAGTCAGTCAAGGACAAGATATGAATTACTTCATTAAAATCTCTTTTTCCACACTGCAAAGCTTATTGTCATTGTTATGTAGAATTTTGTATGTAACTTAATATAAATAAGTAGTTAATTATTCAGAAAGATCTAATAATTACTAATGCAAGGAGCTGGTTATTTTTTTTAACATAAAGCACATATGTTAAATATTATCTTTACACAGAAACAATATAGACTTCACCCTTCAGAAAGGACTATAGTTACACTCACTGTCTGAGTATTTTAATATAGCACAAACTTTGAGATTCAATTCAGTGTTGCTAAAATTCTGCTACAAAGACCCTAGTATTCTGCAAGGTTCTTGTAAGTATTACGTAAACAATTTTTGAGGTAAACAAACAACTAGACTTCATTCTCTTCTCTTCTCTTTCATATATATATATATATATATATATATATATATATATATATATATATTTATATTCTCAGAATATTATATCCCTGGGGGAAAAAGAATTTGGAAAATGTTAGTCTAGAAGTCATCTTGTGTTTTTTTTTATTTGTTCTTACCATTATGGGGTGCCAGCAATTAGGAATGTTAGGGTAATCATTCTCCCAATCTTTTAAACCTTGCACAAGGCACTAGGACAAATATGCTTTCAAACAAAACAGACATTGCTCTTGCCCTGTTCCTCAAAAGACAAGTAAATAGAGAGTAAGTGAGAAATATAAATATACTAGAGGCCCAATGAATGAAATTTGTGCAAGGGGTTCAGTCCTCGCAGACCCAGCTGCCTTGGCCCTCGCAGCCCAGGCTTTGTCCTGAAAGGTCGTCTGGATGGTCATCCAGAAGATCGTCCGGATGGTCCTTCTGCTGTTCGGTCTAATTAGCATATTAGTTCTTTACTTTCTACCTCCCTTACTGGATAATAACAAAGTGTGATAAGAACTATAAATAGCAAAAATAGAGAGTACCATGTGAGAACTTTTCTGTGGGCAGGGGCAGGAGTTGGCATGAGAAGGGACAAATAGGGAAGGGCTACATAGGAAGTAACACTTCAGCTGAGATCTGAAAAATAAGGTTAAGCCAGTATCACAGATTGCATTCGCTGGAAAGCAGACTTTGAGATAGAGATTAGCCTCTAAAAAGTGAACATCTGTACAGGGGAAGGAGAGGTGCTGGATTAGCAGAGTGAGAAATTGGGTTTATATTGTCTCAGTGAATGCCTTCATTGTCCTGACAGAAACCTCTGAAGCTGGAGTGGCCCTATGGAGATTTCCACTATGGGAGGGAAAGGGAAGATCAGTTAGGTGGTTAGGGAAAATGTTTATTGGATTTAGTGACATGAAGGTCATGAAGATGTTCAGAAGAGAAATGAAAAGTAGGACTGCCAACTAGAGTGTTGAGGTCCTTTTGAGGTTAGAGAGATTAGAGTTCATGAAATGATATGTGTTATTTTCTCTAGTAGTGTTAACTGTACTCATAGAAGATAGATGTCGAAAAGGTACAACGCTAGAATACTTTGCCAAGTTAACAGAAGAAAATGGGGATAAGGATGTATTTTACATGGGTTAATTATAAAGATAAACTATGGAATTTTAGAGTAATGAGGAGAGAATTAAAGACAGGAGGAGCCTGAATAACAGAAAGGAAATAGTGTGGTTAATTGATTAAAAGACTAAAAAAATGAGGTCTAAGAATTTAATAATCAGCATTTGAACTGAAGAGATAGGAACTTATGGTCAGAGAGCCAAATATTTAGAAAGATGATATTACCTCTTGCTGAATATAAACCTGGTTTGTGCCTGCTGTTCTAACATATGATTGGTGAAATGATTAATAGCATATCCTTTCATTCTCAAAATTTTCCCAGTTTGAATAAGCTATATGACTACTCTGAGAATACTTAAATACATGAATTCTAAGGTAGAGTATATTATGGTGTAGACAATCTGCTGTACAGGTAGTTAGGCAGACGTGAGCAGAGCAAGGACGATGGGCCAGGTACAGAAACTCACCAGGACAGAAAGCCCTGAAGGACTAGCAAAGGGCAAAACTGAGAAAACAAGAACCTTGCCCTCAAGGTAACCTTTCCTCCCCTCACATATCCTTGGTCATGCGGTTTGGGCACCCTGACTTTTCCTGTTTAAAGATAATGTCTAGGCCTCCATTGTATTTCAGCTACAGGCCCAGAAAAGCAGCAAAACCAGGCAAGTGATGCCATGGCTGCCTCAGAACCAGCTTCATTGACTAATGCCCACTGACTTGACACCAACCAATCAGTGGAGACCATGACCCTGAAAGAGAACACCTGGAAAGCTGATGAATATTCTCTTGAGGCCCTCCCCTGAGACCTCCCCTAAGTTCCCACCTGCAAGAAACAGAAAAGTACCCAGGATGAGCTCTCCCCCAGGGGAGCAGCCCTTGCCATTCCCTTCCCCTTCTTCCCTCTAAGGCAGCAGTTCTCAACCTGTGGGTTGTGACCCCTTTGGGAGTTGAACAACCCTTTCACAGGGGTCGCCTAAGACCATCAGAAAACACATATATAATTACATATTGTTTTTGTGATTAATCACTATGCTTTAATTATGTTCAATTTGTAACAATGAAATTGGGGGTCACCACATGAAGAACTGTATTAAAGGGTCACGGCATTAGGAAGGTTGAGAACCACTGCTCTAAGGGATCCCACAAGACTTGCAACCAGGGGAGTTGCAACCAGGGGAGCAAGGGACAGCAATAACTTGTCCTGGGCTAACTTCAAGGCCCCTTTTCAATGACTTCTCAGTGAGCCAAAGCAGCCCAGCCTAGGCTCCCCTATTGCTTCTTGTATGACCTTCCTTGTTTCACTGGCCTAAGTGTATTTTTGCTACAGCCAATAAATTCTTTCTTCCTTTGCTACACTTTGTCTCTTGATTGAGACCTTGCCTTCAAAAACAGAAGAACTGAGGTCTCTTCATCTCCCTGGTAACATTTGGTGCCACAACCTGGATTTTTTGCCGGGGTCCAACCCCAGCGGGTCCAGGGGTCCCCAAAGGTGTGGACGGAGTCGGCGAAGACTATCCACCTTCTTCCTACGGTGGAGTCTGATCCGTCCCGAGTGTGGAGGTTCTCAATGGGGCGGCTTACCTAAGGGAATCCTGTTCCAGGGGTTCCCAAAGGTGTGGACGGAGTCGGCGAAGACTATCCACCCTCTTCCTACGGTGGAGTCCGATCCGTCCCGAGTGTGGGGCGCTTACCTAGGGGTCCCTGTTCGGGCGCCAGATGCTGGGGTCCAGCCCCAGCGGGTCCAGGGGTCCCCAAAGGTGTGGACGGAGTCGGCGAAGACTATCCACCTTCTTCCTACGGTGGAGTCTGATCCGTCCCGAGTGTGGAGGTTCTCAATGGGGCGGCTTACCTAAGGGAATCCTGTTCCAGGGGTCCCCAAAGGTGTGGACGGAGTCGGCGAAGAAGGAATGACACGGAGACAGAGTTCAGTTGATCAGCAGCCTAGCCAGGATCTCTAGCCAAGTTCTGGTCTTGATCTCCAGAGAGGCTCTGCTTCGGATCTCCAGCGAGGTTCTGTAGCCATGTTCCCTCGCTAGGTTCTCCAGCCAGGTTCTGTCCAGGCTCTCCAGTCAGGTTCAGTGTCCAGGTTCCAGTCAGGTTCTCCTGCCAATCTCTGTAGTCAGGTTCAGTCCAGGATCCCTTGCCATGTTCTCCTGCTAGGCTCTGTCTCTAGGCTCCGAGGCCAGTCCCTCTCCAGGATCCTCCGGCATGCTCTCTCCAGCGAAGTTCTTCTGTCTCTAGGCTCCGTGTAGGCTCTGTCTTCTTGATTCTGTTCTAAGTTCTGAGTTCTGAATTCTGTCTCATGATTTCTGTGTTCTGAGTTCTGAGTGTTTCTGTCTTGTTACAACTGTATTTATACCAGTTGATTCAATCCTATCAATCTCTATTACAAAGGTTAGGGCGTTTCTTATCTCCATTCCAGGGAGAAAAGATTATGTAGTTTAAGCATGATTGCTCGTAGTTAAAGGGATTAATTACCCGCCTGGCACTTAGTTGAGGGGTTTTATTCCCTCCCTAACTTCAGGGGAAAATCCCTACCTGGGGATTCAACCTTTCTCGGAGAGGTGACTTTGGTTAAAACACAGCGCCAAGAAGGTGAGCAAACATATTAAGAAAAGTATGCCATATATGCCAGGTCCCTTGAAACAGCAAGGATGGACCGGCTCCCGGCAATTTTTCTTACTGCGACTCAGATTGTTTCATCACCACCTTGGCTGGAAGGACATGACTAACTATGTTCTCTCTCTCTCTCTCTCTCTCTCTCTCTCTCTCTCTCTCTCTCTCAATTGCCTCATGGTGAGGGCATGGGACAGACTTTAAAAGGTGTTAGGGCACTCCCTGCTAGAAGACTCCTGTGACAGGTTGAGTGAGCAGGTCATGGACGAGGGAAGTTTGCGCTAGGCACCTCGCCGGCTGCCAGACAACATCCATGAACCCAGAAACACTGTAAATCGCAAGAGGTCCTTCCGTCCCTGAGATCTCTCAGGTCAGGTTCCAATGGAGAAAGAGAGCCTTGCCCTTTGGCTGGAAGGATGTTCTTTTCTTCCCTTTTTCTTCCTTCCTTTGTGTCTGGAGTTCAATGAATTGTTGAGAAGAACCTAGGTTCTAGAGAAGGGCCAAGATAACTAAGGACAGGAAAGACATGGATGGCTGCTTTTTAACTTTAGTTTCTCAACTGGAATTGCTTTTGGAGGACCATAAATGAAAGCTGCTTAAAATCACCTCAAACCTTTAGTCCACCCATTTACCACTACTACCTTACTTACATTAAGAACCTTTTAGCAAAATTCCATCCATAAAACCCCTTTACTCTGTTATCATCTCTGGATGCTCCAGCTCTATTTTCCTTTTCTGCTCCTTTGTCCTGGTCGAACAGACTTGCCTGCTCCCGGGTTCCGAGGCATATCCCACCCCAACCAGGTCTGCAGAGACACCCAGCACCCAGTAAGGTTTCACTTCCCCTCCTCTGAGATGATGGAGAGATTATGTGGCACCCTCTGTCTCTCATCCCTGCTAGATGGCGGAGACATCAAACGCTAGCTGGTCCTTGAGCAATGGGGTGCCAGGCTCCAGAATTGACTCCAGGACACTGGGATCTCTTAGTTCCTAACCTTGTCTTCCTTCCAGAGGGGAATCAACAATCTATACTGGAAGAGATTCCCCTGGCTTGTATCCTGGCTACCCGGGCATACTTACCCAGACCTTTAAAAAAGAAAAGACTGATTTTCCATTGTAATTCAGTATACAAGCTCCCTGATGGGGAGTATGGCCTCAAAACAGGAGCATAAATTATAACACCATTCTCCACTAGATCTTTTCTGCCACCAGCAGGGCAAATGATCTGAAGTCATGTATGTCCAAGCCTTTATGGCCTTAAGGGAAGACCCAGGCCTTTGTAAGACGTGCAGTTTTGTAGACCTGTTTTGCTGGTCCCAGGGAAATGGACAGAGGCTCCATATACCCAAGTCTTTATGGCTCTCAGGGATGACCCTAAGCTATGTGCTACCTGTAAACTACATCTCTTTGTAATTGCTACAGGGCCGGAAAGAAAAATATACCCCCGAAGCATTCCAAAAAATGGGTGAATGAATTTGTCCTTTGTTTGCCAACACTTAGGTGGCAACCCAATTCTTGAAATATTAAGAACTTCCGTCCTTATTTATAAATGAAGTCTTTACAGGGCCAGAGTTATGGCTCCACAAACAATTCAAAGTCCACCAAATCTTATCTTGACCATCTTTTAAAATGCAAGTTTCTAAAAGGTAATCCTAATTAAAAGAGAAAAACCTTAGCCATCTAAGCAAATCAAACTGACTTATTTTGACTGGTAAGCATTAATTGCTAAACAAGTCTTAAGTTCACCTTTTGGCCTTTTATTACAAAAAAGCTAGAAAATATATTTGGAACTGTTAATACTTGCCTTATACTTTGCTAGGTATGTCTCTTAACGGTAGAGTGTATTTGCAAGTAAAAGAACCTATATTTCCAGAAGCCATAAAATGTATTTGCCAATCTAAACAATGCTAGTCACTTCTCCAGCCTTCTTAAAAGTTGTCAAAAGTAAATGAAAAAGATCGTGTGCCCTCTGTACAAAAATTAGTATTATTTATCAAGAATTGTCATCTCTGATGCATTTGCAAATATGTTACGTCTTTGGAAAGGTTCATAAAAAGTACTGAGCTTACTCTAAATTACAGGTTTCTAAGCAGGTCATCATAATGTTGCTAATTTTAAAACCTTTTGCTTTCTAGATATAAGGAAACTTGTTTTGTTCCCTAGAGCAATTTGGCAAATTATACCCTCATAAGCAATATTGAAACATTTATATTTTCCTTCAGAATTTGGCAACTCTTAATGAGTATTATTTTCATGGCTATACATTTCTTTGCATGAATTCAATAAGACCAATTTCAATTGTGGTTTTACTAACCAAAACTTTGACTGGAACATCATGTCTGAGAGAGAAGTGCCTGGACTTTGGGTGTAACCAGCAAACCTTAAGTAATTAAGATTGACTCCCAAAACTAATTGAAGCTAATCAAAAGCCACTTGCAAGAAATGTCCTGGAGCCTTGCTTGGTCAGTGGTCCATGGAAGTCTTTTCAGGTGAGGCTGCTTTCCTGAAAGATGCCAAGCTGATGAATATTCTATTGAGACCCTCCCCCTGAGACCTTGCCTAAGATTTCCACCTTCAAGAGAAAGAAAGATATGCTCAGGATGAAAGACACGGTGCATTCTCTCTCTCCCAGCGGGACATGCCATGTCATTCCTTATCCTCCCCACCCCCACCCCAACGCTTCTTCCCTCTAGTGGACCCCACCAGACTTTCAACCAGAAGGGCAATGGGCAGCAGTAGCTCATCCCAGGAGAACCCCCTGAACCTGTCTCTAAGGCCCCCTTTACTCAGACTTCTCAGTGAGCCAAAGCAGCCCAGCCTAGGCTCTTGTGTCACTTCTTCTATGCCCTTCCTTGTTTCACTGTCCTGACTATATTTTTGCTGGAGCCAATAAATTCTTACTTACTTCACTACACTTTGTCTCTTGATTAAAGTTTTTCTTTCAAGAAGACAAAAAACAAGGTCTCATTATCTCCTTGGTAACAAGTATCATATGAGGTATATTGGAAATGCCTGCTTTCCTAAAATATCCCATATTATATGTAGATATCCACTAAATAGTATTTACATTTTATAAAGAACTAGTGGCCTGGTTGCATGAGTTCGTGCACATTAAAAGGAAATCAGGAGCCCGTGCCCGCGTGCCCAGGAAGTTTCCACATTCCCGTGAACCACGGGGAAGTTGAGTGGCGAGTCTGTCCTCCTCCCCACAGCTTCCTGAAAAAATATTTCCATATGTCCCCTCTGCAGTTAGGTTGTGCCTTGCCAGCCTGGAGGTCCCCATTGGACACCTGGGGCCATGCTGGAGGCTTTCCACCACTCGGAGCCAGATAAGAGATGCTCCGAAGTGAACAATATAAAGTTGGGGATCTTGGAGGGCAGAGGTGCTCTCTCGCCCACGCCTCCACCCTTCATATCCATCTCTCTGACTTTTACCCTGATTGTCAGTTGCCACCTTATGGCCACTTTTGTATTGCTGCCTTCCTCTGTAGCTCTGGGGCAATCAGTAAGGGAGGAGAATTGATCTTGATGCCTGAGGCAGACTTCCAGGAGCCTGGCTATGATATCAGGCTCATCCTGGTTACTCCCAGTATTCATGCTTCATCCATTCCTCAGAGATTGTACCTGTAGGCTTATGGGGTATGTGTCTTGTGGAAAGTTCTGGCTGAGCAGTGGCATCCTGGGGGCCAGGGACCAGCACTCCTGGGGGAGCCCTGTCCTTAGGCCCACCCACCTGCAGGAGCTCCCCAGGATCCAGGGGGAATGTAGGATCCTGGATGACGGCCAGGCCCAGGAAGGCCAGGCCTGGGAAGGGTGCGATGGGCTCTGTCTTGGACATGCTTGGGAGACCTGCTCCTTGGATTGGGATTTTCTTACTTTTTCCGGGGCTCTCTTCAGAGGTGGGGACCAGTTCAGCTTGGAAGTGGCAGCTGGGGGTGGTAGGAAGGAAGGAGGGAGAAGCTGATCGTGGTCCCCGGGTAAGGCGGGTAAGGCGCGTTCTTAGTATTTCAGTTCCGCATCAGAAGGAGCACGGTAATAGCTAAGGGGTGGAATGTGGCCCGAATGCCCAAGGGGGAGTCCCAGGGGGCCGGCGTCAGTATCAAGGTCATCCCGTCACCCATGAATGTTCCATGCAGCATTTGTTCACAGTAAATTGTGCCTGCAGGGTATAGGGGGTGATTTTTCCCCGCAATTCCCTGCCCAAGTGTGGAGCTGCCAGAACTGAACAGGTCAGGCCACACCTGCTGGTGCCCCTCTGCCCACCAGAGCTGACCAGTGCTCTGCAGGGATCCAGGAGCACATATTTGGTGCCAGAATGCCTCGCTCTCAAGATGGGGGCTGGCTCAGGCAGTATGTGTGTGAAGTGCCTCTGTGGGTTTCTCCCAGGTCCACATCTGAAGACCCAGAGGATAATAGGTAAGGTGGGCAGTGTAGCCACAGGGTCCGAAGAAAGCGTTCCGGTGGCTGATCTATGGTCATTCTGGCGACACCCCCACCACCTGGGTGTCAGGACTGCAGTCTGTTCGCTGGTGATTGTGCCTGCCAGAGGCGGGAGAGGCTCATGCACCACAGCTTCACTTGCCAGACGTGAGCCCGGCTTTTGGCTGAGCAGTGCTCCCACTGTGGGAGCACACTGACCAACAGGGGGCAGCTCCTGTGTTGAGCGTCTGCCCCTGGTGGTCAGTGTGTGTCATAGTGACCAATCATTCTGGTCTTTCTGCCATAACGGTTGCTGGGCTTTTATACATATAGACTAGAGGCCTGATGCACAAAATTCATTCAAGAGTAGGCCTTCCTTCCCCTGGCTGCCAGAACGGCTTCCCTCTGGCACCTGGGACACGGGCTTCCCTCCCAGCCCCAACTTCATCCGGGAGGTCATCTGGAAGGAGGTTTGGTCTAATTAGCATATTACACTTTTATTAATACAGATAGTTAAGCTCATACTATTGTATTAAGTCTAAGTCTTCCCAATGCACACTCATAGCATTTTTTATAAAATGTAAACATTTAGTGAAATTCTGAGGCATTCAGTAAATCACAGGTTAATGCTAATTGATTTGCCATTTAACTATCTTTCTCTATGTCAATAGAGACCTAGGGAAGTTGGAAGGCACTGAAATTAAAAAAAAAAAAAAAAGAGTTGAAAATTTGTAATGAAATGAACCAAGGAGATATAACATGGACCCATGATGTAAGACTGTATTGAATACAGACTTTAGTGAATTCATACTGCCCTTTTGAGTCCTTTTGGACGCTGAGTCCATATAGGGCCAATTTATGAGCCTCATTCCAAACATGGCCCTAATTTCCTTGTTCTTGTCTGACCTCTGAGGGGTTAAGAAGTCCCATCCTGATATCTGACCTTTTATCCCCTTCCAAAGCATGTGGATTTGTTTACCTCTTTAGAGTTTGCCAAAAGAAACTGCCCCCATTCCTTGCCCTAAAATAAGAGATTTATTAGATTTATTAGAAAGGATACCTTGTAGCAGAGATAAAATATCTGATTAACTGCAGGCTAAGAGATACCAGAAGCTGTCCTATTGGCCATTTGGCCTCCATAAAGGGTCAGTCATCGTTTTCTGTCACAGCTGGCCTGGCCCTGCCACTACTCCATGACATTTCTGGGAAGGGCAGTCAGTGGGCTCAGCAGACAGGTCATGTGCCGATTTAGTTCCTGATTTTGGTTAAGTCCCACGAGGGCCTCTGTGGGGCCTACAGATCAGAATTATTTTGCCTTTCCTCTTCTATTCTTACCACTGTCATTTGCTTTTCTAGGTATGAACCACAATCATTCTTCAAATAAGTAGTATGTGAGAATTGGAGCAAAAAGACCATTATTTTCTGGATTTTAGTAATACAAGGTGTCTATGCTCAGTTTCTCCCAGCCAAGCAGTGGCTTCTCAAGTAAGCATGAATATAAGGGGTTGCTAGGAAGCTCTACCTGCACAAGTTATCTGAGGAACTCAAGGTCCAGGAGAACAATAAATCATTGTTCCCATAATCTCTTCAGAGTAAAACTAGGGCATTCCTCTGTTGACAAAGGCAGAGTTATTTGGTAAAGGTCAGGAGGGTGTAGCTTAATGAGTGATTTGAAAAAAAAGAAGTTAGAGTGTATGTTTGATAAAATATTTTTAAAAAGCCTCTTGGACTGCTTCAGTGTGTGCTCCACCAACTCTCCTTACCCAGAAGAAAGGGTGTATCAAGGACTTCCCTTGTTAAAAAGGAGTGGTGTTAAGGACACAGGGGTAGACATCTGTTAGCCCAACGTACTTAAAGACACTTCTTTCACATAGGTTATAGTTTTGGTTTGAAAGTTCTAAAATATGCCATATGTCATATTAATTACTTCTCTTTACTGGGATTTACATTTACACAAACTGAAGATTTGTGGCAACCCTGTGCTCAACAAATCTGTTGGAACATTTTGCTAGCATAGTTTGCTCCCTCCATGTCTCTGCCATTTTTTTTTGTAAATCTCCCAATATTTGAAGCTTTCTAAATTGTTATTGTATTTGTTTTGGTGATCTGTGATCAGTGATATTTGATGTTATTATTGTAATTGTTTCCCACCCCATGAATCACACCATGTAAGATGGCAAACTTTTTAAAAATAAATTGTTAGACCACTTTATTTTATTTTTTATTGATTTCAGAGAGGAAGGGAGAGGTAGAGAGAGATAGAAACATCAATGATGAAAGAGAATCATTGATCAGCTGCCTCCTGCATGTCCCACACTGGGGATCGAGTCCACAACCCAGGCATGTGCCCTTGACTGGAATTGAACCCGGGCTAATGCTCTATCCACTGAGCCAAACCAGCTAGGGCAAGATGGAAAACTTAAGTAACAACTGTATGTGTTCTGACTGCTCCACTGACTGGTTATTCCCTAGTCTTTCTCCTTCTTTTCTGTCTCCCTCCCTCTCCTTGGGCCTCCCTATTCCCTGAGACACGACAGTTTTGGAATTGGGCCCATTAATAACCCTACAATGATCTCTACATGTTCAAGTGAAAGCGAGAGCCACCAATGTGGCAAACTTTCTTTTTGTCTTATTTGAAGATATTACTACAACCACCCCAAACTTCAGCAACTGCCACTAGCATCAAGGCAAAACCCTCCACCAGCAAAAAGATTATGACTCACAAAGGCTCAGATGATGCTAATGTTTTTCACAGTAAAGTATTTTTTTAATTAAGCAATATACAGTGTTTGTGTTTCTTCTGTTTTATTTATTTAGACACAATGCTATTGCACACTTAAATTACAGTCTAGTGTAAATATATCTTTATATGTACTGAAAAACCAAAAAATTTGTGTGATTCATTTTATTGTGATATTTGGAAACCAAAAAATTCATGATATTCACTTTATTGTGACAGTCTGGAACTAAACCCACCATATCTCTGAGGTATTCCTGCATTTAAAGTAACTACTTATGGGAATCATGGTGACTCACTTTTCTTGTTTGCTATATTTATTTTTTTTCACGTAAAAATATTGTTCACTTGTTATATGAGTCACAGTAGACTACATTATGCTGCATAACTGAAATCAGAATAAATTAACACACAAGAGCTCATGTATACTGCTATATACCCAAAGGCGCCCAGG
The DNA here is from genome assembly GCF_963259705.1 of Myotis daubentonii. Classification (NCBI taxonomy): domain Eukaryota; kingdom Metazoa; phylum Chordata; class Mammalia; order Chiroptera; family Vespertilionidae; genus Myotis; species Myotis daubentonii. The sequence continues at coordinate 50,134,800 of NC_081845.1, read as the reverse complement.
ATAGCTCCCAAGTGATGACTCAGGGATCCATTACCTCCACTTATGGCTCTATGATTTCAGCATGTGGCTTTCAGGTCACCATCACAGGAGGAAAGACTGAGTATGGTACTCATGTGTTCTTCTTAAATGCCTTGACTCATAAATGATACATTATTTATGTACATGGAAAAGATCACAGAAACTCCACCTAACTAAAAGGGGCAGGGAAATGTTGGGCAGTATATATATATGACATTTGGTAAGTAGTAAATGCCTCTATTTTACTTGGGCAAGATATTTCTCTCTCCTTTGCTCCTCAATATTAACTGTATTTTTAAAATTATTATTCCATGTTAGGCTTCTTATTATTTAAATAGGAAAGGATAATCAGTAGTAAACTTACTCATTCTATTTAAAGAATCATTACAACTGATAATTAGTAATGGAAAATTTTAGAAAAATCTTTTCTATGTGATTATGTTATATAAGATTTAATATATGCTTTCAAATAATAGGGATAAAGGATGACCACAAAGAGCATGTAGAATTTTTTTTTTGAAGATTGAGGTTTAGAAGGATAGCCCCCAGAGAATACATCTCCATTGTTCTCTTAAAAAAAAAAATCCAAACCAAATTTGTCCAGCTATAAAATTATGAAATCTGAACAACTTCCTTTTACCCATCATTCTTGATGTTTCAGCACTCACATAAATGATAGCTTGGCTCCCCAGTTCCTTGCCATCTCATTGACAATCACTCTTTGCTCTAAACCACATTATTAACACACCTCCATGGTCTCATTCAATGGATTTGTTGTATAGGTTAGTTAGGTAAACATGAGCAGAGCAAGGACAATGGGCCAAGTACAAAAATCACCAGGGCAGAAAGCCCTGGGTGCCTAGCAAGGGGAAAAACTGAGAAAACAAGAACCTAATCTCCAGGGTGACCCTTCCTCCCCTAGCATATTGTCAGTCATGCAGTTTGGACACCCTGATTCTTCCTCCCTCAAGATAACATCTAGGCCTCAGTTGTATTTCAGCTTAAGGCCCAGAAAAGCAATAAAACCAGACAAGTGACACCTTGGCTGCCTCAGGACCAACTATATTGATTAATGATCCCCTGCTTTGGCACTGACCAATCAGTGGAGACCACACCCTGGAAAGCTGATGAATATTCTCTTGAGACCCTCCCCTGAGATCCCACCTACAGGAGAGAGATAAATAGGCTCAGGATAAAGGACACAGTGCACACTCTGTGAGAGTGCACTCAGGAGAGCATGACCATGCCATTCCCTTCTCCCTTCTTCCCCTTAAGGGACCCATGAGACTTAAAACCAGGGAAGCAACGGGCAGCAGCAGCTCATCTCAGGCTAGCCCCCTGAACCTGTCTCTAAAGCCCCTTTCTCTCTGTCTTCTCGGTGATCTAAAGCAGCCCAGTCTAGGCTCTTGTGTTACTTCTTCTATGCCCTACCTTGTTTCACTGTCTTACCGAAGTATATTTTTGCTGTGGTCAATAAATTCTTACTTACTTTGCTACACTTTGTCTCTTGATTGAAATCTTGCCTTCAAAAGGAGGAGAAGGGAGGTTTCATGATTTCCCTGGTAACAATACTAGATAGCTGATCACATACTATCATAGGAATAATGGCAGAGATCTAGGTTGTAACTGCTGACTTTATAACTGAGCTAGAGGCCCAGTGCAAGAAATTTGTGAAGGGGGTGTGTCCCTCAGCCCAGCCTGTACCATCTCCAATCTGGGACCCCTCAGGGGATGTCCAACTGCCAGTTTAGGCCTGATCCATCAGTTGGACATCCCTCTCACAATCTGGACTGCTGGCTCCTAACCACTCACCTGCCTGTCTGCCTGATCAGCCCTAACCGCTTCTGCCTGCCAGTCTGATTGATACCTAACTGCTCCCCTGTTGGCCTAATTGACACCTAACTGCTCCCCTGCCAGCCTGATCACCCCCAACTGCCCTCCCCTGCCAGCCATCTTGTGACAATGTGGGGGTGGCCATCTTGTGATGGGAGGGTGTGAGGGTCAATTTGCATATCACCTCTTTATTATATAGGCTTTGTTATAAAGGGCAATTAAAGAAATTAAAAGAAAACTCATTGATAATGATGAAAGAAATGTTTTTATCCTATATAATAAAAGGCTAATATGCAAATAGATTGGATGATGGAACAACCGGAATAACCAAACACAGTCCCTATGATGTGTTCTGACCCCCAGGGGGCATGTGTGGAACCTGGCGGGCATTGGTCATGGTGGGATGGTGGAGCAATTGAGCAAGGGCGCCAGACCAAGGCAAGGTGCCAACCGCTGCCATTGGGGGGAGCCTCTGGTGGTTACTGAAAATTCTTTGCTCCCCTATGCCGTGATCCCGCCCAGTGCTCACACCTGCTGCCAGTGCTAGAGCCACCACTTGCACCCACTGCCAGCACGAGCCCTGCTTGCACCTGCTGCCAGTGCCTAGTGCTGGTCCCAATCACTCGGCACCATCAGCGGGTACGAGTGGTGGCTGTCAGCCCTGATCACACCTGAAGGCTTCGCCACCTCTCCCTGCTCCTGAGGGGTGATCAGGGCAGCAGCCACTGCTCGCACCCACTGCTGGTGCCGGCCCCACTCGCACCCACTACTGGTGCTGGCCCCAACTGCTCTGCACCGTCAGCAGGTGTGAGTGGGGCCGGCACCATCAGCGTGTGGGAGCAGCAACAGTGGAAGCGAGGCTGCCAGCAGACAGGGGACCTGGGGCCGTGGTGGGAGGGGCCAGGTGGGGGCTCGGAGGATGGGCCAAGACCCGCCTCTGTGCCTACTGCAGCCTCATGGCTCACAGTTCCTTTCAAGGTGCACAAATTCGTGCACTAGGCCCCTAGTATCTACATAACAACACTACAGTATTAAGACAACTGAAAATCATTTCTAAGAAGCCATAATTCCTTTATCTTGAAGTGATTCTTTTTGCTGACCCTAGGGGTGTGAGAAATCTATAGAATTCTAAGAGATTGAAATGCAGTCTAGGAAAATAGCTTAACTGTTATGATAATGAAGTAGCACTATACTCATAAAAGGCCGAAGCAGTTGCTATATTGTTGTCCATCTCTCTGCATGCTTAAGCTTTACATATTTTTACCTGAAGGCAAAACTTATTAAATGTTTAGTTTGTTATCCTCAAGCTTCTTAATCTTTAATCTCATCTAGATCGTCTTTAGCCCAGTTTTGTAATTGTAAGGATTCTGGAGATAGAACTAAAGATTATAAGGTGGAAAAAGAAATTATATCTAAAAGAAAAACCTCATAAGAATTGAAACTCTGCAATTAAAAAATAAAGAAGGTAGCAACTGTAGACCACCAAGAAAAGGTAATGAGATTAAATTGTTAGCATATTTAGAGGTAAAATAGCCTTGTGAATAAAGGCATGGACTGTGGTAGCAGATCTATATTTCTTGGCTTCTCTTACATGCCAACTAGTTGTGCGACATTGCTCATTTTATGTAACCTCCCGGAGACAAAGTTTTTATTTTCTATAGAGAAGGATAAATAAGACTCACCTCAAATGTTTCTGGGAATTTTTAATGACACCTGGTTTCTACTGATGATAAGTAATGTAGGCAATGAATATAAGGACTCCCCCGCCCCATACACTGCACACAGTGAAATATGTGTCACAATGGATCAGAACAGATAAAATTTTTAAAACTTATCTTTGATTCAAAACCAAAATGTTTTGTGTCTTTGTGAGATGACAAACCTAAATCAAAATTAACTGTATACACTTAGCATAGACATTTAGCTTAAATTATGTATGTTGAATTGTATTATTAAAAAGAATCATTTTTAAGAGTATAAAGCATTTAGTGGTATCCATAATACATTATAAGCTGAATTTTTCATGCAAACTATTAGTGTGCATATGACGAGCAAATGCATTTTTAAGAAAGAATGAAACATGTGAAGTTTAATTTTTAATCCAAGCCCCAGTCTCCCAACAAATTTGGTTACGGAACAAATAAGACGGATCTCAGCTTGCCTGTGTCATGCTGGTTTTGCCTGATTTTGTTCTATTTCCTTTATGATAATCTTAGAAAACTTTGTTTTGTATAAGCATTTCTTTTCCAGGAGATGTTCTTGTATAATCATTTTACATAGTTATGTCTTTGTGAACAGATCTTTTGCAGACTAGTCAAGACAATTGTCTTTGATTTATTCTAGAAAAGAGACTGTGAATGTATAAACTGTCTCAGACTGCACTCTAAGCTTTTCTCTGACTTAAAAAAAAAAAATCACATCCATGAGATAGAATTCATGGAATCTTAACCTTCATGGAGCAAGAAGAAATAGCACTGAGATTTTTATTTATTGGGGGGGAGGGACACTGAATATTTATGCTTTTATCAAAAGAGGCTATACACTCTCTGCAGTAACATAGGCAAATAAAAACTTTATTTTAATCGAGAAAATAACATCACAGGTAGTGCAAGAAGTCTCAGCTGTGACCATAGCACATTAATTTTATTGGTAATAATATTCAAAAGCCAGCATGGTTTAGGGATTCAATATCCCCTGCTTTGGATTCAGACAAACCTGGGTTTGAATCCCGGTTCTTCAATCATCACATTTGTGACTACAGGCTATTTAACCTTTTGAAGCCTCAGACATCTCATTTGGGAGGAAGAACTGCAATAATTTGTGATATGATGAAAGCTGAAGATGCTGTCCGGAACGTGATCAGAACTCCATAAACATGAGCTAATAGTCATACAATGTGTGTGGTGGGAAAGGAATATGGGGGGAGGGGGCCGGGGAGCAGCAGGGGGGGATCCAAAAAATCCCATTAAAGTCTTTGCTTTTAGTCTTATTTTGAAAAGCTAAACTAGGGAATCAACTTCTTTAAAATATCTCTTTTTCATATATTGGAAAGAAAGCTATTAAATGAAACATAATCAGAGGAATCCACCCAACTTTTCTTGTAGCTAATAATTTTTCCATTTTTGAAAAACCAATTGCTAAGTAGTATTCTTCTCTTTTTCTTAGATATATTTCTAAACTTGGCATTGATCCACTTCATAGATTTGACAGGAAAAAAAAGCACTTATTAATGTCAAACCTAAGAAACAGGTTTTCTGCCTCAGCTCTGTTACTGAATGTACCTGCAAGATTGGTGACATCGTCAATCTGACATACATAGTGTTGAAGGTGCCCCAATAGTAATCCTCCCGTTCTTCACCTGGGCTCAGAAAATAAGGAAGATGAGTAAAAAGCCTCTGTTGCTACTAAAGCTGAGATTAGAGAATGTGACATCCATGCGGCATCACTGAGCCTGCTAATGCCGAACAGCTGTTAGGCTAGCTTCCCCAGTCCTCCCTGGCCCCGGACCCTCCCCACCCCCTTCACTGCCTGCTCTGTGGGCAGCTCACTCCCAAAGAAAGGGAAGAGAGGAAGAACCTGGCCACTTTTTCCCTTTGGCAGTTACATCTAGATTTCTCCTCCTCCCCAGGGAAGGGTGGAGGCAGACCAGGAGTGCTATGCAAATACAGGTTTCTAATAAGGATCTGTTAGAAAGGGGAAATTAATGAATCCCTCACTAGGATTCTGCAATATAACCCACTGTTTAGGCTATAGTCTCATTTATCCTACTATCTCCCAGGGAGGGCTTATTGCACTGGGGGATCTAGTGGAGACCAACAGGCTGTCAGACAGGCTTACTGGTACCTTCCTAGGTCTATGCCAACCACTACTGCCAACCACTACTTTTCTGGGTGTTCTCTTAAGGAACATTTAGTAGAAAACAAAGAGTTTTGCCACCAAAGAGCTCCAAATAGTTTTAAACACTACATTAAAATCAATGGCAAGTTCTGATCCTAAGACTAAAATACATTCTTCTATTTCTTATCCTAAAGTATGCCTTTTCACATTTTCCATTATATTTCTTCAGAGAGTCTGCAATATGAATAGATATATTCCAATAATTATATGAATAAGCACATTCTAATAATATAATGTCAGAAACAGAAACTCCACATTTGAATAAAATATTTCTCTTTCTCACTTTCTAAGAGCAACCAAGTTTAAAATTTACTTGTAAGACTTACGTTTAAAGACCAAAGGGAACTAAAATACAGAATCAAATTTTTTTTTTTTTTTTTACTTATGAGCTGAAAGTACAAGGTATTATACATCTTTATGGTTTAAAATTAATAAATTCTCTCTCTGGCCGGGTAGCTCAGTTAGAGCATCATCCAGATACACCATGATTGCAAGTTCGATCTCCAGGCAGGACACATACAAGAAGCAACCAATGAATGCATAAATGGAACAACAAATTGATGTATTCCTCTCCTTCTCCCCCTTCCTCTCTCTCTTTAAAAATCAATGAATAAAAAGTACTTTTAATTAATAAATCTGTACCACCTATCAATGCATAAAGATCTATAGAGAAAGGGGCCCTTTCTATGCTAGATCTTTTCCTCTCGATTTATTGGGGTTGCTGAAGCATATTTGGTCTGCAAAGGTTCCTGAAGAGCTTGAGCACATGATAAAGTGCTCATCATGGAACTATCTATCTTGCTGTGACTAGTGTTGCTCACACTTCCTGAGTCCCACAGTACTCTGCCAACCTCTTGTAGGTAAGTGAGGGAAAGGAGCAGGGAGGTAAGACACCATGTGTGTCTACTAATGGATGTCCCTCTTTGTGGAAGAAATGATCAGAACCAGGAAAGAATCATTTCCTTACCTTTCCTGATAATGCATACTAGTACATTTTTTAAAATAGACTTATAGAATTACTTTAGTTGCAAATTGCCCAATAAAGTGTACTTACATACTCAAACACTTCATTTAGAAGTAAAATTAGTTAATAGCATTATTATCATTAAAAATAAATTTATATTAAAATTCAGTACCAGAATTGTGAGTTTAAAAACTCAGTTAAGTTTACTGAAATAAACAACCATTTTTAAAAATTTAAGTCATTAATTTAAGAGTTTTATTGACTTACTTTTATTTTAACTTGCATATTTGAACTTAATTATAATAGATTTTTCTTTTAATACATGCAATTAATGTTTAAATCCTGTAACAGTCTTACAATGGACATAATCTTACCAGTGATAAATTAGTAATAATCATAAAGGCTAATCCTACAGTGGAAGCTTTTATGGATGGCTAAAATTAATAAATGATTGGAAACATCATTTTAAATTATTTTATTGTATTTATAAATTTATGATTTAATTGCAGTTTATATTCAATACTATTTTGCATTAGTTACAGTTGTATACCATAGTAGTTAAACAATCATGCTTTATAAAGCATTTCCCTGGACATTACCAGTACTCACCTTACCGGTACCATACATAGTTATTACAAAATTTTAACTATATTCACTATGCTGTACTTTATAACCCCACGACTGGGTTGTAACTACCAATTTGTATAAATTATTTTAAATTATAAATCACATGCGAGTCATAAAGAAATCCACGTTCTGCCATAACAATCATAAAATATTCCTATAGGCAAAATATGGCAAATGTTTCCCTCATTCTTTGAAATTTCGGTGACTTGGGTAGAACTTTGGCTGCTGTGTTTACCTTTGACTCAGTGCTGGCCTTGCTTATCTTGCTTCTTTGAAGCTGAACATTAAGGGTCCTTGAGACTTTGGCTTGGGTACCTATGAATGATTTAAGCACATCTAAATTTTCTTCTTCAGCCAATGTGCCACTTAAAAAAAAAAAATCAAAACCCCTTTATCCCACAACCCAAAAATGTGGAGGAGGTGCTTACCATGTTAAAGAGCGTGTTATTGTGGTTATCATCGTCATTACCAACACTCACTAGGGCTTTTCATCTTCAAAGTGCTCTGTATGCACCAGAAAGTCCCTCCTTCTCACCTCCTGTCCACCTTTCCTCTCAAAGGACTGTGATGGATCTCTAACTTCACATGACCTTTGAATTTTTATAAAGTGCCGTCATTGATGATGACTACCCTTTCGAGGTCAGTCTTATCTGGTGGCAAGAAGGAACATGTGCTTTCGGGGTCAAAATTAATAAGAAATAAAATGCCTTCCAAGTGGAATTCAAGAACTCCTTTGAAACACATCTTGCTTTGCTCACCCCTCTCGCCATCCGCCCCCACTTCATGTCTTTAAAGGGATGCAAACATGCCGCACGGCTCCAGCACGTGGGCCTGTACACAGAGATAAGGGCGCTGCCAAGCCTGGGCCCAAACTTGCACTGCCAGGCGCTAACTGAAAAGCCAATGAATGTTTTGAAGACTAAAAAGAGAAGAATTCCACCAAACATTCAACAGGGTGTAGAATAGGTTAATACCCAAAAATATAATTTGTGAAGATGAGGTGTTTAAAAGAAATGAGGCATAAACTCAATCTGCTGAAGGACTGTCTGCTGTTCTTCATCAATGTCTTCCTCTGGCGGATGATTCATGAAGGAGAATTAATGACCAGTGGCCCCGAAGGAAAGATCAGCCTTGGGCCTATAAACTCTCATCAACTAACTAGCTGATCATGTAGAAGCCAAAAACAGGCGTGGATATTAAAAAATGTGCTGAGGAGGCATTCCTGAAATACAAGCCAATTTCGTTTTTGTCACAATTACAGATTCTCACCTGTTAGGCGCTAACGCAGGGATTACAGCCTTGTCAGCAACGTACAGCCTCCTTCCAGAGGACAACGGAGAGGACAAGGAGAAAGGGAAGGGACGACGGTGTTTGTAGTTGGGATGCTTTCACATAAATGCCAGCTCCGGAGTGAGCCTGGGAAGGTTCTGCTACTCACAGGGGTGCCTGGGCTTTTTCAATCTTTGGAGCCATAACTCTGATTGCAAGGGGCTAAAGGAAAGGCAATTCCCAAGGGGCCATATGAAGTCACCCGTGTTTGCATCTTCTCTGCCTTCTCCCCTTCACTCTGAGAGGATCACTCTGTAGCAGTGAAAGAATGTGTTTCTCCTTTTTGAAAAAGAGGGATGGGCCTGTGTTGTTGTTGTTTTTAACTGTTTTAATCTGGGGTAGGTTGGTAAGGGTTGTAAAGTGTTTGCCTTGGGCAAAAATGCACACACACACACAGAACCCCACATTGTTTGTAAAACTCTTCAGCAATGCATTAATGTTTAGCAAATGTCAGTCCTAACAAAAGTTAACCTTTGATAAAGTATTACAGTGCTTCAAAGAACACTCACAATTATAGATTTTGTATGCTTTGTTTGGTTTCCAGTGTCCTTAAGAAATTTTTTTTTCCATCCCAGAGAAAGTATTCAGCCTTTGTTAAAGTCACTTTGATAAAAACCAATTGTGAGTTAATCAGTTCCACATTTCTAATTGTTTTCTCAAAGAAGCTAAGGATTATTAATTTGGTGAAAGTTGTAAATGTTTGGCACTGGAGTTTCTGGGGAATACTTCAGTAAGATTTGTTGGAACCATGTCTTATAAACTATGCTCTACACTCTGCATTGATAGAATAATAGGACCCCATGTTTTTAAGCCTAATTGCTCTGTAGGGATCAAAGACATGGTACTTACTCATCTTACCCTAGGTTTTGGGATCAGAAGGAAAAGTAGCTTGATTCCCCAAAAAGTTGTTATGAGGCACAATGGAGTGTAATAACCCATTTTTGCGCCAGGAAAAATGGGGAACATAGATTCCTAGTCATTTTTATACAATGGCTGATATAGAAAAGATGTGATCAGTAGGGGAATAAATGATTGTAACACATAGTTAACTTGGCAATTATGATCAGTGGGTTTACAAGGACACATTGGAAAGTATTTTTTAAAAGATACTTTTCAAATGACATGTATTAGCTGAGTTTTAGATTAACCTTCCCAAAATTAATCCTTAAAGGGAAAAAAAAGGAAGGGGGGTCATCTGGATTAGAGTTTTGCACAGATCTAGACTTCTAAAATCCCTCACTTATTCATTTGCTTGTATTAAAAAAAGAGTTAAAAAAAACAGCACCTAATTAAAAATAAATGATGTGTAAACCATTTTTGAGCTACTAAGAGAAGTGGAATCATTTGTTTCCTAAAACTTAACAAATTAACAGAGTTTCTTAATAGCTAAGAAATATATAGATAATAGCTACTATCTCCATATCCTATATAATAAAAGCCTAATATGCAAATCGACCCACCAGCGGACGACCTGTGGAATGAATGGTCGCTATGATGCACACTGACCACCAGGGGGCAGACACTCAACTCTGGAGCATCCCCCTGGTCAGTGTGCTCCCACAGGGGGAGTGCCACTCAGCCAGAAGCCTGGCTTATGGCTGGGTGAGTGCAGAGGCAGTGGCAGGAGCCTCTCCCACCTCCTCAGCAGCACTAAGGAGCAGCCAGCCAAGTGGTAAGGAGCAGCGAGCAGGCAGGTGGTAAGGAGAAAGGAGTCCCAGACATCCCCCAAGGGGTTCCGGACTGTGAGAGGGCGCAGGTCAGGCTGAGAGACGCCCCCCATCCAGTGCACGAATTTCATGCATGGGCCTCTAGTAGTTAATAAAGACTCCCAGAACTTTCCACTGAATCCTCTCAAATAACTCCTCCCACTCTTTCAATACATGTTCTGTGGAGTCATAATTTTCAACCTTAAAATGAGAAAAATCACATGGAGTATTTAAGAAAATCTACATTAAAATAACAGCTGACATTTATCGAGCTTTACTGATAACTTGTGACACTGACTTAAGAACTTCATGTTCATAATTTCCTTCTAAACTCAGAACAGGTCTAAGAAGTAGAGTTATAATTACCCTCACATTACAGATGAGGAAACCAAGTCACAAAGGGTTTTAATGACTTGCTCAGTATGTGGCAAGATGGCTGACTTCAGAATCCTTGCTCTGTAACCCATGACTGTAATCGCCAGTTTTATAAAATCAGAGGCACCATTTCTTTTATTTGTGCTAATTATGAATCACATGTGGGTCTCATTTCACCTAAATTGTTTTTCCTTTCACTTCGACCTTCCTCCTTGGCTCTACCTTTACAGTTATGCGGCATCATTTAATATCTTGATATCCTCATGGAATACAAAATATTTTCTTGCTCAAATCATACAGTGTATGTATGTGAAAATTATACTGATAATCACTGTAAAAATTACTCCTTTCTAAAGAGTCACCAAGTAATATAATATACAGATGATGTATTGTAGAATTATATACCTGAAACCTATGTAATTTTATTAACCAATGTCACCCACCCCAATAATTCAATTTAAAAACCAAATCTCTGATATTACAGATAACAGATTTTTTTAAAAGCCTTTTTTAACAAGTAAGAGCTTGTTCTTATATTTCCATTCAAAAATGCAACTTTCATGATTCTTTCTTTCTCTGTCCACTGAATTTATTTGCTAGCTCCCCATTATCAAAAGCAGTCATTGTCCACTTTATTATAATATAGAAATGAACTGAGCTGACCTATACACCACTTAACTGAAATAATCACTTAGGAAATCATTAATATTAACAGAATTTCTGTAAAAAAAAAAAAGCTTAACATACTAAAACAAATGTCTGTCTACTACACACAACTACACATAAACGTATTGGCAATCATAGCCTAATTTAAAAGTAAAGCAGGTTCCAACAGACTATTGCCATAGCTTTAGCAGGGTTTTAAGGTTTTTATTTATATTTGAAATAAGACCCATTTCTGTGAAAAATTTAAAATCTTAATTAATTCCAACTGGCAATGTGACCCCTTTTCATTAGACCGCATTGGTTGTGTTCCACTATCCTGTGAGTAATTCTCTGTAGTAATTTTCCATTTCTGTTCATGCCCCTGATATATTTAGTGAATCAACTTAACATCTGTTAAACTGTAAATATTCAAAATGGGCTTTCCTTTTTACTCGTTAGACTAGGTTCAGGTAGGCTCGAAAGCTTAATAAAATGCTTGATATGATGATTAGGAGAATGATAAAAATGACAAAGATCATCTAAGTTTGAGGTTATAAATCTCTGAGCTTCTTTTACGAAACTAAAGCAGTAAATGCAGAACAGAATGTAAAAAGCACAAAACAAAGCAAAAAAGCCCAAACATGCTCAACCCTGTCACTTTTGCCTTTCCAATTGAGTAATTACTCATTTTTGGAGTAATCTGATTATAGATGTAGTTCTTTATCTCCTCTCCCCTAGATGTGTTTTTGTTTGTTTGTTTGTTTGTTTTTTAACTTAAAATCACTGACTTTCCATGGCTTACCATGGAGGACATATTTTGCAAGCCTCCTTCAGAAGGGATGCACTCCAGCACCGGGGTATGACCACTGGAACTGCCCCTATCCAAGCCTCAAGATCTCTAAAACAATACCTACCCAGCATCCCTAGCGTTTCCAATAGGCAGCACGTATTTGGAAAGCACTATTGATTTTAAATGGCTCTGGCGCTTAGAATTTTTCTTCTTAAGATCCTTGGCATTTTTCTTTTCAAAGGGCTTCAATGTGGGGACCTGGTAAAGAAGGATTAATGTAGTTTAACAAAGTGAAAAACTAATTGAATCATTAACTCACTATTCAGATTCAAATATCTTCATTCCAAACTGCATTCACTATTTACACTTCTGCTTTGCTCCTCTGCCTGACTCTTTTCTCCCCTCTTATTGGTAAAACTTCTTAGTCTTAGTTCTAACCCTGGAGAGGTCATGTGAAAACGCACATCAAGCCTGTCAGGGGAAGTCAGGGCTGCCCAAGTGAAGGCTCAGGAGGATTTTGCTCTAGAAGTTTGAAAGCTAACATTTCAGTTTCTTTGAATATTTTAGAAACCTGTTAATTCACTTCAGTTGACACAAAAACATAACTGGGCATCACTTCTTTTAAAAATTAGTATTTGGGAAGTTTTGAGTTGCTTTGTATGCCGTATTGAACCTATTCTTACTTAAAACAGAATTTGAATTCAAAGCTACAATTCAATTTCTCTGAAATTTTGCATTTGACAGTAGCTTCTTCTCATAATAACACTTCCGCACATTTACTATCACTTTTTTTATTTATTTAAACTGAGGAGAATAGTTTAATATGTGTATACAGTGTGGACAGGCGATCAGCTCATACCTAGAGAAACCTGGGGTGGGGGAGCGGCGGTACATTTGCAGAAGGCTATTTAACAAGTGACCACTAATGAGACCTTCCCAGTAGTCACTTTCTGTATTTCCCCTCTCAAATTTTATCAGACCATTGGCAAATTTTAATCTTAGATACTAAGCCAGTGATAATAACATCTTAGGTGGTGTGTTCAAAATGTTATACAAAATCATTACATTCCTGTTAGTTTGATCTATTGCAGGCTCAATGATTTCTTCTAGACATGCACATGCTAGCTTATACTGATAACACAATATAACATTTAGTTGACTAGAAATAATTTATTAACTAAGAGAACAACCCATGGACTTTTACAAATAAGCAGTTTTCTCCTGGAGCACACTGGTAGATTCAAGTCCATTTTAGTTCATTCATCTTCACAATAATAGTCATAAAACAAACATTATGAGCAATTACTCAGATTTGTTTTAATCCCCTAAATGGAAATAGTTGGTTCTGAACCTAGATTTAAAGCAAAACTCACTCTCAGTAATGTTTAATCATTTGAAGAAAAAGAAAAATCACTGCTTTCTTCAATAAGCTCATGGCAGGTAAAAATTAAGTCCTAATTAAATGCAATTCCATTTGTGGAAGCACCGAATGCAGGGCCTTGCATATGGCAGGTGCTCATTTGGTGATAATTATAGTCATTAGCGGCATTGGAACTAGACCAAAGGCTCCAGGACTCCTAGTGCCTTCTCACCACATCCTATTTCCCCCTGAAACCTCCCGCACCTCATCCTATGAAATGTATCATCCTCGCACTAATCCCACTCAAACTGCAGTTTCCAAGAGCAGGAGAGAGAGAAACAAATCAGGAAGGCTTGTGTGCAGTATTACCATCGTCTAGACTCTAGACTCTCCTGAAAAGGCCCTGCTTTCAAATTATTTAGCATTTCAACCACAAATAGTCATTATTTTTCTATTTTATTGACATTGCCAGAGGCCAAATTTATACCCAAATATCAGCACCAAAATAACAATTTAAAAAGTTAAAATATTTTGTATTTAATGAAGAAAAACTCCAAAGGAGCCTACTCAGATTTTGATAATGATTCACAATCAAAGATAATGAAATATATTTTTGCATAATGGAGCAAAAGAGCAAAAGTCTAGACCTTCAGTTCCCTTCTAGACACACCTGGAATTCAGTGAGGAGAGAGAATAGAGACAAGGATCAAATGAAAAAACAAGGATCAAATGGGAGTTTTCTTTGATGTTTTTAAAATAACACAGAGCCCTAACCGGTTTGGCTCAGTGGATAGAGCGTCAGCCTGAGGACTGAAGGGTCCCAGGTTTGATTCCAGTCAAGGGCATGTACCTTGGTTGTGGGCACATCCCCAATAGGGAGTGTGCAGGAGGCAGCTGATCAATGTTTCTCTCTCATCAATGTTTCTAACTCTCTATCCCTCTCCTTTCCTCTCTGTAAAAAATCAATAAATTTTTAAAAAAATAACACAACTGGGGGATAGGGGAGGCTAGGGGACTGTCTAGGGCGGGAGGAAAAAATGGACACATATGTAATACCCTTTGTAATACTTTAAGCAATAAAAAAATAAAAATTAAAAAAAGAACACAAATTTGGAGGACACATCTGTACTTAGTAATGCTATATAAAAAACTGGAAAATACATATTTTTTTCCAAATTTTAAATAAAAAATAAATAAATAAAAAATAACACAGAATCTTTTTTTTCTTTTTTTAATACCCCCCTTTTGTAATTTGGTAGCCTTCACTAAGCTAAAACAAACCAAAGAAACCTCACACAGGAGCAAGCCCTCTGGGCAGGCTCTGCTGCTTTCCCACACTGCCTTGGGCTGCTCCCTGGTGCTGAATTCAAGGCCAGGAGGCCAGGAGAGTTGAGATGATTCCTTCCAAGGGTGGGCATCTGAGGCCTATGCTTCGTACTGATGCTACATGAAGAAAATGAAATCAATGGCTCCCTGCACTTCCTTAGGTTTGGTTGCCTCGTTTAAACAAAAGAAGAACATAATTTGGATTTACCTCATTCTCTCCCTCCTTGCCCAGGCAGATGTCTTAAGCACTCTATTTTAAGGATTCAAAGACCATAATATTACTAATAACTCCACATACTTGTTTGCATTTCCCATGTTACCTATAAATGTCAAAAGCAATGACTTGCAGTCCCCTTTAATCTCGTGACAGCTTTATTATCATTGGTTGGCAGAACTTCAAGAAAAGTTATGACAGTGGCAAAGTTCTGCAAACTGCAGCACATATTTCGGTAATTAGGTAAAGGAGGGAGAGCTGCATTTCGAATGCACAACTGAAATTATTTGCTAAACATTTAAGATGCTGAGGTATATCACATTCCTCCCAGGACAGCTTTTGAAGGATGATTTACAAAGCATTTCTTTTACCGACCCCCTCTCCCCCAAGTTAGGCTGCTCAAGCAAGAGCTCTTATTTGAAAAGGGATATTCTTGTTGTAACAGGCTGCGGGAATGGCACCAGGTGTTAGACCCATGGGGTCACACAGGACCCTGGGTTGAGCAACCTCAGTACTTGAGTTCTGGCTAGGAAAGAATTCAGAGCTAAGACTCAAACTATACGAGAACATCTATCTATCTATACTAATAAAAGAGAAAAATGGTAATTGGCATACGACGATACCCTTTTCATTGGCTAATCAGGGCTATATGCAAATTAACTGCCAACTAAGATTGGCAGTTAACTGACAACAAGATAGCGGTTAATTTGCATATGTAGGCACAATGCAGGGAGGTGAAAGGGAAAGCAGGAAGAAGCCCCCTGCCACTGACAGTGATCGGAAACCCAGGGGGGAGCTAAGAGCTGGGGGGCAGGGCAAAGGCTGCCCAGGTGCCTTTTCCGCCCTGGCCAGTGATAGCAGGAAGTAGGGGTGGAGCTAGCGATGGGAGCTGGGCACGGTGGAAGCTGGCAGTCCCAGGAGCTAGGGGTCCCTTGCCTGGGCCTAAAGCGAAGCCCATGATCGCGGGGCCGCTGCCACGGCAGGTCCCCGCTGCCCGGGCGGATGCCTAGGCCAGAGGCATCAGGCCTGGGCAAGGGGCCGATCCTGCGATTGGAGGGTGATGGGGGTCAACACCTGAGGGCTTCCCAGTATGTGAGAGGGGGCAGGCTGGGCTGAGGGACACTCCCCCCTGCCCCCCCCCCCCCACACCCAGTGCACGAATTTCGTGCACCGGGCCCCTAGTATATATATAAAAGCCTAAGCGACCATCGCAACCGAATGGATGACCATATAGGCTGCGTGGGGGCGACCAGGCAGGCAGGGGGGTTAGTGAGGGGCAACCAAACGACTGAGCAGCAGGCTGCGTGGAGTGACCAGGCCAGCAGGGGGGAGGGGGCAGTGAGGGGAAACCAGGCTGGCAGAAGGGGGCAGTGAGGGGCGACTGGGCTGGCAAGGGGGCAGTTAGGGATGACCAGGTTGGTGGGGGGGGAAGTTGGGGGCAACCAGGCCGGTGGGGGCAGGGCAGTAAGGGGTGACCAGGCCTGCGAGGGGGCAGTTAGAGGTGACCAGGGCAGTGGGGGGGGGCAGTTAGGGGCGATCAGGCAGGCAGGCAGGTGAGCAGTTAGGAGCCAGTGGTCCCAGATTGTGATAGGGTATAGGCTGGGCTGAGGGGACCCCCCCGCCAGGCACAAATTTCATGCACCAGGCCTCTAGTATATCTATAAAAGCCTAAGCAACTGTTACAACCAGACGACCAGATGACCAGACAACTGGCTGGTAGCTATGACATGCACTGACCTCCAGGGGGCAGACAGTCAACATAGGAGCTTCCCCTGGTAGTCAGTGCTCTCCCACAGCCAACCTCCCATGGCCGGCCAACCTCTCTTGGTCCCTCCCCCCAGCCAGCCTGCCCCAATTGGGACTGTGTGAGATGGCCCCAATCAGCCCCAATCACCAGCCAGGCCAAGGGACCCCACCCATGCACAAATTCGTGCACTGGGCCTCTAGTTTATTTATAAAATCATATAATGGTAATGTGTCTGAGGAAAAGGGGAGGGGAAAGGCAAAGAGAAAGGGAAAGGTGTGGGCATGGTCCCAGGGGGAGAGCACCCTGGGTCTTCTGTCCTAAGGGTTTTAAGGGTGGAGATTTTAGGGGAGGTCTGAGGGGAAGATCTTAGTAAAATATTCAGCAGCTTTCCAGGTGTGTCCTTACAGGGTCAGGGTCGCCACTGATTGATTGGTCGGTGACAGTGAAACCAAAATGTGGTGTTTGAGTCTGAGTTTGTTGTCTCACAAAAACCTAAGAATGGATTAGTGGGCAAAATAAGGGTTAGCAGAAGCAAAGTTTATTGAGAGAAGCCAGTCCTAGAAAAGGTGCACCTGGGGTTCCGAGCGCAGGCCAGTGTCCAGAGCTTCCATTCCATGTTCTAGGTGGGTGTAGTTCAGTATCCAAGCTAATTAAAGTCCATTCGTCCATGTGTGGAGTCCTACATGGCCATAAGCCACGTGAGCACAAGGCAATGCATCCCCCCACAGGAGCCAGTGCCAGAGAGAAAGAGAGAGAGAGACAGCACCCACTTTTTTGTCTAGGGGTAGACACAAGCCTTGCTAGCTTCTGATTGGTCCTTTCAAAGAATTCTGCCTTAACATTTTTGGGAGTGGCTATTCAATTCACTGTCTTGTGATTGGTTATCTGCAAGCTGCCTGTTTTAGCAACATCAATACATTTTATAGGTCATGTCTCCCACCATGCTCCTCATTCCCGGCTTAGCTGGGTTGCCTTAGCAATTCCACCTAGTTGGGCTTAATTCTAGATCCTCTAGTTTGTTTCAGTGATGCAGTCAGCAAGTTGTATTCTGCCCACATCTGCAAGGCTCCACTTCCCCATCCTTCCCCCTCTCCCATGCCCCTGACTGCCTAGCTTCCTTCTATCTCCTCACCAGGGCAGAGAGGCATTATCCAATGCAGCTGGTCCTGAGGTCTGCCATGGGGTCACTTGTCTGGTTTTGCTGCTTTAATGGTCCTGGAACTAAAATACAATTGAGGCCTAGATGTTATCTCTAGGGAGGAAAGGTCAAGGGGTCTAAACCAAAGGATCAGTGAGATGCCAGGGGAGGAAAGGTCACCATGGGGGCAAGTTCCCAGCCTACAATTGCCCATTGCTAGGCACCCAGGGCTTTCTAATATGGCCCATTGCCCTTGCTTTGCTCATGTCTGTTTAACTGCCTACCTCAGAATTACCCTGATTTTCAACTGGTGTTCTGCAAGAATTGTTAAAACATACCTGATTTTCACTCAGAGGCACTGACCTCTTTTCCCTTACATTGTCAAATAAAAAATGAGAACAGCCAACACAACTATAGCTGTCAGGTAGAAATACCTTGTTTTGAACCATAAGTATATAGGTCTTATAATAAAGTTATATTTTGCTGGTCATATTGTATAAGAACGTTGTGTCTGATTATTTAATTCTTGTACCAGAAATCCTTATATACAAGTATAGGCACCTGATTTTTTAAAAGTCACTTTGGAGCAAAGGGTAGGTATTTTCTATTACTATTATTTTTTGTAAATTAATCAAATTATTCCTATTTTTTGTCTGATTAGCAAAAATATAATATTTTTTGCTGTGCTGCAGAATTTCAGTAATTAGTTTATGTGTGCCATGGGATGAAAAAGGTTGAAAATGGCTGGCTTAGGCTAATTAACATTCCACTTTTGAAATTGGGGAAGGGGCTATGAAACAGACAGCTGCCCAATATCTGTACAAAATCGGAGTGCTTAGTAAGAAACAACGCAGTGATAAGTCTGGAGTGTTTTCCAACAACACCAAACAATTCTCCAGTTCTCAGCAGACACCAACTGGGTGTCTTACAAATTTAACTCAATTCTGACACAATGGACCTTGAAGATAGCATCAGATACCACAAGTCCCACAAGCTGGCCCCCACTTCAGTCACCAAACACAAATGCAGACTGTCGCTTGTACTTTTGACTGACTTCCTAATCCGGTTCCATGCTTTGCTAGAATGGCACACAAAGCTTATGAACCATTTACTGTGTTTACCAGTTTATTATAAAAAATATTGTAAAGGATACAAAAAAAAAAAAAAGCCAGGTGAAGAGGAAGGTAAGGCAAGGTCTGGAATGGTCACCCAAGCACAAGAGCTTCTGTCCCTGTGGAACTGAGGTGCAGTAGGTATAAGCATGTGGTTGCATTTACTAGCCAGGAAGCTCATCAAATCTCATTGTTCAAGAGTTTTCTAGAGCTTAATCTCCACCCTACCCTCACCCCCCAAGCCCCTTCCCTTTCTCAGAGGTTGATGAGTGGGGCTGAAAGTTCCAACCCTCTAATCACTTGGTCTTTTTGACAAATGGGCACATTCAGTGGCTACTTAGGTGCTCCACCCTAAGTCACCTTATTAGCATAAACTCAAGGTGCTCAAAAGAGGCCTCTTATGAATAATAAAAGACATACCTGTCACTAAGGAAATGCCAAGAGTTTCTGGAGCTGTGTGACAGAAACTGGGGACAAAGACCAATAATACTGCTTATTATACCACAGTAAGACACAATGACTAGAGAACACACAACCAACAATTTTTATTTTATTTACTTCACTAAAGCTGCTTTGTTTGAATGAGTGTCCTCCTACTAAGTTGAAATCCCTGGGTTTCAATCTAGTGTTGGGTTTGTGCTTTTTCGCATCCCTTGCATTTAGCATATCGAAACAGGAAAATTGGACTGGAACGCATGGTGTTCCTCGGGGCAGGATGGTTCCCGGGCTCTTGTCCGTGGAGTCCAAGAATGAAACCACGGACGGAAGGTGGTAGAGCAAGGGTGGAAATTTATTGAGAAACAAGCACAGACTCCCATCTGGGGAGGGGGAAAGAGTCCCACTGAGTCCTTTTTCCCCGATGGTTTATAAAGGCTGCAATTTTTTTGTGCCTCAATATCCCCCATGATTGGTCACTATTCCCCTTTGATTTGGTCACTATAGCAACTCCTGAGCTCAAATCTCCTGTGAAGTACTGAAGTTCCCTCCTTCTCCCTTATTGTTCTCCCTCTGGGCTTTTCCTCCTCTCTCTATTTTGTAAATGTGTACCTTTTGCTGCTCCCAACTTCCCTTATCTTATGGAAATGTACCTTCTGCTACTCCCAGCTCCTGTATCTGATGGAAATGCTCCCTTGTCTTATGGAAATGTAACATTTGTAGCTCTGTAGCCCTATGCTTTTTCCATGGACCCCTTAATTCCTCAAATTTCCTAGTCCTGCCTATTTCACCCTAAAAACTCCTATTTATTCCCTAATAACTCCTTTCAATTTAAAGTGTGGTCGGCAGAGCAAGGACAATGGGCCAGGTACAGAAGGTCACCAGGGCATAAAGCTATTGTTGTGTTGGCTGGCCTCATTTTTTATTTGACAATGTAAGGGAAAAGAGGTCAGTGCCACTGACTAGTAATCAGGTATTGTGTGTTTTAACATTTCTTGTAGCATACCCGTTGAAAATCGCTGGCCTAAGGCAATCAAGATATTCTCTGGCAGGCAATTAGATGTGAGCAGAGCAAGGACAATGGGCCAGGTACAGAAGGTCACCAGGGTGGAAAGCCCCAGGTGCCTAGCAGTGGGCAATTATAGGGTGGAAACTTGCCCCCTTGGTGACCTTCCCTCCCCTGGCATATCACTGGGTCCTTCAGTTTAGACCCCCTGACCTTTCCTCCCTGGAGATAACATCTAGCCTCAGTTGTATTTCAGCTCTAGGCCCAGAAAAGCAGCAAAAACAGACTCCTTGACTGACCTCAAGACCAGTTGCATTAGATAGTGACCCCCTGCCCTGTCA
Organism: Myotis daubentonii; assembly: GCF_963259705.1. Lineage (NCBI taxonomy): Eukaryota > Metazoa > Chordata > Mammalia > Chiroptera > Vespertilionidae > Myotis > Myotis daubentonii. Next base: position 50,113,937 of record NC_081845.1, on the reverse strand, counting down.
CTGACCAAACAGTCAGTGAAGACCCCCGATCCTGAAAGGACATACCTGGAAAGCTGCTGCATATTCTATTAAGATCTTCCCCTGAAACCTCCCCTAAAATCTCCCACTTAAAACACTTAAGATGGAGGACCCAGTGCCCTCTCCCTCCCAGAGGCATGTCCACACCTGTCCCTTTCCCTTCCCTTCCCCTTTCCCTACCCGCCAAGCACATTACATTACCTTCCTCATTCCAGAGCTCCAAGCCTCCTTCCTTGACCTCTATAACTTATTTCCTAAGCCCATTTTCCTAAGCACATTTCTTTCTCTTTTTTTAAAAAAAAAAAATTTATTTTAATTGATTTCAGAGAGGAAGGGAGAAGGAGAGAGAGAGAGAGATAGAAACATCAATGATGAGAGAGAAACATTGATCGGCTGCCTCCTGTATGCCCCCACTGGGGATTGAGCCCACAACCTAGGCATGTGCTCTAACTGCGAATCAAACCCTGACCTCCTGGTTCATAGGTTGATGCTCAACCACTGAGCCACATGGGCCAGGCAGCACATTTCTTCCACAAATTACTTCTACCTATGTGATTATATAAATAAATGTTCTCTTATAGATTGAGTCTTGGTTTTGAATTCTTTCATAGCCAGAACTCAAGTACCAAAGTTGCTGAACCCAAGTCTTGTCCAAACCCACCAGTCTAACACCTGTGCTTGCCAGTGTCTAGCAAAGCTCAACTTAAAGAAATATTAGTGTGAGATCATTTAAAAGATATATAGTGCATTTATTTTATTTTATTTAATCCTCCCCTAAGGATATTTTTTCCATTGATTTTTAGAGAGTGTGGGAAGGAGTGAGGAGGAGGAGAGAGAGACACATGGATTTGTTGCCTCTAGTTCACATCCCTACTGGGGCTGGGGAACCTGCAACAGAGGTATATGCCTTTGAGTAGGTATCAAACCTGAGTTTCTTTGGTCCAAGGGCCAATGCTCTAACCACTAGGCAAGCAGCCCAGGACATTTATTGGTTTAAATAGTAAATAACATACTCCTGAAGTAAGCCAGGCCATTAGAAAGCATTCTAGCCTACACATAAGAAAGGATTTACTGAATTGAGTCTCAGTAGAAAGGCACGGGACTAAAGTATGATAAAAATCTATGAAGTTCTTAGTGTTGCTTACTTTGTGCTAAATGACCCTGTTTGTTGCATAATTGTATAAAGTGTCATTATAAGTATTGAAGGGGTTCAAAACAGACCTGGACCTGTGCTTCTTTGACATGTGGATTATTTTGCACTGAAAGCAATCAAGACCCCTGCAGGTTCACAAGAAACTTTTACCTCTCTAATAAAGAATTTAAATTTGGATCTTGCCCCTAATAAGAGTTATCACCTATCAATAAGGAAGAGCAAACTTATAATTACTGAATATCTGCTCTTCTTATCTTTCTGGGAAATTACCCTCTTCTTCTCCAAGCCTAAGGGCACCTCGCCTCATTCCTTGGCTCAGGATGTATATATGCAATTAAATCTGGTTATATTCTCTTATTAATTTGTCTCATGTCAATTAATTATTAGACCAGACAAAGGAACCTAGAAGTGTTATAGGCAGTTAGACAGATGTGAGCAGAGCAAGGATGATAGACCAGATACAGAAGGTCACCAATGCAGAAAGCCCTGGATACCTGGCCAGGGACAAAACTGGAAAACAAGAACCTCTGTCCCAGGGTAACATTTCCTCCCCCAGCATATTGCTCCTCATGGGATTTGGTTTTCATACCCTTAGTAATTTGGTTTAGACACCCCTGACCTTAAGATAACATCTCCCTAAAGATAACACCTAGGTCTCAGTTGTATTTTAGCTCCAGGCCCAAGAAGCCCCCAAACCAGACAAGTGACCCCTTGGCTGCCTCAGGACCAGTGCATTGACTAAAGACCCCCTACTCGGGCTCCAATCAATCAGTGGAGACCACGACCCTGAAAGAGCACACCTGGAAAGCTGATGGATATTCTATTGAGACCCTCCCCTGAGACCTCTCCGAAGATTTCCACCTGCAAGAGAGAGATAAATATGCTCAGGATGAAGGACCCAGGGCAGGCTCCCCCCAGGGGAGCACACGCGTGTCATTCCCTTTCCACTTCTTCCCTCTAAGGGACCCCACAAGCCTTGCAACCAGGGGAGCAATAGGCAGCAGCAGCTTGTCCCAGGCTAACTCCCTGAACCTGTCTCCAAGGCCCCCTTTTCTCTGACTTCTCGGTGAGTCAAAGTAGCCCAGCCTAGGCTCTTGTGTTACTTTGTCTATGCCCTCCTTGTTTCACTGTCCTAACTATATTTTTGCTTCAGCTAATAAATTCTTACTTACTTTGCTACACTTTGTTTCTTGAATGAGATTTTTTCTTCAAGAAGACTAGAACCTAGATCTTGTCATCTCACTGGTAGCAGAAGGGTAGAGTAAAATGTCTTCCTCCCCCACAGGATCCTTGAAAGAAATGTTTTGTTCATTTTATGATTAGAGTTGCTTATGTTTTCCCAGTGTTGGATTTGCTCTTTCTTAAAAACATTGAGGACCCAATCACATAACCAGTGAAACTCTTCATCCTGCTTAAGGTCAGCTTGCAGCCAACTTTTAACAATTGCATTGGATAATGGCGTACATTTTATGAGATTCTTGTTTCTACCTTTGGTTCTTTTCCTTGGCTTCATCTCTTTATGTATTTGTAAATCTTTTTAAATTTTGCTTTATCTTGTATATATTTAGTTTCTTGAAATCTATTTTGACTCGAGATTCAAAATATATAGTTTGGAAGAGAAAAGGAGAGGAGTGAAGAAAAGAGGAGGATGAGAATGAGAGAATTTTGCTCTGTGAAGCAGAGTACTATGTAACAGAGAGAATATTAGAAATAGAATAGGTAGCTACTCCTTCATTCACAATAAGTACATACCTTCCAGTGGAAATTTAAAGAATTTCTAACCATTTATTAAGTGATACCCAGGTTAACTTTTGAGAAATCTATGAAATTAATGAAGATAGTTTGAATATCAGATCAAAACAAAAATTAAAGGCTTTAGCAGTTGACAAATATATTTTCTTAGCGATGAGTGGAGGCAACTTTAGGAATTAAACTTGGGTATTAACTAGACTAAATTTATGCACTTAAGCAAAATCTACATTATTTTCAGTCACAGATTTTACACTCTCTTTCTGTCCACAAATTCAGTTATAAAGGAAACTGAATGAAGGGGTTTTTCATTGAATCCCATTACTATGCTATGGGGATAAAAAAAAAAAATCCCTTAAAAAAACTGTTGAAATATATGATCTTTAACAAATTATAAAAACTAGCAACTTTAATAGGTAATTGTTAGCATGGACTTTACTGATAAATAATTTTGAAAAAAGACAAATGGTTTGATTTGTGTGGGATTGAAATGTATCTTAAGCAATTTATATTACTTTTTCCCAAGATTGGAAAAGCTTGGCCTGACTCCAGAACCAGGAAAAAAATTAGGTTCCATGTTCAAAGCTAAAGCATTCATAAGAGAGATGCAGTCATTTGAGAAAGCCAAGTTCAAAAAAAAAAACAAGAAAAAAAAAACATCACAGCCTCTCAGACCACACCTTCCTTCCACCTTCTCACATTGCAAATGTGTCCTCTCCATTACCAAGGAGCTGAACCCAGGTTTGGTCTCACCCCACCAGTCTAACAGCTGGTGCTGTTCCCGCCGCCTACAATTTCTTTTTACTTGATAATTGTAGTTCAGCGTTAGTTATGATACAAACCAGGCCAATGAGATGTTAGGAATACTAGTATGTGCTGGAATTTATGCTGATTGAATGGCCCTTTATTCTGAATGTTTCCATGTGAGTGAGATGCCTGGATGCGCTCCAGACATTGTGCTTTCAACACTGACCTCCCAGGAACACCTCATGTCTGAGATATTCCAAGTGTCACTTACCTCACATGACAAATTAATTAGATAAAAATAAGTTGGTCTTAATGACATTATTCAAAGATAGATTTGCATCTATAAACTCACAACATCATTTTTCTTATAGTAGAAAACTAAGAAATTATGAAGGAGGAGATATTTAAGTGATTCTATAATACCAGCATACATATGGCTTTCTCATAGAGTTGACCCTAAGTATCTTTTGTTTGTTTTTATTTTTTAATATTTTTTTTCTTAAGTTCACTTAATTTCCTTCCTTGAAGGACCTTTTTCTATACCTTGGATTGTATCCTTCCATATCTTTCTCCATGCTTATACACTAACATTATTTGCACATAGAACGATATTATAAATGTAAGGATTTTTAAAAAAATCATTGTAATTATCCGGGATCATATATTTAATATGTGCACCTTTCCTTTCTAAATTAACAACTTGTACATACCTATATGCTGTTATATTTATAACTAGTGGCCCAGTGCATGAAATTCATGCATGGGGTGTGGGGGGGGTCCCTCAGCCCGGCCTACACCCTCTTCAATCTGGGACCCCTCAGGGGATGTCTGACTGCCAGTAGTCGGACATCCTTCTCGCAATCTGGGACTGCTGGCTCCTAACCGCTCACCTGCCTGCCTGCCTGATCACCCCTAACCACTCTGCCTGTAGGCCTGCTAGCCCCCAATTGCCCTCCCCCACTGGCCTTCTCGCCCCCAACTGTCCCCCCTTGCTGGCCTGATCTCCCCCAACTGCCCGCCCCCCGCCGGCCTGCTCATCCCCAGCTGCCCCCCTTGTCAACCTGATTTCCCCCAACTGCCTCCCCTCCTTGCCTGATCGCCCCTAACCGACTCTGTCTCAGCCCTGCCACCATGGCTTTGTCCGGAAGGACATTCGGAAGGTCTCCCGGTCTAAGTAGCATATTACCCTTTTATTAGTATAGATAATAAAAGTGTAGTATGCTAATTAGACCAGACAGCTGAACGACCTTATGGATGTCATTCTCGAAGTACTTCCAGGTGACCTTCTGGATGAAGCTGCGGTGCCGGGGGCAGAGGCAGTTAGGGGCGATGAGGCAGGCAAGCAGAGTGGTTAGGGCGATGAGGCAGGCAAGCAGAGTGGTTAGGGCAATCAGGCAGGCAAGCAGAGTGGTTAGGGCAATCAGGCAGGCAAGCAGAGTGGTTAGGGCGATTAGGCAGGCAAGCAGAGAGGTTAGGGGCGATTAGGCAGGCTGGTGAGTGGTTAGGACCCAGCGGTCCCGGATTGTGAGAGGGATGTCTGACTGCCATTTTAGGCCCAATTCTGCAGTTAGACATCCCCTGAGGGGTCCTGATTGCCAGAGGGTGCAGGCCGGGCTGAGGGACCTCCTCACCCCCATGCATGAATTTCCTGCACCGGGCCTCTAGTATCTATATAAAGAGCTGTAAAGTAGGCTCTAGAGCAGCGGTTCTCAACCTGTGGGTCGCCACATTAGTGCTGGAGGCAGGGACTAGCAGGCACATAATTGCAGTTGGCATTTGCCAAGATACCCCTGGCAAAGGGGCTGCGATGGAGCATCTTCCCTTTCCTTCCAGAAGCAGCCATGTTGGCAGGTACCACCCAGAATGTTGCCTGCCTCTTCTATCCATGCCTGTGGCAAAGAGATCAGTCATCTGTCAGTCTGGCACCTTTCACAAGCACAAAATCCACCTGAGAAGCAGAGTGGAGGAGGATCTTCAGTAGAAAGTGATGGTGTGTAGCAGACATCTGGGGAGACGAGACTTCTAGAAGTACAGGACGTAGCACAATGTGGAAAATGGAAGTGGCATGGCTGTTGAAAATGCTCATTATAAATGCTGAAGTGACTTATGATACATTAAAATGAAATACAAGACCAAGGGTTGTATAGGAACCAAGTTGCAAAAAATAAAATGAACACTTTATCCTAACACCGTGCCATCCAGCCTGTGGTTGTCTTTACAGCTGATACATCTTAATGAAATGATGGCCGAAAGGGAGTCTGCCTGAGAACAGCATATTTTGGAGTATGAAAGTAGCATCATTTACTACATATTGCCCAGTTGAGGATCACAGGCAAAGAAATATTAAGCTTAATATTTTTAATATTGACATAACTGTCAGAGAGCCCTGAATTACAGGAGAAACTTCACATATATCTGCTCAAAACCCAGGGAACTGACACCTTTTATCCTTTTTTTTTTTTAATCTGTGAAATTCAAATACTACCTCAAATGACAAAGATAAAAAAAATGACTATTCAAATAATCTCTAATAGGTATTTATAGGTGATCTGAATTCATTCTGATATTTCTGTGCAATGCATTACATGTTTTTAGCAGGCAATCAAGGTCAAGGGAAAATAGTATGTCTTACATAGGGAAAAGTACAGGGTAAGAGTTTCATATCAGATCTGAGAGTGAGTCAATCTCAGTTAAAATCTCACTTTCATTATTTACTTTCTCTGGAGCTTTAAGTGAGTAAAATTTCTGTGCCCTGGTTTCCTCATCTGCAGAATGTGGTCGAAAATAATTATAACACCTACAATAGAGATTGTCATAAAGCTAAAGATTTAACTAGTGTTAAAACTTAGAACAAGGTTTGGGACATATCAGGTGTTTAATAAATATTAGCAAATGTTGTTTGACCATTTATCTTCACCAGGCTCAGTCTCTCTCTCTCATCTTCCATTCCCAATTGCTTAAATACTTAGTCATCCTGTATCACCATCAACATCTATAAGAAAGAAAGGTTGAGAAAGATTCTATTCTCCTAAAATTTAAATCAATGTATTACCTCTCTCGGTGATATTTAACTCTTAAAAAATTTTCCCCCTCTAATTGTGCAATTAAAAGTTTGCTGTCTGTCATAGGTCACAGCAACAGCTCTGAATGAGTATGAAGGTATTTCAGTTCCAAAGGTGTTATTTCATATTGAATAATAGTCCTACTTTCCTAATTCTACCTGCATCCAGGGCCTGTCTTTTCTAAACACTCACAGGAATGTAAAGCAGATGTCAAAGTATTAAAATCAGAATTTTTATGTGTTTCTCAAAGAGAAACTTTTAAAATGTTTCACAATAGATTTTTAGTTAGTGCTTTATTTAAATTTTCAAATCATTTTTATTCCATATAAAGGTTTCATATAAATTCTATCTCCCTTTTTTCTCCAACTTTCTAAGAGACTTGGAGAAAATAGAACCCAAAAAGTTAGTTTCCTGAAATATCACAAAAAGTAACAACTTTCTTCCAAAATACAATTAACCTACTTAAAACCCCAGTAAATAAAATAACAGGAGATAGGATTAGTGAACTCTAAAATAAGTCAGTGAAAAATAAGTCAAGCTTACTTAAGAGAGCAGAAATGAAGGAAAATATGCATTAAAAAAGATGAAGAGACATATGGGTCTCAATGAAATGTTCCAATAAGAAGTATGATTGGAGTCCTGGAAGAGGAAGAGAAAGACAACAGGCAGTAATCATATTTGAATAGTCACTGGCTGAGAATTTTCCAAAACTGTCAAAAGATATCAGACCTCAGAGTCAAGAAGCCGTACAGCCCCGACTAGGCTAAATATAGTGAAAATCACATTAGGTACATCATAGTGAGATTTTGGAAAAACAAAGACCAAAGGATAATCTTAAAAGCATGGGGGTTCAGGGTTGCAGGGCAAGAGCTAATAGACTACTCACTTGCTACAAGAAGAAAAGGATATAACTTGGCAAATTGTGAGGCTGGATGAAATTAGGCATCAAAAGACTTCTGTGAAGCTCATAACTCAACATCCTTGGAAAGTCTGATGCAGATTAACTTGCCACACGTGCAACCCTCAAACTAACCCAAATAGCAAAATGGTCAGTTAGTTGTAATGAATTATAACAATTGCATGGTGCGCATGATGGTTCTCTGTTAACTATGGGGATAATATCTATCAGAATAAAAGAGCAATAATAAATGGAATTAAAGAAACAATTTTCAAAACCTTTCTTTAGGCTTTAAAATGGCCATAATTTTGGCATATGTTACCAATGAATAATGTTGGGAACTTATTTTTGAGAGTTGTAGGTGTAGAAGAACTTTTGAAATGATATGACCTTCCTTCCTGTTTAAAGAAGGACCAGAGACTGGTTAGATCAGCCTGAAACAAACAAACAAACAAACTAAAAAACCAAAAAAACATTATAACCTAAGTCCTTTACAAACTGCAAAATTGTTACCAAATTTATTTCTCCCAATCATAATTGTTCACATCCTCTTCCAACAATAAATATGTGTGCCTATTTGCTGTGGTAAAGCTATAAGTGGAAACAAAACAGACCAAAGCAGAAAATTTCTCCAAATATGGAGAAACACCAATGGGCATGCTATATGTGTATATGCCTATCACTGTACACTGTAAGTATATAACTTCCATCACTGTCTCATGTGCTCCTCCTGAGGCGAATTTACTGTTCTAGTGGTCTGGACTCTTCTGATTTAATGATATTCAATACCTCTCCTTCAGCCATTTATTAATTTCCCCCCATTTATTTTGTAGATATTTATTGAACACCCACTGTGCGGTAGGCACTGCTTTAGATAGGGTGCCTAAATGGAGGAAACAAGGTAATTAAGTAAAACACATGGATTGTTAGATATTGATTAATGCTATGGAGAGAAATTAGGTAAGAAAGAGGTCAGAAATTGATGGAATGATGCAACTGTAGATAGGATAGCCAAGGAAGATATAGTTAGGAAGGTAAAGTTAAAGACTTGATAGAGGGGCCAGGAGTGGGAGCCGGGAGACCAGTGAAGAGACTATTGCAGCGATTCTCAACCTGTGGGTCACGACCCCTTTGGGGGTCGAACGACCCTTTCACTGGGGTTGCCTAAGACCATAGGAAAACACATATTGAATATATAATTACATATTGTTTTTGTGATTAATCACTATGCTTTAATTATGTTCAATTTGTAACAATAAAAATACATCCTGCATATCAGATATTTACATTACGATTCATAATAGTAGCAACATTACAGTTATGAAGTAGCAACAAAAATAATTTTATGGTTGGGGGTCACCACAACATGAGGAACTGTATTAAAGGGTTGCAGCATTAGGAAGGTTGAGAACCACTGGACTATTGCAATAACCCAGGTATAGGACAATGGCACCATAGCTTGGAGGGATACTGGTGCAAATGGTGAGAGATTATTTGATTCTGGCTATAGTTCACCCATAGAGCAAAAAAATTTTTTTATTTATATTTTGGTTGTCAAATGATCTTTAGTTAAAATATTTTTCTTTGTAGTTCTTTTTTGTAAAGATATGTTTTTATTGATTTTTAGAGAGATGAAGTGGAAGGGCTAGAGAGATAGAAACATCAATGAGAGAGAACTTAATTGGCTGCCTCTTGCACCCCCCCTTACTGGGGATCAAGCCTGCAACCAAGACATGTGCTCCAACTGGGAATCGAACTGGTGATGTCTTGGTTCATGGGTTGAAGCTCAACCACTGAATCACACTGGCTAGGCTCCTTTGTAGTTCTTAATAGCTGGGCATTCCATTGCACTATCATTGATGTCATGAGGGTGGCGTCATCACTATTGCAGCTCACAGACTGGGGAGTCCCTAGGATCTCTTTAATGATTCCAGAGAGTTCTCTAGCTAAAGTTCTGTGCCACAGCTGTTGGGCAATGCTGACAATCTCATCAAAAGTGATATTTCCATTGTGCTTAATGTTTTGGTTTTTTTTTTTTTTTTTTTGGTCAGGTTTTCTTTTCTTTTCTCTTTTCCCTCCTCCTCCTCCACTTCCTCCTCCTCCTCCTCCTCCTCCTCCTCATCCTCCTCCTCCTCCTCCTTCTTTCTTTTTAAATATTTTTTTTTGATTTTTTTACAGAGAAGAAGGGAGAGGGATAGAGAATTAGAAACATTGATGAGAGAGATTGGTCAGCTGCCTCCTGCACGCCCCCTACTGGGGATGTGCCAGCAACCAAGGTATGTGCCCTTGACCGGAATCAAACCTGGGACCCCTCAGTCCGCAGGCCAACGCTCTATCCACTGAGCCAAACTGGTTTGGCTTCTTCTGCTTCTTTCTATCTCTTGGTGGTTATTTGAGTGCTTTGATGATCAGGGCAGACGCAGAAGTACTACCTCAATCTGTACCTGTCTGTTTGAATTGTCAGTTTCACTGTAATCCTCAGACCCTTCCCATCACTGGTTGCTTTAGAAATATCATCACCAACATTTCTTTTGGAGATAGACCCAGGGGGTTGACCTTGGGGTCTAACTTTCCCACCCATGCACCTCAGGTATACGACTTTGATTTCATTGGAATCAAACTTCAGCAGTGTGGTGGAGGCAGCCAGGGTCAGATTAACCCAGATTTGGGCAACCAAAGAAAGTTGCACCTAAGCCTCCTCCAAACTGAAAGCTAAAAAAGCCAGAATGTTACAATTTTTTTCTTTATTGATTAAGGTATTACATATGTGTCCATATTGCCCCATTGACCCCCTCCCCCCCGATAATGCCCTCACCCCCCTGTTGTCTGTGTCCATTGGTTAGGCTTATATTTTGCTGATGGATCAGCTATGAGGAAAGAAAGAAGCTAAGGATGACCATAAACTCTTTGGTCTAAATCAGCAATTTTCAATCAGTGTGCTGTGGAACACTGGTGTGCCACAAGAATTTTCAAAACATGCAGTATCTGATTATTTAGTCAGGGCACTGACATCTTTTCCCTTAGGTTGTCTAATTAAAAAATGATAACAGCCAACACAATGGCCTTCCGGTGTGAAAGAAACGAAATTATACCTATTTTTTTATGTGTGTGTGAGATACGCAAAATTCTAATATTTAGTTTATGTGTGTCATGAGATGAAAAAGTTTGCAAATTGTTGGAGAAAATGTAGGAGTATCCAATAAAATGGTGCTCATGGGATGGGAGATTTGGAAGATCTACATTGGACATCCTGGGTTTAGATGCTAAATATCTAAATGGCACATCTTATTCTGCATGTACTAGGGCAAAAACTAGTTCAGGAGGAAAAGTGATTTGTAAGTAAATACTCTTTGTAATTCTTCACAACTAATTATTTAGACTTATAATGTGTTGTTGGGAGATAACTTCTTGGGTTTGGCAGCTCAACACTATTTTCTCCACTTTCTCATGATGTGAAACTTGTGTTGTTGTTTTTCTTGCACCACAAACAAGGTCCATGTGATCCAGCCTTGATTAGTTATGAATCTTATTCTCTTTGACAGTATGATATGCTCCAATCACACTGCTTCCTGCTGCTGATCTATTGGAACTGATACATTGAGGTAAGAGAAACACTCACTCTCTAAGGTTCCGAATTTGGGATTATGTAAATGTGTGGTTGCCATTGCTATGTTTTCTAACTGTAGGCCATTCTATGGAAGAAGACCATGCGGACAGCACCCAGCCAGAAGGACGACTGAGAGAGGGCATCTTTGATGTCCTGTACCAGCCTCCACTGAAACAAGCTTCACCTAGGCCTTCACAATCACCGGTGCTTTAGCCAGTAAGTGCTACCTTTTCTCTGTCCCTTCCCCTCCACTTCCCTCTTCACTTCCTCCTTCTCCTTCTTTGATTAGAACTAATTTGAATTGGATTCTCTCATATAGAACCAATACACGTAGAATTTTTTCCAGAACAAAAGAGTCTTTAGAGATTCATCATACATGTTAAAGCAGAGGCATATCAGGTTAATGGCATTTCTTTTGCTGCTTTTTTGCATTACAAAAATGGGCATTGTTTTTGAAATTAAAATTTGATAATAATTCAGATTCTTTCTTCTTAGAGCCAATTTTCACCCATCCATATCAGTGGAAAACAAAACTACTAAATAGAAAGTGATGTCCTCTCAAAAATTCCTAATCTACATTTAAGTCAACTACTTTCATTCACTATCCTAATTTTTTTATAGAAATTCCAAGCCATGTGTGAGTTAGATGTTCATAATTTTACCAAACTTCTAGGGTCATTCTTTTTTTTTTTTTTTGGAAAAGACCAAATATAAAATTAAAGTTACTATAGAAGCCAGATATGCACAGGGTTTGCTGAACCCGTCGATTCTATAATTTGCCTTGAATGATTAAGAATTTATTGTAGTAACATTCAAGAGCCCAGAAAACATTCCAAGACAAACTGAGTTAAAATTAAATCAGCAATAGATTCTTGGCTGAACTCTGATTGCTATTATTATTTTAAATCTCCAGTGAGTTATTTTAAATCTTTCAGTTTATAATTATGTATTATTTACTGTATCAGCTGGTTTACAGCTTACCTTCTAAATTCAACCATTAAGCACATAGCTGAAATTCTTTTTATATCCGTGTTGGTTATTTTATAAATGTAACAATGGCTTTGAGGTTGGTCCAAAGAGCTGCACATTTTTGTTTTATGCTCTTCATAAACTACCAAAAGAAACGCATTTATTTCTATCAGTAAATTCAGTATTCAAAATTTTAAAAAGTCAAACATAATAGTGAGAGATTTCTTTTAAAATGTCATCTATCTTTGTTGGCGGAAATAAAAACACCACATTTTTTAGCTCTAAAAATAAACTTGCCTCACCTCCAGAAAGAACTGTCCCCAGATGATGGTACATTAAAAGTAAAAAGTTTTAGATAATATCTGGCAGAGAAAATATGACTCTAACGGAGGGTGATTGCTTCCCAGGGTTCCTCCCAACAATCAGAATGTAGATCAGCCACAGTGTTTCTATTGAAGATGCTTAACACATATATGAAAAAACAAGACACCTTTTTATTTTAGGATTTCATGACTCAGAGGCATCAGCATTTTCTTCTAATTTAGTTTATTTAATTCTTGAGTGGATCTGTAAGTCTAAGGATTAAAATGCCAAAAAGAAAATGAGAGGAGGCCTCAGAGAGTGTGAGCTGTAATCTAAACAAGAAGCGCGGCCTGTGCATTATCCTCCTGTGAATGGCGATTCCTTGGGTAATGCCTATAGATCGGAGAGGAAAAAGGCTTTGCACACAGCCACCATTGTTCAGTCTCTGTCAGAACCCAAATAAGTAGAGACTAGCTTTTCAGGGCCACTCTGTGAAGACTGAAGAGAGGAATGCCATTGGATCCCAACAGCGTTTGATGTCTTCATTTTCCAGGACTCCTCGGGGAGAGACCTGGTAGTCTCCACAGAGAAAAGGCAACTCCTGAACCAAGTCACTTCCCTGGTAATGAGCCCTGGGACACTTCTGTTATGATAATGTGTTTTCATTGTTAGGGTAGAGCAAATAGAGCTGTGATGACATCACAGGTTCTCTGGTGGGAAAAAAAAAAGGAAGGAGAAGAGAAAAAAAGACCCTAGAGGTCATAAAATTCCCCAGAGGGTCAGGGCTAGTATTGGCAAAAGTGCAGCAGACAGATAGGTGACATATTGCATTAGGGCAAGCATGAAGAAATCACTAAAACTTTTAAGCCATTGTCTTCAGCTTCAATCCTCCTGGCCCATCCTCCAGAAAAGTAGGAAGCAAGAAATAAACAGATGACCATAAATAAACAGTACAAGTTTACTGAGTTGGCTACTTGTCAGGGCTTAGCAGTTTCCTTAGAGGTAGGATTTTGGCATGCTTTATCCTTCATATGACTGTTTGTGTATATTCAAATATTTTTAGTTTTGGAAATATGATCATATTGTAATTTAAAATATATTCTAAGGATGCACTTCTAAAAGCCCCAAGACTGCCAAACAGCTCCCTAGATTTTACAGCTCTGTAGATTTCCACTACTCAGCAAAAATGACTGGTCTTAGAAAAAGCCAAGTTCATTGTCTTGTAAAATACTGCTGGTATTTATATCACAGCGTGATAAATCTCAGAGAGAAAAGGAAGCGGGTATGAGATTTTTAGATCTATTACACCATTTAACTCAAAGAATGTTTATATGACCCACTGCACAAAGTTTAAATACATGAGGCAGTTTTGATTGTTAACTCCTTGAACTTGCTGGCGGAGCAAAGTGAGACAGGACATTTCTAAACAGTGTGTGTGCTCTGGTGTTGTTATCAGCTACAAGGCCCTTTCTGTCTTGTCAGCTGCTTCAGACATCTGCTCAGCTCCAGAAAACCTGCACACAAGCGTGTTTTCTTTTTATTTGTTTGGAGTTGAGGAGTATTAGTTGATTATAAGTTAGGTCTATTACTCAAAGTTACACAAGACAGGAGAATTTTAGTGATAAAGTCAGTTCTGCAGAAAAAAAAAATGTTTGTTTAACCCACTGAGTCTGTTTCCTAGCTATATTTTCATCTAAGAGTATATGTTGCATTGTATACTTATAGTAATTTGAACAATAGAGAAAAGAAAATGTTCCATCCTAATTTACCACATAATATAACTACTATGTTATTTCAGATTATTTTTCCAGATTGTTATATAAAACCTTGTACATAGTAAATGAAATGTTGCACTATCATTTTCCTTTAATATGTTATTTTTAAAAATTTTATCTTTACTGTTGAAAGTATTACAAATGTCTTCTTTTGTTTACCCATTGACTCTCTCCACCCTGTACCCCCCACCCTAGGCCTTCAAAATATACATTGCTTTCTTCCATTAACAGTTTTAAATTGCTGCATCATAGGAAGATAAGAACATTCACTTAATTGTTATCCTATTGATTATTTAAATTGCAAAGTATTTCTGTAGGGCCCACTTGTGAAGTTAATCTTATGTTTGCGTCTGTTTTTAGATGTTTTTTTCCCCCCAATTTACACAACCCAAGAAAGTTTCTCTTTATTTTATTGAAAAACAAAAAAGCTTAACTTATACTAGTATTTGGACAAATTGCTGTGTGTATTTTTGATTAACCTTTAAAAATGTGAACATGATAAAATAAACCCAAGATACATGTTAGTATCCCAATGCAATGATTGTGGTACAATGTTGTCCTGGGGCCCACAAATACACCCGGAGTACGTTCATTCTAACAGCTTGATTCCCGCCAGGCACAGGACTCAACTCTGTGTGAGAGGAAGGGAGCAGGATTATGATAACCAGGGTCTTCCTCCCAGGCTTAGAAAGAGGAAAACGAATCAAGCTATATTCCAGGGAAAACTTGCAAATATAAAGTCTTTAAATTTAGATTGTATACATAGGTAGACTTTTAAGAATATAAGGACAAGCCAACATTTATCTTTTGGCCTCTCTCAAACCATCTCCTTTCAGTCTTCCTCCTTCATTCTCTTCACTGGCCACTTTCCATTTGTTAAGACCTTGGCCCATCTATTAATATTTTGGGGGAAGTGAAGGCTTGGCAGAGGTGAGTTCTGACTCTGAGTCTTGATCCTATTGCTGCCAAGCCGGCCTCAAACTCCCTCTCCACTGAGAGGGTTCTAAATTGAGTCTCCTTTTGCTCCTGCTATTTGTTCAGAAGTGGGTAGCCACTAGGGACCTTGACAGTAGGGCCAGGATAGAGCTGGGGTGCTATCCTGGGGACTGACAGCAAAGTCACATCTTCATCTATCAGAATCCAGTCATGGAAACATAATAGACCCCAGACTTCATACAAATTTATTTATTTAAATATTATATTATATTAATATATATATTCACACCAAATATATATATTAATATTATAAATATCTATTTTATATATATATATATAATATATATAAGGTAAGAAAATTCACTTGTTATCCTATTGATTATTTAAATTGCAAAATATTTCTGTAGGGCCCAGTTGTGAAGTTAATCTTATGCTTGCGTCTTTTTTTAGATGTTTTTTCCTCAATTTACACAACTCAAGAAAGTTTCTCTTTATTTTATTGAAAAACAAAAAAGCTTAACTTATATACTAGTATTTGGACAAATTGCTGTGTGTATTTTTGATTAACCTTTAAAAATGTGTACATGATAAAATAAACCCAAGATACATGTTAGTATTCCAATACAATGGTTGTGGCACAATGTTGTTCTAAATATATATATATTTAGTATAAATATATACCATAGACTGCTTGGACATGTATGTGTGTGTTTCTGTGTTTATTTTTTATTTCAAAATAAATCAAACTGAGAGTCTTTTATTTTATTTTGTTTGTTTATTTATTGCTAGAGATGACAACCCTAATCTGGAGTACTGAAAATTCTCTGAAATAACAAACGTTATATCGAGTTTTCTTTGAGGAACATGCTAGCTTTCTGTTGGTAAGAATAAACCAAGTTGAGTCACATTTTTTGTTGTGTTTTTTTTTTTTCCCCTTAAACTGCTTTCTATTTCATTTGCAGTGACAGGAGTTATGAAAGATCAGAAGCACCCTTCAACTCTTTAATTTCACTAATTATTCTTTTATCACTAAAGAATAATTTTCAGCCAATACAATATCAAAACAGGAAAATAAAACACCTCTATAATCTAGTTAATTATTGTTTTGTACATGGTAAAATTAAATTTATTTTATAATTTCTTTTGTCATCTGACTAAATACCTGCAATGGGGAGTAACCAATAAAAATGTTTGTCTAGCCGTAACCGGTTTGGATCAGTGGAAAGAGCGTCGGCCTGCGGACTGAAAGGTCCTGGGTGGTCCCGGGTTCGATTCCGGTCAAGGGTATGTACCTTGGTTGTGGGCACATCTCCAGTAGGGAGTGTGCAGGAGGCAGCTGATCGATGTTTCTCTCTCATCGATGTTTCTAACTCTCTATCTCTCTCTCCCTTCCTCTCTGTAAAAAATCAATAAATATATTTAAAAAAAATGTTTGTCTAACAGGCTCCCCTAATTCAGCCTAGACTTTCCAGTAAATGGTGGCCAGGCATAAGCTCTGTCTACCCCCTGCTCTTAAGTTGGTGTTTCAAGAGTGTGTGCTCACACTCAACACGAACATGAGTGGGGCTAAAAGAATGTCCCCACTGGATAGACTCCTCTGTTTTTCTGGTGGATCTGGGGAAGAGGAGGTGGGGAAGCTGCTGTTATACTTGTTTTCCCACATCACCTCAACTTTTTTTGTTTGTTTGTTTGTTTGTTTTTCCTTACTCAATGCAGGACCAGAGCTGCAACTACAAGGGCTAGAAACAGATGATTCCTAAGCAATAAATTACAACTGTGTTTTAATCCTTATGTTAGAATTGCTACAGGCCTGATGGGGCAAGATGCGCCTTTACCCCTTCTGGAGAAATTAGGGCTAACAGTAATGCAGCTATATTGCCCGGTGGTAATGAGAACCCACTAGTGCTATACCTGTGCGACGTTATCCGATGCTAATGGGCATGCACTGAGGGGGAAGCATTTCCTAGACTAGCCCTGCTGCTAGCAATCTAGACAGCACAGTGGCTGAAGGGATTGTCCCCTTCAAAGCTGGAAGAGATTGAATATAAATGGGGAAAAGGAGGAAATAGTAGGTAAGAGTAAAGTAATGAATAAATGAGTTATATGATAAGAACATTCAATATTATATTAGCACCTCAAAAGAAGCTCAGAGCAAGAGAGATGATATTGTCTCTTAGCTTAATTATATTTCATGCCTGAAAGGATGAACCCATCTGCTTGCCTAGGTCTATGTCGGCAAACTGCGGCTCGGCAAACCGCAGCTCGCAAGCCACACACGGCTCTTTGGCTCCTTGAGTGTGGCTCTTCCACAAAATACCGACTTCTGTGCATGGGCCATGAAGTTTCAATCGCACTGTACCTGCGCGCCAGCATGTGGTACTTTGTGGAAGAGCCACACTCAAGGGGCCAAAGAGCCGCAAAGAGCTGTGGCTCATGAGCCGTGATGTGCCGACCATGGGAGACCACTTCTGTTTTTGGATCCTGAGAAGATCTAATGGAAGCCTACAAACCTAGGTTGACTCACTCAGGGAGCACTTTTCATGTGGTATGATGATGACTGATCATGCCACATATCATAATAATCATGAATGATTATTAATGATTGCATGGATTCTAGTAATGTGCCTGTATCTTTGAGTTATGGATCATTTTGTTATGAAGGGTCCATGGCCAGAAACCAGGGGGTGGGCTATGAGATAATAGAAAAATATATGTTTTGGTCTCTGCCTCTGGTTCCTGCCACAGAGCTCTTAAAACCCTAGTAATTTCCTAGGTGATAAGAAAACTAGGAAAATCTATCTCTTGTTCTTATATTGGTCTTTGATCTCTGTTCTTGGCATGGAGCTCCTGAAACCCTAGATAGTATCAGAATTGAGTTTGTACTGTAGGGCACCTAGCTGGCATCACAGGAAATTGCTTGGTGTGGGGAAAAAAACCTCCAAATATTTGGCAAGCAAAGTGAAGTGTTTTGTGTGAATACTAAAGAGACTCACAGGGAAGAAACACACAGTGGGGAAATACTGCAGAAAGCGGAGTTTTTATTTTATTTTCAGATGCCATGTCCAGAATAGGAGATAAACACATATTTGTTGAAGTAACAGAATGTACTTAGGACCAGATAGATGGTGCTTGCATCATTACCTCTCCTGCTCAAACAAAGACTGGGGGCACAAAGCACACAACCTCCTCTCCAGCTTTTCAGTCATTTTTCTTCATAAGAACAAAATAATCTCTAATTAAAGTGAAGTTTATTTATATTCATGAAGAAATAATATGCAATCCCTCCTCCCTCCAAAAAGACTAGTTCTGTATGATGTAGTAGCATCTAATCAGATACAACTTGTATTGTTTCCTTTTTCCCCCCCAGAAAGCTCACTACATGTTACATTATCAGCACCGTACATATAAGAATATGTGTTAATTCGAATTCACTGAGTAATACCAAGTGTTATAAGTTTTATGGAGCAGGTTCACCAGGTGGGAATGTTTGATTTTTTTCCTTGCAAAGTTAAAAAAAAAAACATTTTGGAAACTTAAGAGCTAGTGATAAGCTTAATTAAAGTGAAACAGGAAAAATGTATTTCAAAGAGTTATTTTAAGACACCTAAATTTCAGTAAGTCATTATACCAAATAATTATGGCACTGCAGGAATTTTCAAACTCTGTAATGTTCACTTAGTATCTTCATTGTTTTCTCCCCACTTTGTCTATTCCAGGAATTAAGTTCTTTTTGCTGGATTTACTTTCTCTCCCACTTTGAGTTTTTGGATCAAACACTTCCAATCAAGATTCTACCTCCTACAAGAATAGGCGAGGCAGACATCACTATTGTCCCCAGTATTCACTTATCTTTCCTCTCTTTTGGCAGCAGCATCTCCTGGGCACATGTCTATGCCAATTGAAACTACATTTCTGGGTCACCTTTACAATGAGATGTGGCTATGTGACTAAGTTCTTCACAGTGAGGTGTGTGTGGAAGTGATGGGTGCAATGAATTACCTGGACTTTATCTTCTTCTATTCTTATGTGGTTGCAACAAAGCTTGGGTCATGTTAAAAAAGTGACACCTTAGAGAAGTTGAATCAGTGAAATAAGAAACCCGGATCCTTGATTGACCACAGGAAACATGGTATCCTACTGAGTGGAACCAATCATCTTTCGATGATTGAAGTGAGGGAAGTTACTTTAAATGAAGTGAGGGAAGTTACTTCAAATGAAGTGAGGGAAGTTACTTTAAATCATATTTGAGACACTGAATTTTTAGATCTCTTAGTTAAAGCATCTTAGCCTCTGATCTGTCTGATGCAATTTATCAGAATTCATAGTCCTAATATTAGCAATATAAACTGATGATTTTTGATTTTCTGTTAACTGACTCTTCTGGTCTAAGTCCTGGTCCCAAGATTTTGTTTGCATTATGCAAGCCTCAGTCATCTACTCAAGCTGTAGGCTTTACAAATGCATCCAAGGCAATTCTTGAAGCATTAGATAGATTGATGATAGATGATAGATATATAGATGATAGATAGATAGATAGATAGATAGATAGATAGATAGATGATAGATATGATTAGATCATTCATTTGAAATGAAGTTAATGTGTCCCTTTCTGTTACTAATTAAATATCTACCAGGTATATCTAACATCTCTCTAGGTAGCCTTGGTTTCTTGTGGTGGAGAATGGTTTAGAAACCAAGATATGAGTGGTAACTATGTTCATTGTTACTGCAGAGACATGCTGCCAGGGTCTTTCAGCAGACAGAGCTAACAATTCTCTCTCTCTCTCTCTCTCTCTCTCTCTCTCTCTCTCTCTCTCTCTATATCTAGTATTTCTACTTCATCTTTCTACTTATGCCAGGAATACATGCTGACACCTCCAATTCCAAGCCAACATCAGAGTGTATTCTAGCTTCCCGCTTTCCATGTGCATATCTCTCACCTGGACAGTGAGGAACCCGGCTCCCATTATTCTCAGCATACTTACTTGTTTGCTTAATATTAAACACACCGAAAACGGTATCAAAACTGCTAGCCCTTCTCACTGAAAAACCAAACCTACTGACTAGAGTTCAATATTTGTTTGTAATTATTTCTATCTTTAACCTTAGCATACAGAGTTAAAATATCTATTAACATTACTTGGATTAATTGTGAAACTTTTTCCACTCCTTCAATGTGGCTGTATTAGTAATTTTAAATGAAGTTAATTTATTCCTTTCTGTTACTACTTAATATTAGTCTTTCCCATTTTTGTTGTTTTATTATTGTTGGTGGCGGTAGTTAGTATGTAAAACATTAACATAGTCTAGGAGCCAGCATACTAAAAGGTGTACTTAGAGAAGTATTACTCCATCCCTCACTCCCACTCAATTTTACACCAGATTCCCTTCCACTGTGTTTTTACCCCTTGTCCCTTCTACCAAATTTTAAACCATCCTTTATATGTAGCCAGTATCAAGCTTTTTTGTTTTATTATTCCTGCGTCTTTAAAAAAATCATATATATATATATATGTATATATGTATATATATATGTGTGTGTGTATATATGTATATATACATATATACATATATATACATATATATATATATATATATTTCACCCTATCCTTTGTTATGTAAAATTTTCTTATTGTATATACTTTTAAAAAGTTTTGCTATTTTTACTTAATATATACGGGTAACTATAATATATATGTTCATAGATATTTTTCTCATTTGTCTTACAGTTACATAGTAACTATGATAGCTTATTCAATCACTCTATACATGGATATTTAGGTTTTCCTTCAAATTTTGCAATTCTAAATAATGCTACAATAAATTGCATATATTTTTGAATTGTTGGATACGAAGCTTCAGGACAAAGTTTTAGAACTTGGTTTGCTGGGTAAAATGCACACGTTATATGATACACATTGCCCGATTTTTCCCCATGAAGGTGTCCCAGTTCCCTTTCCACCCGCAGCCTAGGAGAGCGCCCATGTCCCCATAGCCCAGCTACAAGAATGTGCCGTCAGGTTCTTCATATTTTGTCAATCTGATCAGGGATCAATGTATCAGAGGGTGGTTGTATTTTTATAAACTTAAAGACTATTTTATATATATTTTACTATTTTTTATATTTCTATCTATTTTATATTGTTTTTACTTTGTTCTCAAGTTTAAAAAATTTTATATAATATTCATAATATCCCAATATTTGCATATGTGATATAAATATTTTCTGTCTGTTATTTGTCTTTCAGTTTGCTTTTGCTTATTTATTTTGGGTCTTGTTTTGATTTGTTTTTACAATGCAGAAGTGGGTATTTTGTAGTTATATGTCAATCTTTTATTGTTTTTTGAATTTTTAGTTATACTTAGAAATGTTTTCTTTGTACTTGTGTTATAGAAACCTTCAACCTTTTCATTAATGCTTAAATGGTTTAATTTTTTTCATGTTTAAATATCTGAACCATTTCCAGCTTATTTATTTTTATTTATTTATGTTTGGTATGTTGAAAGTTTTGCATCTAATTTAATATTTTTTTCCCCCCAAAAGCTATTCAGTTGTCCCAGTACCATTTATCCAACAACCTGTTTTTCCCTTCACTGATTTTTAGAGGGCACCTTAATCATTGCAAACTTTCAATCACCTCAAAATTTCTCTATGTACTTGGCTGTATTTTTGTATTTTTTTTCTATTCCACTAAACTGTCTCTCCATTCACCTATACTAGGGACATCATTTCAACTGTGGAGACTTCTAAGTACGTTCTCTACTAGAACCAGTCTGCTCTCATAGTTTTCCTTTTTTACTCTTTTTCTAGCCATCCTTGAATATTTATTTTTCATATTAACTGTAGTATCAACTAGGCCAGTTCCATAAGAATCTAGTTTTCTTTTTTTTTTTTTAATTAAAGTAGTGTTAAATTTATAAATTAACTTAAGGGGATGTGACATCATTATGATGCTGAGTAATCCAGTGCAAAACAAGGGTTGTCTTTCAAGTTAGCTTTTAAAATTTATTTATTTATTTATCAAATTTGTAGAGAGAGAGGGAAGGAGAGAGAGAAAAAGAGAGAAACATCATTTTTGTTGTTCCACTTATTTATGCATTCATTAGTTGATTCTTGTGTGTGCCCTAATCAGGGATTGAATCTGCAACCTTGGTGTATTAGGATGACACTCTAACAAACTGAGCAACCCGGCCAGGGCCTCAAGTTAGCTTTTGAATCTCCTGGTGCGGTCAGGACGGCCCTGGTGAGGTTGGGACGGCCCCGCTGAGGTTGGGACGGCCCCTGTGAGGTTGAAACGGCCCCAGTGAGGTTGAAACGGCCCTGGTGAGGCCAAAACGGCCCCGGTGAGGTCGGGACGGCCCCGGTGAGGTTGAAACAGCCCCAGCGATGCCGAGAGGGCCCCGGTGAGGTTGGGACAGGCCTGGTGAGGTTGGGATGGCCCCGGTGAGGCCAAAATGACCCTGGCGATGTACGGCACCGGCAAGGTCGAGACAGCCCCGGTGAGGTCAGGACGGCCTCGGTGAGGTTGAAACAGCCCCTGTGAGGTAGGGATAGCCCCGGTGAGGTAGGGATGGCCCCAGTGAGGTTGAAACAGCCCCGGTGAGGTAGGGACAGATAATGGGGACCAGTATAGACTGATGAACAGGGGTAGATACAGAGGCAGAGCAGCATTGAACAGACTGTTAAACTACAGTGGGAAGCCTGGGGAGGGTTTGGGGGCGGGAGGGTTAAGAGATCAACTGAAGGACTTATATGCATGCATATAAGAATAACCAATGGACACAAGACACTAGGGGGTAGGGGCTGGGGGAATGTCAAGGGGGTGAAAAAAGGAGACATATGTAATACGCTTTGTAATACTTCAAGAAATAAAAATTATTAAAAAATAAAAAAAAGAGTGTACTAATTTTTCTCTCATAATGTCTCCAAAAATTGCCTGTTCCTTTAATTTCGCCTTCATCAGAAATGTCTGATCAAAACTAATTTTTTTGAGTCCCAAGGAATTAAGTCTGTTCCATATACTCAGAGCTCTGGTTTGCTAGGACTCTTTTTTAGTATTTCCACACTTGAGGTTGACTTTTTTTGTTAATCCTCACCTGAGGATATTTTTCCCTTGATTTTTAGAGAGTGTGGAAGGGAGGGGGAGAGACAGAGAGAGAGGAACATCAATGTGAGAGAGACACACTGATTAGTTGCCTTCCACACACGGGATCAGGGATCGAGCCTGCATCTAAGGTACGTATGTGCCCTTGACTGGAATCGAACCTGAGACCCTTCAGTCTGCAGGCTGACATCCACTGAGTCAAACTGGCTAGGGCGGTTGACTTTCTTTTGGAAGCGATTTTATTCAATGTCTCCTCTCTCCCACACAGCTTTTACATATCACTTTAGCAATCTGTAAAGATTTACAACAGGAGCTCAAGAATTACTTCTACTGAATTTTTTTTTAACTTAAGAAATTTAAAGCTTTTAATGTTTTTATTTCTGTGATTGTATTTGTTCTTCTATTGTTCTTTATAGTTTATCAGTAAGATATATGGAAGATTTAGATTTTGGCTACTGACATACCTTATCTACTCACAAGAAAAATCACTTTTAAATTCCAAGTTAAGCAGGACTAATATGCAGCATTCTCAAAAGGATGTATGTTACAAAATCCTCCCATCATTAAATAATTCAATCCAGCTTAAATTTGTTTCTCCAGACCAATTTAGAATCTTCTTTTCATCAGTCAATGGTTTGTAACATAATGTGTTTCCTCTCTCTCAGAAGGGAAGGCGATTCTGGTAACCAACATTTGTTCAATTTTGAGTTTAAATGAGTTAACCCCAAGTTTCCAGTGTAAATATTTATGTCTATTCTCCAAATCCATGTTTTTAATTTGCATTCTATGGAGTCTTAGTGGTTCTGTGGAGAGAAAAGACTGGGTATAGGGGCAGGATACAACATCGCTTCATCAAAACAGGTCAACTTTTAATGCATGTTTATTTTGAGTTTGTTATGAGTAATCTTAAGACTATATGGTCCAAAGCCAAAAAATACAAATAAAAAGAGAAATGAAAAAATACATACTTCTAAATAAATTTATTTCTTTTTTGAGGGTCCTTCTAAACATGCATTGCTTTATGTTTATATGCATTTTCTTAGTAAACTAACTCCAATACCACTTGGAAGTAGTTCAGTAAAAATAGAACACATGGGCAAAGATTATATCTAATTAGTATGTCATCTTTCTGCCTCTACTTATTACAATTAAATGCTATTAATAGAGTTATATATTGCCAAAAAGATGCAACTCTAAAACTTAGTAACTTAAACCAACAAAGGCAAACAAACATGAGCAGGGCAAGAGTTAAAAATCACATTGGTAATTAGGCCCTGGTCGGGGCACATATGGGAAGCAACCAATTAATGTATCTCTGTGTCTCTCTCACATTGATGTTTCTCTCTCTCTCTCTGTCTCTCCCTCGCTCTTCTACTCTCTCTCTAAAAAAAATCAGTGGAAAAATATCCTTGGGTGAGGATTAACAACAACAAAAAATCACATTGGTAAGTGGATATGTATGACATATTTCACCATTTAGAATATATTCATTTGTAACTTTGAGGTTTCATTTATGTAGCTGTGTAAACTAGTCAGCGATAATTAGTTTAGATCCTTTAACTAAGTATCAACGACTACAACGCAGAACCTTGTGGATGGTACATACCATTATCTGAACATTTTTCTTAGGAGGAAAATTTCAAACCAAGTCTGAAGACCTTAGTTTAGTTAGATTTGGTAATCTGTACGCACACACACACACACACACACACACACACACTTTCTCTATCATTTTAACTTTATTCATCTTAAACCTTGTTCCTCTTAAGTTTGGTGAGAGTTTTTCTTCTTCCTTTCTAAACTAATTTGATCTTCAAAGCTTCCCTGAGAGCTTTCTCCCGTGCTTTTATTCTGACTAGGCTCCCTGACCACCTCAATTGATCATAAAAGAGGTAATTTTCCTTTTGTGTCAGCAAGATCGTGCTTCCCTCCAACATTTCTCTATGTGCCTTTTTCCCTGTTAGCTCAACTCTATTTCTTTGTAGCAGTCATTTAAAAAGGAAGAAGAAGAAAAAGAAAACACACAAAGAAGGAATGAAAATTATTACTACTCCATATTAATTTTCCTCTTAGAATGCTTCAGATGCATCCACCAAACTAATTTTTTCTGTATTACTTTATATTGTGTTACACCACTGCAGGCTAGTAATGGTAAAAAACAAACACACAAACAAAAAATATACACAAGAAATTGCATAACTACAATGAAAAGGGCAAATAGGTTAGTTCCATACTATTATAAGAAGGTAGGCAATTCTTACATAATACTTTATGCTAAGTACAGACCTATCAGGTTACTTTTACTAGTTTAATTTTCAAAACACCTCTCTGAGGCAAGTTCATGTACTATCCACCATTACAGATGAGGAAACTGAAGTGCAGAAAGGTTAAGTAACTTGGCCAAAGTCATAGAGAGCTGAGAGATAAATCTGTGTCTAGGGAGAGATTATTAGTAGGAAAGAAAGTTAAGTGAGAACTAGCATTTGCTTAATGATCTCATATCAAAGTGCTGGGTACTTTACACATATTATCCCATTTACAACTCACAACTATATTCTAGAAGTAATAATTGACTAATTTTTTGATATGAAGAAACAAATTCATAAACTTTTTAAAAATTTGACTAAATACAACTATTGCCCTGACCAGTTTGGCTCAGTGGCTAGAGCATCAGCCTGTGGACTGAGGAGACCCAGGTTCGATTCCGGTCAAGGGCATGTATCTTGGTTGCGGGCACATCCCCAGTGAGGGGGATTGATGTTTCTTTCTCATCGATGTTTCTAACTCTCTATCCCTCTCCCTTCCTCTCTGTAAAAAATCAATAAAATATATTTTAAAAAATACAACAACTATTAAAATGCAGACCCATGTTTAAAATTTGGGTCTATTTTATTCACAAATTTCTTTCTATTGAACCTTGAAATATTGATGTTTTTTGACTGGGCATTAAAATGAGCTGTACTCAGCATACCAAATATGGATGCGTGTATTGGGTGGAGGAACCTTAAAGACACAGAGACTATTATGCTGCAGACCAGCATATAATACACCATAAACAGTATACTTTGTGTGCTTTTCCTTGTAGGTGGTGTACTTACTAGACAGTTTTGAGTAAGGAGTAGCCTGAAGAAACATGGTGTTTTTTAGGAAGACAAGTGTAGAGGACTGATGAAAAAGATGTGGTACTGAGTATGCTAAAGATGGCATGGCTTCCAGGGTTGAAGGCTAATTGGATGTAGAGTGTAAACGAAAATAAATCTAGTTTGAGGCTCAGTTTTCTGAGTGGGTTACTGGGCAGAGGATCAGGTTTGGGGCAAAAGATGACAAGTTAAGTCCTATGTATGAATTATTATGAAGCACACATGGAATGTAGAGATATCTACAAATAGTTCGACGTATAGATATGGCTCTGGAGACTAAAATTTTGGAATTATTAGCAGAGACAAGATAGTTGAAGTTATGGAACTAGATGAGTATGCTCAGAAAAGATATGCAAAATAGAATGATCCTCTGGGTTAAATGCAGCAGAGTAATCTTAATAAAGTCAAAGAGACAGAAGGCAGATTTTAGTAGGTTTATGTTGCCCAGACAATTAGAAAATGGACATTTGGAGGATATTGATTAGACCATGGATGGAGGGTCAGATTAAAAGCCAGGATAAGGATCAGAATTTTATTGTCATTGTTGGTTTCTTTCTTTTCTTTCCTTTTTTTTTTTTTTTTTTTTTTGGTGGTCATGGTTCTTGTTTTGCTTAATGCTGCCATTTGAGGCTATGAGGCTAAGAAAAACTGAAATTATTTATGATGCAGCAAGTAGTAAATACAGAGTGAAATGTTGAAAATTGGAACAATAGGAGATAACTAATGAAACAGAGAAAACTATTGGGAGACTGAGTCAAATGCAGATTGAGGTATTAGCTTTTAAAGGGAAATTCAAGATTTCTTCATCTGAAACTGGAAGAGAATGAAGGAACAAAATGGATTTTAAAGGAATTATTATGTAATAGAACATTAACTATCCAATATAATAAAAGCCTAATATGCTAAGTGTCCAGTTGTCCGGTAGTCCATTCATCCAATCAAAGCATAACATGCTAATAATATGCTAAGGCTGCTCAACTGCTTGCTATGACATGCACTGACCACCAGGAGTCAGACAGTCAACCGGTTGACCAGTCACTATGACATGCACTCACCAGGGGCAGATGCTTCTCCTGGTAAGTTAGCTTGCTGCTAGGGTCCAGCCAATTGGGACTGAGCAAGATGGACTGGACACGGCCTGGATCCCTCCTGCAGTCCTTCCCTGGCTGGCCAACCTCCTGCGCCCCTCCCCAGCCCTGATCATGCACCAGTGGGGTCCCTTGACCTGGCCTGTGCCTTCTTGCAATCCAGGTCCCCTTGGCCGATGTTGGAGAGCCGGTTTTAGCCCAATCCTGCAGGCCAGGCCAAGAGACCCCAATGGTGTATGAATTCGTGCACTAAGCCTCTAGTATTCAAGATAAGCAGCAAGAATAAGGAAGCCACAGCCCCATGGCACAGGTACTCTATCTAAAGGTACTGCAACTTCCACCTATGTGTCCCTTTCATTAAAGGATTAGAAGACCTCTTGAAGTCAGAGGTCCTCCAAATTTTCCTTATCACCTGACAACTAGTTTTATTTTGTAGTACAGAGAATTTAGAATACTTTAATACAGAAACTGAAAATAATTTTTGGTCAATGAATTATGTGTTGTAAAGCTCCCTGTATATGATTTGGGCCATCTCTCTAAGGAGTAACTTCATATTAGAATTCTAGCTAATTTTAAGAAATTAGACATGACTGTCTCATGCACAATTCACATTTCTCTCAGAACTTTTACTCTTTTTTGACAAATTCTAGTACCTACTATTACAATTCGAGGTCTATGGCAGTTTACTATATATATATGTGTGTGTGTATATATATATATACACACACACATATATAGTAGAGGCCTGATGCACGAAATTTGTGCAAGAGTAGGCCTTCCTTCCCCCCGCTGCTGGCACTAGCTTCCCTCTGGCACCTGGGACCCAGGCTTCCCTTGCAGCCCCAGCTTCTTTCAGAAGGTCGTCTGGAAGGATGTCCAGTCTAATTAGCATATTATGCTTTTATTATTATAGATATTTTTTCCTGTAAAATGTATTCTAGAATGAGATTCACTTGAAAACTGAGATAGAAATTTGAAATGGTTCTGAGTTATTAACAACTAATGAGCAGCACCTATGATTCATTAAATGGAATTTTCTACCAAGCATAATTGTGACATCTGTGTACGTCTTTCTTTGACTTTGTAATTAATAAAATAGTCACATCACCTTTGGTGCTTAAAAATCCCCGAGTGGCTCTCTATAATATCCTCAGATGCTTGAGAGATGGCTATATGACACAGTTATTACTGGGCAGACTTGACTCAGCCAGTGTGGGAGCAGGTTAGATAAATTATTTCTTGAAAGATTAGATTTTAAACTTAAATTTCTAGGACCTTTCTGATTTGCATCATAGCAGCAAATGTGTAGGCTTATATTAGTTAGTGAGAGTGGTGATCTCTACATCATCAATACGTAATGAAATTGTATTTAGCTATGTTTTATTTAATTTGCTAGACAATTTGAGACAAACATTAAACTTGATTGTCATTTCTACTAAATTGACCATTGTTTTATTTATATGACTAGTTACTTTGACATTGCATATATGCAAAATCTCCCTAGTGAGTCCAAGATAATTTATGATGACATTATACTTTTTATGTATCAAACCAAATTTTCTTCAGCTATTTCACATCTAGTGAAAACAATAGACATTATTTACTCAAATTCAATATTGTATCACATAAAATCTCCACATCCCTTAACTTTAAAATAACCATAGCTATTACATACAAACAAATAAGCATACGTATATGTATACTACTATTAGACATGGTTTTGTAATGCCTTTTCTTAGTAACTAAACCACATAGAGGCCAAGAAGAATTTTTTTCTGGTATTATTTGGACATTGTACACAAAGATGGCATCTACAAGAGTGGAGACAAATTGGTTTATTCCTCTTTTAGAGTATATTCTGGAATAAAAAGTAATGGGGTCAAACTTGGTCACTGATGGTATATATTCTAAAGCCTGATTATTTTATTATATGGCTATGAAAGAAGCATTTTTTAGCATTTGGATATATTTATTTATATATGTGACATATTTTATATTCTTTGTTCCCATCTGCTACAGATTTCATTACACCATTTTTACAAATATTACCCATTACTTTAGTCATAAAGGCTCAATCTCTCCAAAACATATACTGAGAAAGACAGACAATTTAACAATGGGCATCTTGTTTCCATTGTTTAGGATTACTTTAAAGCAAATCATTTCCTTGTCAGCCCTTTTCCTCAGCACCTAAATCATATCTGCAAATAGCTTCCATGGTAATCATTTGTTTTCATGTCCACTTGAAGAAAAATGTGGAACATTTCCACTTGCATATAGGGAGACCCCCAAAGTAGAAAGCAGAAGTTTTTCTGTTATCAGGCTGTCTGACTCCTATCTCCCTCCTTATGAAAGACCTTTTAAGTAAGCCTATTTTTGTCTGTAATCAAACACTCAAGAAGTGGCCCTCAGTAATGTACATGTACTTCCTTCCTGTGTTAGAATTCTCTTCCTAAAGCCAAGAGTCCTCTCTCTGTTGACTAAAACTCAACAACCTTCTGTAAACTGTAACTCCCATTCTGCTGTTTTGGATTGATAGTAATCTCTCTGCATATGTATTCAAGTACGCGGTGACATGGTTGCCAATGTTTTAAATGCCAGCGGAAATGCAATCCACTGCTACAAGGAAGCACTTATGAACCCACAAAGAATAAATGGCTGCCACCGGGAATAAGTGCTTATTATATCAAAGGTTTGGCAAACATGCCTGCTTAGAGGACTTAGTCTAATGAATTTCATCAGCACTTACCAGATGTGATATCTAGAAATTTGCCAGGTGTTTGAGCAAACATATATTGCCTGAAAAACCTTAGGAATGAATGAGATCTAATTTTCAAATTAACTAAAATTGTATTTTGGTAAATAAGACTGGTTTTTTAAAAAATCTAAAAACATTGATTCATGCTCACCAGTGTGCATTTTTGCCAAAGTATTGATTTTTAACAAAGATCACAATTCGTTTGTAAGATATTTTATACTGGAAGTTTTCAGTATGCTTATAGCACAACAGTATTAAATATAAAATAAAGAAAAAGATATTTGAAGGATCATACCCATGAACTATTTGCTAACAGACATTGTGTGTTTGGTTATTTTATCCTAGAAGTTTTGGGTTAACTTTTTGATTGTCTTTTGAGCTTCTCTTTTTAAGAAAGGTCAGGAGCTGCTTAGACGAATATGCTCTTTCTGAGTTCAAATACTAAACTGGTTTCTTGGATGCAGTCTAACATTATATCCAATAATTAGAAGAGGAAAGGGAAAGTAGACAGTCTTTTTAGGTGTTAACACCAGAGAAATTTCATCATCCAACAAAGAAAAGGCTGTCTAGAAAAGACTTAAGTTGAATTACCTGTTGCCAACAGTTCAAAGAAATCAAAGTAGGATTAGTATTAATGACAAAACAAACATGTTGCATTGTCTTAAGCATAAATGAGGTACAGAATATCTGTACTCACTGAAGATCAAAGGATAATTTTCAATGAAAGTAGAGCATACTTTCCAAAAACACATGAGAAACCTAAAAGGAGACAGAGTCCAAATTTCATTTTTTTTTTCTCATATGATTCTTTAATAAAGACAGATTGAAATACTTTTTTCAAGGTGTCATATTTATGTGTTGAAATGTATAATCTTATTATTATAGACTTTGCAACAGTAAAGTATCCTTTTTAGTGTACGTTCTGACTTGTTAGTATTTGAATAGAGACATTGTAGGGAGAAATATTTAAACTATCAGAGTAGAGTTATAGGAAAATAATTAGGCCTTCAGACACTGTTGTAGCTTGAATTTTACCCCCTCTCCAAAGTGGGTGGCTAGAGATAAAGGTATTTCTCAGAATACCCTCATTCTAAGAAAGCCAAGACAGAAATAACTTTAAGAAGATGCCTTTCCAAATGGAGAAGGCCTGTACCAAATGGAGGAGGTTTGGATATGGAGTAGGTTGCTTGATCTTGAGACCTTATATTTTAGAACCTCTTTTCATCTTATATTATCACCACATTCTCACCTGTCAGTGAAAATGCACTTTCCAAGATGTGCCATGGCCTCTCAACCCAAGGGACATTAAACCAGTTTGTTTTCACTATTTGACAAACACTATTTCTTCTTCCCCACTTCTCTTTTGCTCTTCTTCACACTTATTTCATTATTTATTATCTTATTACAGAGACTTTCTTGACCTTAAGATACCTTCCTTAGATTGGGTTAGATGCTTCTCTATCTTTTAACCTACTTACTAAACAATATTGTCATTATACACTAGTACTTGCCTAAATTCTCAAATTTGTTTGGTTTCATAGGTAGGGTAAAATTTTGCTGAATGTCATAAGATAAAACTTTCCTAGGAATTTTCAATCCTGGTTCAAAAGTGGATTGTTTTCACCTAATCACCCCAATTTACTAATGGGTCCTTTAGAATCACCAAGAAGCAGAGGCTGGGCATATTCACATATTGAATATGTTGGTTCCTTTTAAGACCCCTATTGATGTGAAAATTCCACAAACTACACTCGCCCTCCCATAAGGTGATAACAGGTATGGTGAGAAACAATCTAATGTGTGACTTTAATTTTACTTTGTCTTGCTGTCCTATGATTCCTTCCAATGTTTTCATGTATATATTAATAGAGATAGAGGTAAAGACTGAAGCTCAGAAGGAAGTTGTGTTCTTTTGTGAGAAAAACTAAGATGAAACTTACCCGAGTTTTACTTCAAAAACCCCCCTTCAGTATCCTTATGTATCTAATAACTCAAATGGAAAGAGAATTTTGCAAAACAAATTAAAAATGATTTTCCTAAATACAATAGTCTGTTATTGAATATACTAGAGGCCCGGTGCATAGATTTGTGCACTGGTGGGGTCCCTTGACCTGGTCTGTTGGGATTGGGCTCAAACCAGCTCTCCAACATCCCCTGAGGGGTCTCAGATTGTGAGAGGGTGGTCTTGGGTGATGCACCCTGAATCGGGCTCCCTCCTCTCTGGTTCCGGGTGCATCACCCGAGAACCTCAGCTGCTAAGTCACTGCAGCTCGGCAGCTCCTGTGTTGAGCATCTGTCCCCGGAGGTCAGTGTGCGTCATAGCTACCAGTCAGTTGGCCTGTCAGCTTGTTGCTTAGGTTTTTATATATATAGAGTAGAGGCCGATACACTTAGGTTTTTATATACATAGGCTAGAAATTCGTGCACTGGGGTGGGTTCCTCAGCCCAGCCTGCCCCCTTTCAGGGGATGTCCTACTAATGTCCTACTGATGGCTCCCCTGTGGGGAGTGGGCCTAAACTGCAGTCCGGCCTCCCTCTGCGGGAGGTGACCGGGATGATCAGGGGAAGGTGCCAGCCCCATCACCCCACTGCTGTTGCCACTGTCAGCCACTGAAGCCGCCAAGGTGTTTTCATCAACACGGATTCCAGTCCCTTCACCACAAAAAAATGACAGCTTTCTTTAGGCATTTTCAAGATGTGTCTTTCATAGGCTATGACCTTTTTTTTTTTTATCCTCACCTGAGGACATGTTTCCATTGATTTTTAGAGAGCTTGGAAGAGAGAGGGAAAGACAGAGAGAAACATCAATGTGAGAGGCACACTTCGATTGGTTGTCCTGTATGAGCCCTGACCTGGGCCCCAGCCAGGGAGGAGCCTGCAACCTAGGTACATGTCCTTGACCAGAATCGAACCTGGTCCCTGCTGTCAGCAGGCCGAGGCTCTATCCATTGAGCCAAACTGGCTAGGGCAGGATGTGACATTTCTTAGCCCCTTGAGCAGTGGACCTTAGTTTCTTTCTCCAGGAGTGAGGTGGAAAAACCCTAGATAACCTTCTTGGATTCTTATTACCCAAGTTACCAAGAACACTGCAGTAGTGGCGTACAGGGAGCTTAGCCAATGAGCGGTCAGAAAAGGTGTTTTCTCTGCAGCTCACGTGCAGAGGCCCCTCTGTGTTGTGTCCACTGGGGTGGGGACATGCTCCGAACCACATAGTGGCAGCTCGGAGCACGCCCCCAGCCCTGCATTGTGTCCCTGCCTGCACAGACACCTTCCCTCCCTCCGCGGCCGGGGCACAGGACACTGGCCACTATGGGCACCATTGTTGTGACTGAGTGACGGTTAATTTGCATATTACCCTTTTATTAGCTTAGATAGCCAACCTGAAAATGTTTTGTACATTATTTTCTCTAGTTCTTCATTCAAAAGAGCACCATGGATGTTGGAGAGTGAGTGAGTTAATGTAGATGAGCATGAGATAAAACAGAACCTGTGGAACATGGCAAGCAGTTTTAATTATACTCAAGATGCAGTGGAAAACTATTTAAGGTCTCTAAGTTGAGAAAGATGCAATCTTATTTGAATCATAAATTGAATACATTAGCTCCTACAAACGGCATGAGATGAAATGGAGGGAATAGTTATGAAGTTATTGCAGTACAGGAGAAACCTGTGGCTAAGATAAGTGAAATAGCAGTAAAGATAGATGTAATAGGAGATGCATTTAAGATCTCTATTTGACTAATTAGAATAATTAATTTGGGTGATTAAGGAAGAAAAAGAATCAAGGTTTCTAGCTTGAAAAACTAAATAAATATGGATGCCATTTTCTGGTAAGGAGAAGACTGAGTAGAAACAAATTTGGGAGAAATAAATTATTGATCACGTTATCTACTGGACATGTTACATGTGAAATGTCTATGAGAAATCTAAATGAAGGTGTCTGGCAGGACTTAACATGTCTGGCTTGCACTGGAGATATACAGGAGAAACACCAACTCTTTTTATATAACATCTAAGGCCATGAGAATGGGGTAATATCACAAAAAGATAGAGAATAAAAATCCTAGAACCAAATATTAAGGTTCTTAAAAACATTTTCCATACAGGTTTCCCCACTTAATCTATGCTAGCACAGTAATCTCACACCTACCTTATTTCAAGTCACTATCATCTCCCATCTATTTTCACTCTTGCCTCCTATAATTTATTTTGTAATATAGGAGCAAGATGATCCTGGGGAAAATTAAATCAGATGTACTCTAAATTCTCCTCAAATCAAAAAACAAGATATTTATATCGGCCAGTGAGAACCTCCCTGATCTGGCCCAAAATTAGATCTTGGACTTAATCTCCTTCCACTGTCCCCTTCATCCAGATAGCCTTAGTGCTCACCTTAGCATTGTTAATATCCACCAGATGTCCTCCTGCCTTAGTGCCTTTGAGTTTACTGTCCTGCCTGGAACATTGCTCTCCTGTACATGTGTGTGCCTAAATTTTTTAGTTTCCACTCAAATATTGCCTCTGTGATTTCTACAAAACCCAAGGCTCATCTTTATAGGCATGTGACATATTTAGCAAGGAGACTATGATGGAGTAGTTAGAAGTGGGAGACACAGCAAGAGTGTTTCCAATGGAAATGTAGAGAATAGTGTTTCAAAAGTAAGTATAGTCAAATGCGGTGAAAGCTACTGAGGGGCTAACTTGCCAATGAGGCCAGCATGGTGTTACTGATCTCGAAAAGAGTGATTTACAGAAGCATAGTGGTGGGGATCAAAGACAAATGGGAATCAACGGGAAAGAACAAATAGAAGAAAAGAATTGTTTTTTAACAAATTAGAAAAATCTCTACAATGTTGACTTATTTATCATGTACATTCCATGGATCTACCCTTCCAAATAGAGAATATAATTGTAGTCATGACCTCCACAAAATCCATTTGTACCCTACACCTACAAAACTCCAATTAATACAGTACTCTTCCTGGACTTTACTTCAATCTCCATTAATTTTAAACATCTCTGGGGGAAGAGATTAAAAAGTATAAACATTTTCTCTCTACTTAGGAGCTTTCAACATATGAAAATATGACAGACATCAAGTCAAAAACCTGAATTCAAATAACATATCGAGGCAACATAGAAGAAATATCACAAATATTATACACAATAAATGATTTGTAACCAACCATAATTACAGTTAAGATTGCAGAGGATAAAAAGACTGTGGTGGTTTATCAAAATTTTCAAGTAAGGGTAGATTTTAAAAGTAATCCAAAATAATAAATACTATATTTGTAGACAGAAAATGTTAAAAAAATATTCCATAATTTTGGAGGAATTAGGACTAGGAAAAATTAGGAGATCCAGAAAGCATAAAATTTATTGAGGGAGCCAGATCTTGAATTAAATTAGTTTGGAATGCAGAGTTTCAGAAGATGAGAATTTTAATAGATGGGCAACTTACATGTGACTGTTGGAACAATATGGTGTAATTAAAATAGTATTTGCTTTGAAGTCAGAGAGATGTATGTTTTTATCCTGTTGCTGCTCCGTTAACTGAGTAATTTCAGACTGTATGGAAACTCAGTATCTTCAAACTAGAACACATAAAATATGGCATAATGTTATTTAACTTATAGGGGTTTTTTTTGTTTGTTGTTAAAATATATTTTATTGGTTTTTTACAGAGAGGGAGGGAGAGGGACAGAGAGTCAGAAACATCGATGAGAGAGAAACATCGATCAGCCGCCTCCTGCACACCTCCCACTGGGGATGTGCCCACAAGCAAGGTACATGCCCTTCACCGGAATCAAACCTGGGACCTTTCGGTCTGCAGGCTGAAGCTCTATCCACTGAGCCAAACCAGTTAGGGCTAACTTATAGGTTTTATGTAAGGATTAAATTCACTAAAGCAACTTAATGCACTTGATATATAATTGGTTTTCAATACATATTGGTTAATTCTCACACACATCCAGTATCATGTCACATATAGTTTAAATGTTGAAGATTTGCTGTTTATATTCTTGGTAGAGAGGAATAATTAATAATTTCTAAATAGACAGGCAATCAGTTCAAAAGTGGGCATTTTTAAAGATTAATCTGCTTTTATTGTGCAGAAAATGAGAAAAGAGACTGGCTAGAAGCCTGATGGGAAGCTAGACATAGATTAATAAAGATTATTTTACTCTGAACTTATATCTTAGTTCTATTCCATATATTAATGATACTCTAATCTTTACATATGCCTAAAATATTAGTTCCAGAAAGTATTTTTCTTCTTTAATACTTAATAATGATTGAAAGGGCAGCTCTTACATGTACAAAGTGATGAATTTTTACCAAATGTACAGTCCTGATAATTTTTACCAAATGTACAGTATGAACTACCTAGACCTAGACAGAACATTTATCAGCCACACAGATATCTTCTTAGTGCTTTCCCTCAGCATTAACCTTCACTTCTCCACTATTTAGTAATTACTGTCCTAAATGTTTTGCTTAGCTTTAAGTTTTATATAGATAAAATCATATGGCATTCATTCTTTTGTGCACAGTTATTTTTTACTTTATAGCTGTACGATTCACCCAATTAATGCATGTAGTAGGAGTGATACCATTGTAATTAGCTAGTTACTAATAATAGGAAAGGAGGAGAAGAGAGGCCAGACATTGGGCAGCTTTCACCAGGAAGCTGCAACTTTACACTCCCCAGTGAACCAATGGCCCATTCCCTACAGATTACTGGGGGAAGAGACTGGACAAAGGAGAAGATGGACACATGTGCACTGAGTCAGGGTGCCTATATAGGGAAGGTACCTCTCAATCAAGCCTGGAAACAAGATGTCATTGGCTAGAAGGTGCAGGGCCAATGCAAGCCAGAAAAAAATGGAGAACACATGATACCTTAGACAAAGGAATTCTCACTCTCTTGATTTTCTCTGGTTCCTTTGGCTTTGCTACTGTCCGTGTTTTCTCTATAGCCATGTGGACATGCAGATTCCCACAAGCAATGGGCGGGTGGACTGCAGCTGGAAACACAATTAACCAGCCTGATGCTGGACTGGACACTGCTCCAACATGGAGTGAAAACTCTGGTCAATGGCTTTAATCCTACCTCTACCAAAGTCACAGCTACACTTACTCCATGACAGGCCAGAGGGAAATGGGGCCTGGGAAACTCAAAAATTTAATTCCATAGAAACGAAGCTTTCTATAGTAGCTCATCCTCCTGTACGAGGCTCAGAAAATTCTTTTTCTCATGACATTATAAGAAGTCCACTCTCACCAGCAACCAGTGGGGACGAAGAGAGGTCCCCACCAATAACAGAAGTTCATTCTTTTTCCTTGCTGCATACTATCGCATCGTATGAATATACCACAACTTATTTTGTAACTGAGGAATAGGTGCTTCCAATTTTTTGCCTTTATAAATAATGTTACTATAAACATTCTTGAACATCTTATTTGGTGTAAAAATGTATACTTCTATTGGATATATATATATATATATATATATATATATATATATATATATATATATAAATTGAATTACCTGAATCATACATAGTATGTGTTAAGGAGTATCTGCTAAATCAGTGAAGATAGTTTACAAATAAAGCTCCTAGAAGATAAGAAAGGAACATACTTTTATAGTCTTATGGGAAGCAAATATTTTCTTAAATTTTTAAAAATAAACCACTAACTACAAAGGAAAAGATCGAAAAAATTGATCTCCACTAAAATTAAGAATTTCAATTTATCAAAAGTCACCTTTAGGGAGTTTTCAAAAAGCAAGACATAATGGGTGAACTTGCTTTGAATTAACTTATCTAACAAAAGACTCATATCCAGAATATCTAAAGAACTCATTAACACATTAAAAAAAAAAGCCCAGACAATCCAATTAAAAAATATGCCAAAAGAGAAATAAATCAAACATCTCCTCACAATGGGAGCCATCTAATGGCTGAGAAACATACGAAAAGACTTTTCACTTGATTAGTCATCAGAAAAATTAAAGTTACATCCATAATAAAAAATGACTACTGACACACCAAAATATCTAGAAAACGGTTGACAGCGTCCTGCATGGGTAAGGCTATAGAGTAACTGTGACTCACTCACATGCACTGCTGATAGAAGCGTAAGTTGATACAACTTTTTCATTCATTTTTTTTTAAATATGTGGGTCATGCAAAACATATCTTGGTGTTGAATCTAGCTGAGAGTGCTGTTTCTGAATCTCTGAGAATGCCTTCTTGTAACAGATACGGACCCTAGGCACAAAGAAATTAGCAAGTTTAATTCAAGGTCAAATAGCTAGAACACATGTCTCCTGCCTGCTCAATCGGTATTTTTCCTGCCACACAGTGTGGCTTTCTCTAATGACCAGGCAGGAAATGAAGAGTGAAGTATAATGCTTTGAAATTTAACATATTTCTCATTGTGCAAGTAAAATCCATTTCATGCAATCTTAAATGAATAAAAGGAATTTAAATAAAATGTATTTCAATTCTGCTAAGGAAGTTTTAGGATTAAAATAATAACAATAGTAAGCCTAGAACCACCTATTAAAGATTAGAATTTAGGAGGTTCAAACACAAAAGCCTTTCATAAAAATATATCTGAGTATTAGTCACCATTGTTTTCATACATTTGAAAGAACTTAATAACCCACTTAATTATTTTTTTTTCTGGAGTACAAATGAACTGTTCCAAAAAGATCAATTAAATAATAGGAGTGAGTGGCATCTTTTTATTATAGGGGGTTTCTGGAGAATTTGCTGCATTAAAGTTAATTCCCTTGCCATTATTGAGGAAATAGTATGGTTGTGTTTGAGTTTTAAAATTTCTACTGATGTAAGAACAGAATTTCTTGGCAGGTTAAACAATAGATTCTTTGGAAACACTGAAGTAGTCTTAAAAAAAAGAAGTTGATCTTTAAAATTGGTCCATCTTTAGCTAGAAAGAGAATTTTTTCCTCTCACTGCAAGAAAGCTTCTAATTTCACATTTAGTGAGATGAATTGTTATTTTCTCTTACATAGGAATTTTATCTATAAAAACTTGAATAAAGTGGTTATATTTTTAAATAGCCAAATGTCTCTTGCATCTATTATGTTGAATTTCTATCTGCTTTTAATTAAATAATCTAAAGCTAGTAAATCAGAGAGACCATGTAAAAGCCTTTAAAATGTCCAATGAGCTTCTCTAAATTTCTCAGAGAATGTTTAAGTATTTCAATGATGCTGACAATTTTCAGCTCACTGATGAAATTCTACCAATCACTTAACAAATACAAACCATGAACAGTTTGCTGGAGCATCATTTTGAAAAAAGAAAAAAACAAGTGACCATAGAGCACTCTTCCTGTGGGACAATAAAAGAGCATACACGTTCCCACAAAGATTAGCTCACATATAAAATGATCTACTGTGCTTTTCCCAATTTGACAAAACTAAATGTGTTAGCTGTATAAAGGGCAAGCAGCCAAAACATCAGAGAGAGCTAAAAGAAGAAGGAAATGAATTTTCGTAGCACATTGTGTAAAACTTTGTAGAAAACTTTTATTCACTGCTATTAATCCTTCACTTTGATGAGAAATGTGTTCAATCATTATTCCTTTTTAAGAAAATGTTCCCAGCTTTTAAATACACTAATTGTAAGACTTTTTTTAGACTTTAAATATCTGCTTTAAAGTGCTTAGAACAACTAGTTACATTCATTTGAATCTATCTATTTGCCAAAGAGTTGAAGAAAAGAGAAACTGACCTGACAGAGTTAGATTAAATAATTTATTTCCTCAGCATATCTAACAGACAAACACAGGCTAGATATTTAGGTGTTTTTGTTTTGTTTTGTTTTTGCCAGTGATTTCAACATGCTCATGTTCTATAATATCATTTTCCTGGTTTCAGATATCTATAATTGATCAACTGAAAGAAGCATTGCAATTTCACTATGACCTAAGAATCTGATCCTCTTATTTTCCTCCTTTTCTATCGCTCCCTTCACCCTCAAGAACTACACAAATATACAGCCAGAAACAGATAAAGTCACATATTCAAGACAGGACTCAGCATATTTATCAGTTCATTTTCTAAATGAACAGATATGTGTCCTTTCATCAGTGTTTTTTTATAAACTCACCCAGACTTATAAACTGGTTTTCAGACAAAGCTTGGTGAGAAAAACTAAGCAGGCTGAAAATAATCTTGGTATTCTCTTTGCTTGTTTTATTTTTAAACTGTAAAAGTATTTTAAGTCTTAATTCATATCCATAACAATAGAAATATAAAGTTTTAACCGAGAATGACTTATTTAGGAAAGCCATACCAAAGAATGGAGAGGAGAAAAAAATAAGTTGACTCACACATAAAACTTGCCCTAATTTTTTTGAGTTAACCTTTAGAGTTGGGGTTAAAGCCAAGCCAATTTATTGTGGATTTCACTTGAAAATTTCCCCTCGAATTTATAGACTATAAGAGTCAAAAGATCCTTAAACATATAGTTTAGGTCTTAAAGTAGTAATCTGGGATTCTCTTAGCCTGTTTCAAAGGGAAAAAGTTTAAGGGGATGTTGATACAATGATCTCACTCAGCCCTTTGGAAGTTCTGCAGTAAGCTTGATCAGACTCTCAGAAGAAACCTGGATTACTGCTCGCCTCCTGACCTACTAGGCTTCTATTGTAAAAGCAGGGGAGATTCCTCACCACCAACCTTTTCCCACTGACTCACTCCCCATTCTGGTCTTTTACCTCAACTACTGATAAGCTGTCTCTTCCCCTTAAGGTGATAAAGAGCAGCCCTGTGTTTTATTTATCCTTATGTTCTTTACAAAGCTTCTGGCACTTGGGGAGAGAGGGACACACAGGACCTCATAGGTATTTGGGGTAAAATGACTGGGTGATATACTTTTACTAACATAATAATTAATTTAATAATATAACATATAATAATGCTAGGTGATTGCTACATTAAAATATATCTCAGTTACTCTCACCTTATACTAATAACAGTAGTAAACCTGACCCTCCCAGCATCCTCTCACTGCTTTTTCAAGCCATGAGTGTGAGAGGAAACATGAGGCAGTAAAAATAGCTGAAGCTATTCTAGTGCCTGTTCTGCTGGGATCCAATTCTGGACCCTTAAGCCCATCTACTGACATTTCAAAAGGTGTTTGCTCATAAAGGGCAGATAATATTTCATAGGACGATACGAATCCCACAAGACTATGTAGTTTTTAATGAGTAGTAAGGCATAAAACTATACAAAATTGTTGAATACTAAATTGCAGCTGGGTGGTCTTGGGCAAATCATTTGAACCTCTGTATTCTCATTTTCTTATTCATAAAATATGAACTGGTTGATCTCTAAGATACTTGTAAATACAAGCTCTAAATTTTTACTTACATACGTTTCCTAATGTAATTAAAAATGAAATTTAAGACCTGGCCAGTATGGCTTAGTGGTTGAGTGCTGACCTATGAACCAGGAGGAGGTGGTTCAGTTCCCGGTCAGGGCACATGCCCAGGTTGCGGGCTCAATCCCTAGTGTGGGGCATGTGAGAGGCAGTCAATCGATGAATCTCTCTCATCATTGATGTTTCTATCTCTCTCTTCCTCTCCATTCCTCTCTGAAATCAATAAAAATATATTTTTAAAAAATGAAATTGAAGTACTGAGGAAAGAGCATATGGTTGGTCATCATCAGGGGTGACATGACTCAGGTCCCATGAATGAAAGTGGAGGTTTAGGCAGATTGGAAAAATAAGAGAGATTTCTGAGCACCTGCCCAGACACCAGTCTGGGCTGACAGTAAGCAAGGATTAAGAGACATTTTACCTTTGGATCTAGCTACTCACTTCATCCCATTCTTTCAATATGCAATGCATTTGCCTTGATCCCTTTGGCAAAATGTTTTTGTCTTTGTCTACTCAAGAATAATGTTTTCCACACCAGCTGGAAAACTATGGTTCTTTACATGAAATCCAAATTGATTTTCAAGATATATTCTTCTACCTCTCCAAGACTACAGAGCCGCTCATAGTTTCCTTCTCAAGTCATTTTCTCACATCTTCAGACAGTTCTTTTTCATAAACATTCCTAATTCATATTCATTTATCCCATGAATCCTTTCTCATATATCCCCAAAGAACAGGACAATGTATGTTATTATAGAATAGCCAGCAATTCCACATTTAATGTTTTATTAGTTGAAAGTCAATGCGTTATCCATTGATAAGTAAAAGTTGATAGAAGAGGATACAACAAACACGGAGAGAAGATGCTCTTGTCCTTCATTCTTTCAACACAAAGTCAGACCCAAACAGATAACCAAAGTATAAATCACCGAGTATAGGAAAGAAGACAAAAAACAATAGGGAAAATGGAGTAGAAAATTACTTTAAAAATGAGGTTAATTAAAATAAACATGCGGGTCCATACTGTAGTATGCTACATATTATTGCTGATCTACTAACTAGTTGTTTGTGATGTCTGGGAATGATCTAAGTGTCTTTAGACTAGAAAAAGAGAAATATGAAGTACTGAAATTTATAAAAGAAAATTAGAAACCTAAAAGACCAGTTCTGTTGTACAAAGTATTGCTC
This sequence comes from Myotis daubentonii, assembly GCF_963259705.1. NCBI lineage: Eukaryota > Metazoa > Chordata > Mammalia > Chiroptera > Vespertilionidae > Myotis > Myotis daubentonii. The sequence goes on along the minus strand of NC_081845.1, from coordinate 50,071,018 downwards.
CTCCTCTCAGTCACTAACTTTGTTTGATGAGAAATTCAGATCTTACAACGAAATCATTTGTAATCATGTCTTTCACAATATTTTGCTGCTTCATGTAGCATCAAACAAATTTTGAGAGAATGGGAGCATCCATTGACTATTTGTACAAGCATCTTGTAAGGTGTTGTCATTGCCAGTAGCATGCAGGACTCACCAACAATGACATTGGCAGGGAGGGAATTTCCTTCACAATGAGCTCAATCCCAAAGAGCGAGAGAAAACACATAGAATCTTATCTATTAAACTGGGCCAGGACTTCAGAAGTTCGTGCAGAAGGAAGAATAACCACAGCCACTCTCAGCTTCCTCTGTGCTTTGAAAACCTTGATTTTCAATAGTCAACATAGAACATTCAAACTGATACTGCCTGCTTGGCCCCACAAATTTCTTGTTAAAAGATATCAAGTGAACCAGCGTGGCTATAAGTTTAAGAGCAGGTAGTGCTGGTCAGCATACTCTTATGTGCAGCCAGTTTGATGATTTCCTGGCACTTTTCCAATGACTCAATTAGTAGAACGTGCGTAAGGTGTAGTGGAGAATTTGAATCTTTCTGCTTCCATCATGGTTCTTCAACATGGAGTGTTGTAGGAGTTTTAATTTGAAATTGTCTACCATTATTTCTACTAAGTTAGTCATAGTTTTTATTGTTCGTTAGGGACCATAAGCATACAAAACAAGGCATTCATTATTCATGAAAGATAATGTTTTGAAAGGTAATAATGGGTCAAGAAAATGTACGTGTATTAAATGCATTTTTAAAAATAAAATTTTACATTTATCTCCATTTGAAATATCTCCACCCTTCTCCAAAGGTTAGCATGTTAGTCAGGTAAGATGAAAGAACCTGAAGGTCATGACAAAATGAAGTAACTTTTCTAAGCAGTTGAATAAAGTCACCTAAAACAGGATTTATCTGGGGGGGGCGGGAAATTCTCAACAACTTCACTCTTGCATTTATGTTTACTACATACATATGTAAATTGTAATGAAAGCATGCATATTCATTATTCATTTACTTCCCCAGGATGGTGTCATTAATATTAAAGCTAGCTAAATGGTATTATGCAATCTTCAAGTCATTTAGATATATTTCTGTAAACTTAAAGCAGAGCTGTCTTGCACATTAGACATCATATAAAGAATCAAAGGATTTGCTGCATAGTCCCAAAGGATTTTTCTGGATGTCGCCTAAATGTTCCTTACAGAACAAAATTACAGGCCTACATTTAAAATTAATAGTTGATATAAGTAGCATTTCTTTTTTTAAAACATATTTTTAATGACTTTCAGAGAGAGAGAGGAAAGGAGAGAGAAAAAGGAGAGAGAGAGAGAGAGAGAGAGAGAGAGAGAGAGAGAGAGAGAGAGACATTAATTGGCTGGCTCCTGCATGCACCTGGACCAGGGATTGAAACCGAAACCTGGTTATGTGCCCTGACCAGGAGTTGAACCTGTGACCTTTTGGTGCATGGGATGACACTGAACCAACTGAACCACACCAGCACACCAGCCAGGGCAAAATAGTATTTCTTTTTGTTAAGATTCATTCACTTCTCAATTTCCTCCATGTTAGTGATTGCATTCTTGTTTGCACAGTATGAACATAGTCCTACAAGTTATTGAATAAACAGTAAACAGTAGCTAATCAGCAATTTTCTTTTTTGAACTGAAGGGCTAAATACAGTTTTTTCAAGGTGTACAATATGTTTCCTCGATACATTTATATATTACAAAATGTTTACCACTTGAATATAATTCTTTTATCATATAACCATATGTTTTAAGAATAGGCAAAAAAATTAATCCCATAAAAGAGAAAAAGATCAAAGTAGGTGAAGAGTATGCCAATAGTTTTAAAATATTCTAATTTAAGATAAAAAATTGAAGAAATATACAAAATTAAAATTTAGGTTAGTGGGTAACAGTCTCTATATTCACATACAAATGCAAGGATTTAAATCACATTACATTAGACAAGGTCTATGATCAGTGATTTCAACTAAGAATAAAAATTAAAAGTTATGCATTTCTTTGAAATGTAAAGGCACTCAGATTCTGCATCCTTTAATTGGTGTTGGTGATTTTTTTAAGGTCGAGTTTTCTGTTTAAATGCCTGTGTCCTCTAAAATCCAAGACCTGTGCACAATAATAGATGCCATGCTAGATAAAGGAAATCAATGGCTGTGGTCTGCTTTCGGAAATGTAATGATTACTGACTGGCCTCATCCTCATGCCAGACAGTAGTGTGAGTCAAACATAAGATAACCAGACATACGTCTTTTCAACACTTGTTTCTTTTCTCCTAATTAAATATCTTTTTTTGAAAAGGATGCAGAAACTCCACTCCCTCTGAAATGACTGTTCTATTTCAAAATGAACAAATTTTGAGAGAAAAATATAACTCCAAAGAAGAACAATGCAAGTAATAATAAAAAATTAAAATTTATAAAGACATAAGGAGAAATTCTCTCCAAAATTTATTTGTCACATGTACTGCTTGCTAACACGTTATTTAAATTAAACCTAAGAGATATATGGTTTGGTAAAATCCAAAAGTCTATCCTAATAATGAAGACTATAATCTCCAAACTTTATTACCTAGCATTATGAAAGGTATTTAATAATGAAAAGTTCTTTACAATTGTCAATGAACTCCCATCAGATTTTTTTAAAATCTGAATATTACAGAGCCATATGTTTACACAGACATCATTATATATAATGATGGCTGGTGTGGCTTCATGTCTATATAAATAAGAACAATAATTTTAAAATAAATAATGTATTTCTCTATTTAAAAAACCTTGTTTTTTAAATGTGACATTGAGCAAGTATCTCGTCTTAACAAACAAAAAAATATTTTACATCTTTACTTTGTAACATTCAAGCATCTTCCAAATTTTACATGAATCTCCTTACTGCCAAACTATGTTTTCCAATTTTTCAGTTAAGAGGCCAAATGAAAATAAACTACAAATAAACAGCAATTCAATCCAATTGACGTACTCAAGTGGATCTCTGAGATCATATTGTCTGTAATATTTACATTAGTCAGCTGTTCGAAAGGTCTTAATTTTCTTATCTTAATTTTTAATTTTATAATTTTACAGTTTGAGAGAAATTTAAACTAAATTAAATTGAGAATAACCTTTTTCTTTTCTCTGTGCAGTGACTTGGCATTTACTATCTTCTCTGCAGGCTCTGACTAGGTGAATGCTTTTGCTCTGGCCTTTGGGATCCTTTCTACTTGTAGACAGTTCAGGGCTCAGACTCCTTCAGGCATCACTTTGATGACCAAGACAACCTAAACATGTAGAACAGATAGTAACAGAACTTGTTGACCAAAATGGGAGATGAAAACACTGAGATGTTTCAGAGAGACATTATAAAGCAGGGGTCCTCAAACTTTTTAAACAGGGGGCTAGTTCACTGTCCCTCAGACCGTTGGAGGGCCGGACTATAGTTTAAAAAAAACACTATGAACAAACTCATATGCACACTGCACATATCTTATTTTGAAGTAAAAAACAAAACGGGAACAAATACAATATTTGTATTTGCATGTGGCCCGCGGGCCATAGTTTGAGGACCCCTGTTATAAAGGATAAAAAATTAGGCTTGCCGGGTGAGGGCATGTGCTGGGGGTTGGGGGCTGCCGGGGAGAGGTCAATGGGGGAAAAAGGAGACTTATGTAATACATTAAACAATAAAGAACTTAAATTTAAGAAAAAAATTAGGTTTTCTTGAAAGTCTTAAAATTAGAAACAGTGTAAAATTTAATAGATCTGAATACTGAAGAAATGTTCTTCCACATATATTTAGTGGTTGATATATGTTGATCTAAATACATAAATACCAAAGTTAAAGTCCTCAAAATCAGGTTCCTTTTGTTCACCAATGTACCTCACAAATGCTTTACATGCAATTATAGAGGGCAAAGATATCTTCTACAGGAGAAGATATAATGACTACACTATCTATGTTGCAAAGAGATAATAGAAATTCTATTGATAGCTAATAAAGAATAAGTGTAATATATAAAATTGTACTAGTTAGCTAGCTCTCCAACATCTTCCTGGTCTGTAACCTTCTCCCCCATTAGCCACACTCAATAAACTTGTTTCTACATTTCTATTAAAGGAACTCTACACATACATGTGAAAGCGTTTAGTTACTTTCTTCTTTTTGAGGGGATAGTAAAGAGAGTAAGTTTGTTCAAATAATGTTAGCTAGCTCTAAACAGTAATAGGTAACTTCCACAAACAGAGAATTATTATTAATACATACTGTCATTCTTCCGTGTCTATTGTCTATATTAAATATAGACAAAGCTTAAGTAAAGTTTTGTAATAAAGCTGATTACAACGTCAACTTGTTGTCTATTTTTTAACATAATTTAGAGACTTTCACACCTTGTTATCTTAATAGTTAAGGTTTTTCAATCGATTACATTATTAGCTTTCCCATTAGATGGCCAAGCTTTACTAATTTACATCAAACTCTAGCTAGCTATCTACCACTCACAAATATCACATATTCTAGTTCTTAACTTTATGCACAGCCCCTTTGCTATTAGGTAGCCAGAAGCTGAAATAGAACATTCATACTTTGGGGATAAACAGCTTATCCCTCAACATGGAATTTCTGAGATTTCCTGTGAGATGATTCCACACAAATTAATCTCCCAGATTTTGTCTCTTAGAATTATATTTCACTAATCGTGAATCTAAGTTGGCACTTTATTAGCACAAATAATACAAGCACTTAAAGAAACAAATGGTTAAAGGAGGAATTTGTTCTGTGTCTAAAGCATCAAATAATTTTTTTTAAAAAAATCACATTATCTTCCAATCATTGCCATTCATTTGTCTCAACACAATTATCACACTACATGTATGCAGTCAGGTAGTTAAATAGCCAAAAATCAAAGCTGAAGATAAGGTATATTTTATAGATTATTTGTTCATAATTAAAATACTCTAGCAGCTTTTAGCTATATTATGACTCAAGAAAATATTGAGCACCATTATTAAAAGTGTTTCCAAGCTAGATATTTAATATTGCCCATAACCACATAGCTGATTTTATTTCTATTATAAATGAACACTCAACATGTTTTCAATAAGTTAGCATTTGGGATTTTCTGGGCACATAGCATTGTACTTACCACACTACCTCTGCAGCCAACCTCATATTTGAAATATTAATCTCTCAGAAGAGTGGTTTATTCCTGCTGTTGAGGTCATTTTTTATTTATTCTTTTTAATAACCTCATGAATAGTTCCACTTGGCCTTTGCTTAATATCTTTCTAACCTGGCTATGGACTTTTTTCTCTAATGTACTAATGGAATAACCATCTTGTTTCTTTATTCTCTGTGTCCAAACAATGAAAACCACAGGAAATGTTGCAAGTTAGAAGATAAAAATTTTGAGAGGCCTAAGAAGAGGTATACATTTGCAAACATGCAAATTACACATTTGGAAACATGCAAGGCTTCAGTCAGCACACATATGTTTGAACTATTTGATCAGATGAGAATTTTGCTTTAAGAATTTGAAAATCAATGGAAAAGAAAACTTTGATTACACAGATTTTCTTTGCTGGTACTTTAGTCAGCATCCCTCTTGCCCTAGAATTGCTGAAGTCTTGAACACAAGATGCTGTGTCATATTTTCATTGTCTTTTCTGATCTCTGTTGAAATTACATATGGATTAATAACTGTACATCTGTTCATTTAACAGTCAGTGAGTTTGTGATCAATGGACCTATACATATAGCTGAAATGATCAGTAAGTCTGAGTGAAGTTAACCATGTACCAAATTACAGAAAATGTCTTTTTTACAAATCATCTATTTCTTTGTGTTTCAACAATGCTTACCTACTACAAAATTGAGATTGTTTGACAATATATGTAATAGGAAAATCAAAACTGCCAATTCACAAGATCACATTTAACCTTTAAATTATCAAGATGGAAAATGCAGGCTTGTTAACAAAACTGTTTTGTAAATGGAACATTCTACTATATTCTATATCAAGGGACTATATCTTTAGGAAATAGTCCAAATCTTCTTCAGCCACTATATATTATCTTCAAATATTCTTCATAATAAGTTAAAGCTTACAAAATATCAAGAGGAAGAATATCAGTGGGGTCATCTGGAAAAATTTGGGCACAATTACTCTACAAAAATTAAAAAGCTATCAATTATTCTTTCCCAGCTTAGTTTAAATTCCAAGTTTAAAACACAGGAAGTTTTTTGTTATTAGTTCTTGTTTTGTTTTGTTTGTTTTAATTAGTACTTATTCTAATATGAACTTCAATAAACTCATCTATAGACATTCTCCTATTACAGTGGCCGGCAAACTGCGGCCCCTTGAGTGTGGCTCTTCCACAAAATATCACGTGCTGGCGCGCACGTACAGTGCGATTGAAACTTCATGGCCACATTCAAGGGCCAAAGAGCCGCAGTTTGCCAACCACTGTCCTATTACGTTTACTCTCATTTAGTAAACCCCTTTAATTTGTTAATTTTGAGCCAAAGATTTCGTTAACTTTCTTTACCTATAGATTCCTTTACCACATTTTTTGCAAGCAAAGTATAAAATATTTCTAATTAATTCACAAAAAAATGAATAAAATTACATGTATATGGTTTGGAATGTAGGTGTGTTTTGGTCAAAATGAACATAACTCAATGCCATGTTCTTTCTATATTACTGGGTGTTTTCATATATTCTAAGATTTTTATTGCTATCTTTAAACTAATGTTAGTCACAGTTTATCTCTAATTTTGACCACATCTCTGGACTAAAAGCTCATATATAGCCAACTACCTCCGGGATATCCTAACTGCCAATGCTGTATGCATCAGCTTTGCAGACCTAAAGTGGTTCCTGCCCTATCAGATCTAAAAACCACAAATTAGTCCTGGCTTGTGGGTTCAGTGGTTAGAGCATCAGCCTGCACATAGAATAGTTTGATTCTTGGTCAAGGGCATGTACCTGGGTTGCAGGTTTGATCCCCACCCTGCTCAGGCACATGTGGGAGGCAACCAATCAATATGTCTCTCTCACATCAATGTTTCTCTCTCTTTCCCTCCCCTGCCTCCCTTTCACGCTCTCTGGAAATAATGGGAAAAATATCCTCAGGTGAGAATTAACAAAAAAATAAAAATAAACAAAATAAAATCCACAAATTAGACACTTAGAAATTGACTCTGACTACTTGCTCTTTTTCTCTTTTTAAAAGCCAATCAACCCTACCCTGTTTGGCTTGGCGGATAGAGCGTAGGCCTGCGGACCAAAGGGTCCTGGGTTTGATTCCAGTCAAGGGCACATACCTTAGTTGTAAGCTCCTCCCAGGCCCTGGCCCTGGTCAGGGCTCATGTAGGAGGCAACTAATCAATCTGTTTCCTCACATTGATGTTTCTCTCTCTGTCTTTCCCTCTCCCTTCCACTCTCCCTAAAAATCAATGAAAAAATGTCCTCGGGTGAAGATTAACAACAACAAAAAATAAAATAAAAGTCAATTGATTCTTATATTGTGCCATATTATCTTTTAATTATATTTATAATTTATTATTTGTGTTTGTAATAATTGTTATTATTATTATTCTGTATAGTTCTCCTTATACAAGTCATTTCATGTCTCCATGCACTTGTCGGAGGCACTTCCTCTGACTAAAATGCCAGCCCCAACTTTCTCCAACTTATAGTTAAAGAACATGCGCTTGAAGTCAAAGCTAATTACAATTCTGTCACTGATTTAAGATGTCAATGAACAAAATGTCACTTGAAATTTTGTTCATTCTGTTTTAGCCTAGTAGGCACATTTGTTAAATGGTCATTTTAAAATGAAATAGCTACTATATACTTTATGAAGTTTGTGTAAGGATCAAATTAGATAGTATGAATAGTGCATGCAAAATAATCAACATATAGTAAGCAATCAGAAAGTTTATTTTATTAATATTATAGGCACAACTTAAGTATTATCTCCTCCATGAATGCTCAGTATCTGTTGCTGCTTCTCTATGGGCTGCCATATGAATTTATGTCAATTATTTAAATCACTTATTACAATTTATTGAAATATTTTCTTCACATGCTACTACTGTACTACAAGTTCCTCTGGAGCAGATATTCCTTTTTAATCACCTATGCATGCATTTCACTTAACTTCTGGTACAAAGTGAGTATTAACAAATATTTGTTGAACATGATTGCATAGCCACAAAGTAATCAAGATTCTGAGTAATCTTATTAATATGTCAAAGATGAGTAAATGAATGATTGAATGAATGAATGAACATTTATTAAGTATCTTTGTGATAGGTACTATGCTAGATACATACCAAAGAAAATACAGTACTCTAGTGAGATGATTATTATCATCTTTAATTTACAAGTGAGATAATTAAGGTTCAGAGTTTATATGCCCAGATCATATTGCCTATAAGAGTTATAAATCAAATTGCAATTTCAGCTCCAAATTGAAATATCATTTAAGAAAAATATAGCTATATATTAAAATCAAATTATTGGTAAAATTGGTAACTTCTGCTTTTCTCTGAATCAGTATTTTTTAACCTAAAGTCTGAGGATAGCCCCTGAAGGGTCCATCAATCTTCTATAAGACCACATATAATTGTGTGTATGTGTAATTTGCTGGTAATAGCATCCGTGGCTTTTAGTATAGTCTCAAAATAGATAATGCTCTGAAAAAGGTTATGAAGCAATGCTCTAGATGATAGTTTTCCATTACTCAAAATATTTTATTAAACCAGTACACTTTCTTATTATTAATTGCTTGTATGTAAAACTAATGTCCAATTCTAAAAGTATAGGAGTAATACATCTTAAATTTGTATTTCATAAGTACAATGAAACTAATTATTTTGACAACAATTTTCAAAGTTATATTAAGTCATAAATGTTACTTGGCCCACTAAGTAATCTTAATGTCTTTTATCTTTTTTCAATATTTCCTTGCCTTGGATTGGTCACTGGGATAGGCAGTGTGTTTCATGACCCTACCCATTTCCAGTCTCCTGCTAACTTGTCATGTTATAGGTACTAAAGAGCTTAAAAACTAAACTTTTCAGATTCCCTTGCAGATTAGGGCCTGGGAACTCATCCAGTTCTCCCAAAGGAAACTCACACAGGAGACCTAGAAGCAGAAAGAAGCCTGGGAGCTCACAAATAGATGGCATCTTCTGGCAAGTCAGGTGACAAAATCATTTGGTTCTTCTGGGGTTGTTGGGGTGGAGTGTTTTTGGTCTCCACTTTGCAGTATCACAGGTGTCCTGTGGCAGGAGGTGAAGGCAGTGGCACACCCTCAAAACACCGCCACTTAATGTACCCATCTCAGGCAACAAGAGCTCGCACCTGAATGCAAAGTAACACACTACTTCCTTATTGAGAAAACCTCACTATGAAACAAATTGTCAACGAAACTTAATAGTGTGCCTAGCAACACAATTCATTTGCCATATGATACAGGGCCTTTTTCTCATCCTAGACTAGTAACAGAATGGGATCAGCAGCTGGTCCACAGACCACACCTTGAATAGCACGGCCCTAGGTTGCAGGGAATTTTTCCTAGTTGTGTTTCTTCTGAGCTGTAGTAGTGTCTAAACCTGATTATTTGATTTTTCAAAAGATTCTCTTTATTGTAGAGCCCGTTTTTTATTATATTAGCTACAAAGAAGTCTGTTTTCTGTAACTAATAGATGGGAATTTGTCCCTGATAATATTAGGCAGTGGTCAGGGAAACATTAGTCTATTATTTTTAATGCAGGCTTTAGCTTGAATTTTGTTTGCACTATTAGGCCTTCACTTGCTTTTCAACAAATCCTACACTTCCTCCATGGGTACCACAACTTAATATTTCTTTTGTTCATATAACTAATCCTTTAAAGGATATTGAGTTCTCAAATTCCCTCCATGATTTTTTACCTTCAGTGTATCCTTTTTTGCCTGACTTTATACACATTTTTTAAAGCTTGGGAGTGGCAATTGTTTAATAATTATATTATACCTAAAGTAACTATGGTTACATAACACTTGTTAAAATTACATTCATACGCCCAGCCAATGTGGCTCAGTGGTTGAACGTTAACCCCTGAATCAAGAAGTCAACGGTTCATTTCCCAGTTGGGGCCCATGCCTGCTTTGTGCGCTCTATCCTCAGTAAGGGGAGTGCAGGAGGCCGTTGATCTATGTTTTTCTCTTACTGATATTTTTAACTCCCTGCCCCTATCCCTCTCTCTCTAAAAATCAATAAAAACATATTTTTAAAAGATTACATTTATATGACACTATTCACATATAAAGAATTCATATGTGTCTAAAAGAGTAACAAGCTATATACATTTAAAAGTGATCTAGGGGGACATAAAAGCCCAGATAAGGTGACACACTTCTAAATTAGCTAGCCAAATACAAGTTGGGATTTTTCTGAAACCATTTCCCAAGCAAACACATTAGCTTTCTCTTTCCTACTGTGACTTCCTATGACTTTATTCAATGTACACAATTTTAGGTTTTGACTTTCTCAATCACATTAAAAAGAAACTATATCTGAAGTTTTATCATTGGAAACACTCCTGTGGTTACAGATCACTCTCTCGGATGGAACTCCCCTGGGATCCATGGAGGACTTACTAGACAAGCCCACCTTCTGGTTATTTAATTAAGAATTTAGGAGAAAATTGGATATTGAAAATCATTGACCTATGAAAACAAAGCTCAGAACATTTTAGTTAGAAAATGAGAATTGATAGCATTACAAAATGTGAAGTAGGAAGGAAAACTAAAAGGACAATTAAGAGTGAAGAGGAGTTTAAATGTCATACAAGATGCTGAACTAGTCATAGCCTTTCTACAAATTAAGCTAAAGAGAATTCCTTTGCCTGTCAGGAGTGACCATAAGAATGCATAAGATTTAAAGAATTAACATAGATTTGAATAAAATAAAAAGTGGCCATCCCTTGCAACTTTTTTCTACTCTCCAAAATTACCTATTATTAACAATTAGGCATGTCTTTTTTTAACCCTTTTTATTATGGAGATAAAGGACACCCAACATCCCATGTGCTCCGCCATGTCTCAGCCTCCTTACAGTTAGGCAAGTCTCCATGATTAAGTATGTCTATAAATGAGCAGAAATGATTTGTGTCCCTTTCAAGCAAAGACAGTGTTCAGAGTCCTCTAAAGTCCCCCAGTTTCTCTTTTTTTCTCCTACTGGATCAACCAATGAACCTTTTGTTCAGGTAACAGAGCAGAGGATTGAAGGGTCAGGATCACTAGATCGTTAGGGAGGACCGCTACCCTGTAGATCTCAATGAACTCACAACAGTAAGTCATAAATTCTTGTTTTAAATCAGTGTGATTTAAAGATTGTATCTTACCACAGAAAAACCTTTCCTATCCTGAAAACTATACCTATGCATATAACATACATAATAGAGACAGACAAACAAGAGTATATGAAATACATTCATTTTTGTTCCTTCAAAATTGAGATGGTAGTATAAATACTAATTTACAATTTGCTTTCACAAGCAACAGTATCTTTTGGTTATCTATGCCAAAGACAATTTAATATCTTTAGTATTAATAAAGCATGTAATGAGCAACTGATGCTCAGAACAAATATTTACTTTAATAATGGATGAATATTTATAACTATCCTATAAAATCCATTCAATAAAATGATGATCTGTGATAATATTAATAATCAAGGACTATTTTATAGTTTCTATAATTAATTATATTAAAATAAACATTATAGTTCACAATACATTTGAAGTTAATTTTAAAGGATTTGTTTTCATTATTTAAGATCACCATTAAAAATGTTATTCTTCCTAGGATACTTGTTTTAGACGAAAAAGCAAAACTTTCAAAAAATTTTTTCTGTTTATGGCAGGTGCTGGTTAGGGTGAGTTTCCCCCCAGACCATCTAATAGATACAGGCATCTGAGAATACCAGGGTGAGAAATGACATGTCAGGACGTAGAGTTCCAAATACAAGAAAACCCTACCTGTTCCCAAATTTAACAAACTAATCCCATGTATCAAGATTAAGTTGCCATTGGTTCCTATTTCAGTTAATATGACCATCAGGAGAGCACCAATGACTATTTTTATTCCTAAATCTTGGGCTGTCAATATGATGAGAATCTAGAGATTGGGTTCAATTAAATGTGAATGGATTTTGTTTAATTCTGTGAGAATGTTTGATAGGTTTATCTGCGAGTAACTGTTAGCTTTATGGTTAATTGGGTTCAGCCAATAACTTGTTTTTCTTTCCACACAAGTGGTTCTTTTAGTAAAAGTGAGGAAATTCAGAAAGTCACCCAACCAACCAGTTTGGTTAAGTGGCAGCCTTTATACTTGTCATTCAAGTGACTTCAACAAACATTATTGCAGTTGCTAGTATGGACTTGACCTTGAAAAAATAGGTAGCTTGAGGATTATCTGGTGTATTGTTCAATAAACTCTGTATCATCGAGCCACCCAGACTTTAAAAGCAGTAGGATGTTATAGTGTTGTTTTCATATCCTGTTTTTAGTATGATCAAACGTTTCACAGGCCCCACTCAAGAGTTCTTTTTCTTGTGCACATTACATCCCAAGTATGATTGCTTCATTCCAGATGACTGTATTTTATAGCTCTTGTCTGTTCCATAAGTTTGGATGGGTTACAGTTCTGCCAACACAAAACATTTACTTTCTGTACGCTCATACAAAAGAAATGTTGGTTAGCTCTGCCAAGTCCTGCACTCTCTAAAAACTTCCTAAAGAGAAGTCTTATTCAAAGAGATAAAGGAAATATGGCTCATAAAAAACAAACCTTTTAGCCTGTGGGAAGGGAAAGTGAACGAGAACCTAAAGCATGAACCAGTTATTTTTATTAAAACAGAGTGATTTTTTTCACCGAGCTCATCGGGGGAAATTCCCAGGCCCCACTAGAACCATCAATGAACTCAACTGACAGCAGTTTCAATCTATTTCCCAATCAAGACTTAGACCCTTTTTTTTGGAAGAAAGAGCACACTTTCTTTGAGGCTTTATAATCATTCCAAGTCTACAAAGTTCTACCAGGCAAATTTACCAAGAGAACTATGCATTGTACTTTATTTACTGTAATATACCCAGCATAGAATTTATTCGCTATTTTTAATAATGTAATTCATTGTCAGAGTTACAGTGTAAAAAGGTGTGAGTTTCAAGCAGAAGTGAGTAAATACCTTCACTATTCAAACTACGCCTCAGCAATGGTTTCACCTGAGAGCTTGTTAGAAAAGCAGAATCTCAGGTCTGGCCCGAGACCTACCAAATCATATTCTGCATTACAACAAGACTCCAGGTTATTTACAAATCACATGGAAGTCCAGGAAGCACCCGACTGGACTGAACAGCTTCATGTTGATTTCTCCATCATGGACCTTCCTTTGTGTGCATGGTTCAGGGGCTTAGGTTCTCATAGAAGACTCCTCCTAGGTGCATTTATTAACTCAATTAATACACAAACACTTACTCTATGCCAGAGACTCTTCTAGGCTCTTCTCAATACAGACAAAAGTCCTTGCTTTAGCACAGGCATAGAACTTAAATCCTGGTGTCTTTAAGCAAATAAAGCATATGATTTCCACAGATAATTTTGATGCATCATCCTTGTTAATTCTTTGGTGAAGCAAGATAATTTAAACAAATAGTAGGGCCTTGCATCCAATAATTACTTATTGATGGTGTACATGTTACATTAAATCTTTGCTCTTTGCTTTTTCAGAATAGGGGAAATGGTGGTATTACCTAAATAGGTATGAGTAAATCAGTAATTTACTTAGAGTAATCTTTTTCACTAGATAGCTATTTCCAGGGTAATCCCTGGAGAAGCATAAAAACATTTAATCAGTCACAGAGCACTAAATAAGAAATGAATGGCAAAATTATACTTCATAGAGAAAATGATTAGTTCTAGGGTGAAACAGGTAGTTATATAAACTGTGAGTTAACGTTTTTGTCACCTTTAAATGTTGGTCTTATATTTCTAAAAGCAAGTCCCGTTACACAGTTAAACCGAGAAGGAAAAGTAGAACAAGCCAGTGATGCCATTTATTAACCTTAACTACACGGTACACAGAATTATGATGGCACTGTTAATATTTCAATTAGTATTTAAGTATTTGGTAATGAGCTAATTCACTCATAAATCTTAGTGTCAAACTTCAGGAAGAATAAAAATAACATAAGCTAGAAGGAAAAACTGTTCTCCATCATTTTATATATTTTTACATGTATGCACACATTCACACACATGCACTTGTATACATGCTATCCTGAGTGAGACATTGGTAATTATGTTGGCAATAAACAGAAGAATGAACATGTTTAAAATTATGCATCCCAGATATAAAATTATGGTATATGTGAATAAAAGCTTCTGGAAGAGCCTTCTTTCCCCCACATTTGCTTAGTACACTCATGGTTGTTGTTTTTATTCCTGCTGTGGAATTTTCAGGAATCTGACTTGTTTCAGAAACTCTAATATATTTGCAATTTCAACAAACATGCATTGAGCATCTACTATAAATCCATGAGAAACTCTCTAAGAACAGGTGGATAAAGACTCATGCAATTAGCTAAGTGCTGCCCTCGCCTGGGTTATTGGCTACATTTGCAAAAACTGGGGGCAGTGGCATGAAGAAGATCATGGTTGAATTTGGTGGCACACAAATATAGGTTTGATGGTGAGTATAAAAGAGTTTCCACAAATTTAGGAAAATATTGATTTTTTTCTGTAGCCATAGTGACAGGTATCCACTAACTCAGCATCTGCAGATGATGTCAACCCAGTTGCATTTGTGAATGATGGTCAGTGCCTGTACTCCATATTTCTCCGGAACCCATCTGAAATCAGTCCTCCGCTCTGCTCAGAGAGACTGTGCCTGGGCAACACAGCGTTCCTGCAGTAAACTTAGCTCTGTGCTTTTGATTTCAGGTACTGCGTGGTGGTCTTATCACTCTGACCATGGACAGCATACCTGGTTAGGAGAAAAACAATCCCTGACTGCCCAGGTTCTTTCTATCTGAAGATCGTGTAATGCCCTCTCACTGAACTATGAATTCTTCTCAAAGTGTTAGATCTGCAGCATTAAGCATCACCTGGGAGCTTGTTAGAAATGCAGATTCTTTAGCAGTCTCCAGGCCTATTGGACTAAAAATCTCCTTAACGAACTCTGCCAGTGATTTCCATACTTGCTAAAGTTTGATGAGCACCGATAGGAGGCATCTAACTTCCAAGCGATTGAGCCAAAATTCAAATCTTAGCTATTTGACCTTGGTAATTTATATAACTATAATCTGCATAACTGTTCTTTGGATTCCTAAATAATTAGGGATAATGTAGTACTTAGCTTCTAAGGTTATTGTAAAGATGAAATGGCATAATGATTTTAAAGTGTTTAACCTGGCATGTCATAAATGCTGCATGATTACTAGCTATTTCATTATATTTATTATTGTTATCAGTTATAAAAACCATCCGTGTGTAATTTCATAAATTTACTGATAACTATGTTGAGGCACATGCAAGTTATTTGCGAAAACAGATCGCATTTTGTATAGATACTTACCCTGATAATCTCCTATTTTTGCTGACTTGATAAAGTTTCTATACATTTGCAAATAAATTTAGAGCTTCTATTCTAATTCTATTCCCTAAGTAATTTCCATCCCTCACTTTTTTCTCCTAATCAAACTATAGGACTTTACTGTTAGTTGTTCCAAGGCATATTCATTTCTTCCCACTATAGTCCTTAATTTTATTTGCTTCTCTTCCCTAATCCTCATAGGACAAAACCCTTGGGATACAGTGAGTTATCTCCCTCTCCTCTCATCCTTCACCCAGCCCCCATCCTCCCTAGACCATTACAACATCTTCAACCTCGTCTCCCACTCACAGCCATGTGGCCCCCATCACCTGGGTTTTCCTGGAATAATTTAGTGCTTATTGGAAGTGCTTTTGCCTTAAGTCCCTCCGGTTTCAAAACTCCTCATATCCTAATCTCCAGAATTCACACATTTTCAGTTTCATTGCTCACCACTATTTCCTCTTTCTACATCCTGTGGTCTCTCTTTATGTATTTTGCTTGTCTTTGTTTATTGTCTTTCCTTGAGTGTTTTCCTTGGATAGCACACTTGCATGGCAAACTGTCAGAGTTTTTACATTAACAAGAAAATGACTGAGTACAGGATTTTTTATGTGCTGTCTTATTCTCTGTAGAGTAGTAAATGATCTCTTTTTGCCTACTAGCTTCCAATGTCAAATGGAAAGGCTTATGTTAGTGTGATCATTTTTCCTTTGTTGGTACCTTGTTCTCTTAAATTGGAAACATACATTATTATTCGCTATCTTTGGAGTTCACACCTTTCACAAGGATTTACTTGGTTGTGTATCTCTTTTAAAATCAGCCTGGAATTTAGTCTGGCTTTTTAATTTCTGGACTCAAATCTTTCTTCAGTTCAGGAAAATTTACTTCTAATATTTGTTTAGCAGATACCTCTCTTCCATCCACTCCTTTTTCCTCCTTCTAAATCACCATTGACTGTTCTTGTTCCTAAAGTTATTCTCCCAGTATATTTTTCCTTTGTGATTCCTCATTATCTCTCTTTTGTGGTTTAAAAAAGTTCCTGTACTTAAACAATACAGTCTCCACAGCATTCTCCCTTTTAACATATTTAATTTGTTTGTTCCAAAATGAGGGACTTGGGGTGTGTGTGTGTGTGTGTGTGTGTGTGTGTGTGTGTGTTTTGCATTTGTATATCTTTCTATTCCTTCTTTATTTCCTTCTTTTTTATTTTATTTTAGTTGCCCATTTCCCCATATGTCACTGGGCATGTATGCTGAATTTCAAGCTGATCCTCTTCTCTCTGGCTGCTTTGGCCCCTTAAATAAGCAGTTATTTTCTCAAATAGCTCACTAGACTCATTTCTGGTGGCTGGGATTTATTTAGAGCAGGAATTATCTGGAGGATAAAAGGCCAAAGGGTTATCTCTCTCTCTCTTTTTTTAAAACCTCATCATGTCTTTAATGGCAGGCTATCAACCTCTTCCTGAGACATCAGAGTGGCCCCTCATTTTTCTGTTTTCTCTGCATTCTCACAGAGGCAGAAGTAGGGGAGATTCAGCTAAAACCCTAGTTCTGGCCTTTCGAGGGTCAAGTTGACCAAGGTCACTTAAACGGAGTGATCGTACATTTTCTTTGGTGACAGAGGCCACAAATTCCCAAACACTGAGCTCTTCCCAGGAGCCACCACTCACCCCACCCGTCCATTCCTCTGGACTTTAATGCTATTTTTTTTAGCTGAACAGCCCACAGGAGAGGAACCTATACAGAGCCAGGCATATGTCCACCCTTGCTCACCTACAAGTCTCCGAAGCTACCAGGCTCAGAAGAGACAAATAGCTTGCAATTAAGCGAAAGAGGAAAGGGGATCTTTAAGTTGCTTCTTTGTGGTTGATGTTTAATTTGGGGAGATATGAGCAAGGGAAAAAAATACCATGTAAAAAAGCCAACAATGTATTAAATATATGAATAAACTAAGGTGTTAGAGTTCATATGAACACGGCACTTATATGAGGCAGAATAAGAATAGTGGCCATTGTCAATTGCTTACTCCACAAGCACCATTTTCCCTCCCCTTCTTTGAGCCAAAGCCCCACTTTTCTCAAGATGATCACTCTCTGAGATGCTTGATGTAGAGCCCCCTCCTCCTTCCAGAGTGAAGCATGAACACTGCAAGCTGGTCGAGGTGGTGTCAACTTTTTGTCAGCATCTGGTTGAGGCTTGCAAATGTGACTGCAGCCCTGGGGGAGAAAATCTCTTCGGTGGCTTCTAGAAAAGGTTTCGTCCTTAATAAAATAGGTACACAGTGAGACATGTCCCTCATTTGTTAGAGATCGTTGTGTCTCCTGCCACTACTTCCTGAATGTAGCAATTTTGGTTGCATTCTCTTTTGTGAACTATCTAACTCTTTATTATTTGAACACTTTTTATGGGTCTTCTGATATTTGCTGCTAAAAGCAATCTCTATATTGTAAAAACAAATATGTATTGTAAAAAAGAACTTGGGGGTCAGATTTAAATTGGAAACTGCAACTTATTTAAGTACATTAAGTCTACTCTTTCATCAGTGGTTCACCTATTCACTGGTTTGTGATAAATATTACACTTGACAGTTTTAGTCCTCATAGATGCCTGCATATATTAGGTTCTACCCGTGGCTGTCCCACAGCGAGGAGAAAAGCAACTCCTCACCCCAAATTTTGTTCAGATATTAAAACAGTTCATACCATGCATGCACTAAAATTGAAGTCGTCTGGGGAAGAAAGGATGGCTCCCAAGCATGTTTGAAAATGTGAGGGATAGGAAAGGCAACTGACTTGGGGATTCATAGTAGTAGTGTCTGGGGTGAGGGTTTCCAGGCAACAAACAAACAGGGAGTTTGGTAGTGTGAACCTCCCACTGGCACAAGATAGGGAGTGTGAGAAACTTCGCATGGATTTTCCAGTAAATGGGGCAAAAAAAGGAAAAGAGAGGGGTGGGTTTTGAAAGCTATCGGAGGCCAAACATCAAAAACAAAGCCAGAATCCATTACAGATGCTCCTTTAATGTCCCCTTTTCCGCCCTTTGTTATATTCAGTGACACATCATGAAACAATGATCAGGGATTCCTCTTAGAGAGGTAGAG